>NW_027526407.1:120393305-120662271 GCF_048455015.1 Haemaphysalis longicornis
GGCAGAATCAACGCAGAGTCCAGAAGACGTCGACCACTGGGAAGGCCGCCGCCAAGGCTGCCTCGCCTGGGTGCTGAGTGTCCCTTGCATTCGGCCACGTGCTGCGACACCGGCCTCACGTATGAACACAGGCAGCAGAGTTGAAAGGTGTGCAAGGCCGTCGCCGCTGCGGGGGGCCGTCCCTTTAGCTGGATCTCCGCGAGGGAGGGCAGGTCCAGAAGCTGGTTCACCTCGGTGCTTGGAGACTAGTAGACTTCTCCACGTGTAATGAAACTGCGACCAATTCTCAACACGCCATGTTTATTCTCTGCCGGAAAGAGCCCCATGAAGCCGACGCCGCGGCATTCGATTCTCCGAGATTCCCCTACGCATGTCACTTTGTTCAATGCTGCTTCGACGCCTGTGTATTGTTGGAGAAGTTAGGGGAGTACAAGTTCACTTCAATAAACTCATTTTCCCTTTAAGGCAGCTCCGTCCTCTTTGTCTACATGACATCTGGTAGAGGTACTGGATACATGCACCCTAAGCTCTCGTTAAGCCGACAAGCAAGCCCAACTCATGTCCGTCGCCGACAGCAAAGTCATCAGCCAGAATTTGGACTGCTTCCGGGTAACGTGAAGAAAGAACACGTCGTAAAAACCACCATGATCAACGCAGGCACCATGACCTGCGCTTCCATTCCGGCCGTAGTTCTTCAAAAACCCAGTGAGCCTCCACCATTTCATGGGTCACCATCGGAAGATCCTGAAGACTGGTTGGAGCAAGTCGAATGGGTCAGGATTTGTAACCGATCGGACAACGCGGAGACACTGAAGTAAGTGCTCTTCTACATTGAAGATTCAGCACGCATCTAGTTGGAAAACCATAAAAGCTTCCTAATGTCCTGGAACGAATTTAGAACGCAATTTTGAGGCGTTCACCACTGCTGTGCGAAGAGAGAGGGACGAATTCTTGCTGCAAAATCGGACACAACACCATAACGAAAGCGTTCTTGTGTTTGTCGAAGAGATGAAGAAGCATTTCAGACGTGTTGACCCTTGCACGGCAGAAGAAAGTTGCGCTTCTTTATGTCTGGTGTGAAGGAGGAACTGTTCGCTGGGCTTGCCCGAAATTTGCGCAAAACCAGCGTCTAATTCATGACCGAAGCCAGCACAATTGAGAAGGCCTTCGAAATGCGTGGTAAGCAGTATGACCGCAACTATGTTTACGCGGACAATGCGAACTACGTCAACAGCATGGGGATTCCGGCCGACAGCCTACGCCATACTCTCGGCGCAATAGTGAGGGAGGAGCTGCGGAAACTCCTTCCCACGCCGCTGCAGCCCCAAGTCCTTCCCTAACCGATATGATTAGTCAAGAAGTACAGCAAGCGCTGCAATCTTCAACGACGCCAGGCACACCCCGCGAGCTGCAAGCAAATGTCTTACGCGGCTGCTGGCCGCCAACCTCGTCCAAGTGCGCCATGTCGCCACAAGGCTCCCTACCAGCGCACCCTGTCGCCGGGCCGACCACCTGCGGTGCAATCGCCCCCCCCCCCCCCAAGGAAGACCGAGGTGGGGTGAACGCCCGATAATCGCCTGCTATGCTACCCCTGCGGAGAGGGCGACGACATGTACCGTCGCTCCCTCTACACGAGGCTCGGTTTGCGATGCTTCTCCGTCGAAGCACCACGCCCCCGACCAGGTCAGCGTCCTACTGAGATCGAAGACTACCTGCGTAACACCAACCAACGTCCAGCGCACTTTAACCGTTCGCCATCACACTACGCATACCGGTCGCCAAGCCGTCGAACCTACGCAGTCTTCGCGTGTGGGAGGTTCCCCAGACCACGTACGGGAAACTAAAAGCAGCAACTTCTGGAGGTGAAGTTGCACCCCGGTGAAAAAGGAAAAACCCTCCAACGACGAAACGACTCACCGAAGACCATGATTCACGACATTCCCTCAGCCCGACGACCCTCTCTAACCCAGACGTGACTGCCGAACACGACGACGACGACACGGTGCGACACGAACCCGACATGACTAAGCCCGCTGCTCAGAAGACGACGATAACGACGACGCATACTGCCCAACCGTCAAAATTCACAAGCCGAGATGCGACGCCCCGGTGCACCCGGAACTCGAGGAAGGCGGCGTCCGACGTGCAGTCATCATTTCGATTGCTTTGATGTAGTGCCCTCATAGACACCGGAGCCGATTACTCAGTAATTAGCGGTTCATTTGCGTTTAAGCTGAAGAAAGTTATGACCAGACGGGGCGCTACGCACATACGCACAGAAGGAGGAAATCTCGTAATTCCAAGTGGGACGAGCACATTCCCGTCACCGATGAGGGCACCACGTACCCTGCCACGTTCGTCATTTTTGCTAACCGTCCCGAGACGTAATCCTTGGAATAAACTTTTCAACGGACAACGGCGCAATAATTGATCTACCGACCCAGTCGACAACTTGTTCCCCCGATCACTCTATGACGCTGGAACCGAACCCCGAACACCGTGCTGCTGTAATATTCGCCGAAGATAACGTCACCCGTCCACGCCGCGCAAGCTTGATGA
Source organism: Haemaphysalis longicornis (assembly GCF_048455015.1). Classification (NCBI taxonomy): domain Eukaryota; kingdom Metazoa; phylum Arthropoda; class Arachnida; order Ixodida; family Ixodidae; genus Haemaphysalis; species Haemaphysalis longicornis. The sequence goes on from NW_027526407.1 coordinate 120,395,865, forward strand.
TCACCATCTACCGTACTGATGCTGCTCCTGTCGTCGTCGCTATCGTAAAAAGGGACAAAAGGTTGCTTGTCGACCCCGGTGTCTCCGTCGCAAGAGGCATTGTACGCTTTAGGCAACTCCAATCCCATGTTTTGTTCACTACGTTTACGCAGGACTACCAACATCTGAACAGAAGTGCTGCAATTGCGTTCCTCGAAGAAACGCAAGAAGAAAGTGACGTCATCGTGGTTGTCGACTTTGAACGCGCATCCGTAGATACCTTCAAGCTTCCGCATCCCTTTGATGTGAATCCAGCTCTACCGCAAGAAAAACCGAACAAATTATTGGCTTTGCTGCGGCGCTACAGTGAGTGTTTTTCGTGGAACTCAAAATTACGTCAGACGCCTCTAGCGAAGCACAGATTAATAAACGAAGATGGAGTCCGGTCTACCCGTCAGTCACCGTAGCGCGTGTCTTCACACAAGAGCGAAGCCATCCATACTCAAGTCAAAGACATGCTCAGTGGTGACATTACACAGCCATCAAAAAGCCCTTAGGCTGCGCCGGTCGTACTGGTGAAGAAAAAAGACTGCAGATTAAGGTTTTGCGTTGACTGCCGGCGACTGAACAAAATCACCAAAAAGCACGTGTACCCCCTGCCACGAATTCACGACGCCCTCAACCACCTTTGCCACGAAAATTAATCCTCATCGATGGATCTGAAGACCAAGGTGATGCCCTTCAATGTGATATCGTTTATGCTGTGCACGGCGGCAGCAACGTTTAAAAGAGTCATGGACAGTGTGCTAGCTGGCCTGAATGGGCACGCCTGCCTCGTATACCTCGACGACGTCGAGGTATTCGCTCGGACTTTCCATCAACACCTTGCAAGGTTGGAGTCTGTATTTGAGGCTATTCGCTCGTCGGGGTTAACGCTGAAGCCTGACAAGAGCCGCTTCGCTTACGAGGAACGAAAAACAAATATTTCGCAGCGTATCTGCTCCTTTCGTTCAAAATGTCGTCAAAAAACGATAGCCTCTGTAGGAATTTGCCAAGGAAATTCCCCCATTTCTTTACCGCTCATCTCTTATGCTGTTCCTATACCGTCGCGCTCATCCCAAGGTAAACACACTAAAGGTTTGCACAAGGCGATTTGAATTTACCGCGTTCCACCGATACAGGCCGGGTTCCTCGATGCCAGCGCTGCATTACGGCAGAGACGCGCGTGAATGGAGGCGGCCTACTACAAGTTTTAGAGAACCGCGTGGCCGTTCTCCACTTGCGTTTCAAGCAGAACGTGGAACCTAGCTAGTGGAACCTTTCGTTGCTGTTGCCGCGGAATTTTTCATGTGCCGCAAGGAGGCGGCGGTTTTCTGCAGTAGATGTAGAATATCAGTTGCCATCGAAAAACGAATGATTCATCATTTTTTTAAATAAAGGAACAATGTAAATATCCCTTGTGTACTAATTTCATGTCCTATATTTGCGTAACGTCTTATTTTCTTCAACAAAGCCGACACGTATGAACATATAAACCTGGCTTATACGTTTACATTTGGCTGTGAGTATATAAGACTATTGCGCAATATCAATTTTACTTTGGCCGGGTGGCTGAATCGAGTCACAGATAGACAGACAGACCAAAATTTCTGGGTTTAGCTAGCCCAAGAAAGAATATCGTCTTTAAATCGGCCTGTGATGATTTCTCAGACTGTGCGCATACTACCGGCGCTTCGTCGCAAACTTCGCACGCTGCAGAGCCACTCACACCTCTGACAAAATAGAGCACCCCTTTCAGTTGGGAAAGCGCCCAACAAAAAGCGTTCTTCGAACTGCAACAACGCCTGCAAAATCTACCCGTGTTCGCTCATTTCGGCGAAAACACCAAAACGGAAATGCACACGGACGCTAGTGATATAGGCTTCGGCGCCGTTCTCGTCCAGAAGCAAACCGGTTACGAAAAAGCGATCGCCTTTCCCAGCAGTGGTATGTGGAAGGAGGAGAAAAACTACTCAGCCTCTAAAAAAGAATGCCTCACAATTATAGGGGCGATTACAAGATTTCTCCCATTCGTCTATGGTAGATCATTCAAGGTGTTGACAGACCACCATGCGGTGTGTTGGCTCGCCAATTTGTAGGACCCCTCTGGTCGTCTGGGGCGGTGGAGCTTGCGCCTGCAACAGTTCGACGTTTCAATCGCCTACAAATCCGGCAGAAAACACTCCGACGCCGATTGCCTATCCCACGCTCCCATCGATGCATCACCGCAAGACTCCGATGAAGACAGCGCGTTCTTCGGAGTCGTGACCCAGAGCGACCTAGCCGCCCAGTAGGGTGCCAACCCTGACTTGCGCGTCATGTTCGACTACCTAGGAGGACGCAATTTCCGACCCGCAGCGGTGGCTCAGTGGCTAAGGCGTTGCGCTGCTGAGCACGAGGTCGCGGGTTCGATTCCCGGCCGCGGCGGCCGCTTTTCTGATGGAGGCGAAAAGCAAAAACGCCCGTGTGTACGAGATTTCGGCGCACGTTAAACATCCCCAGGTGGTCAAAATTAATCCGGAGCCCTCCACTACGGCGCGCCTCATCGCCTGCGTTGCGTCGGCGCGTTAAACCCCCCCCTCCCCCCCCCCAATCAATCACGCAATTTCGCCATGCCTGGAGAGTTCAAACGGACCTTGCCAGCATTCAGCCTCAAAACATCCGTCCTATTGAAGTAGAATATAAGCCTTGGAACAAGAATGAATATCTACTTGTCATCCCCGCCTACCTTCGTTGCAAAATTTTGAAAGCGTGCCACGACGACACATCTTCTGGAAATGTTGGCACAGACCGCACTATTGGAAAAATCAAGGCGAAGTACTACTGGCCCTACCCTACATCCGTAGTCACCCACAACGTTCGAAGCTGCCATGACTGCCAGAGACGACAAAATTCCCCGCATTTCCCCGAGGGGAAGAATGTGAAAGTGCGAATGCACGAGTTGAATTTGCGCGGTTCGGTAATGTTCGCGAAAGAGAGATCACACACACACACACACACACAACTACAAAGAAAGAAAGATGCATTTATTCACAGACACCTATTTGTGTTGTCGTTGTACTTGATTGCTAGAGCGGATCTCAGCTTTGAAATTTCGTGTCAGTACTCCTTTAAGCAGGTGCATTAGCCCTTCTCACGCCCGATTCTTGGCCAATCCCCCACGTGGGTATGTGCCATGTCAACGGCCAGGAAGCGCGCGCCAATCTCCCCCCGTTGCCAAGGAAGACGAGGAGATTCCTCGCCAATCCCCCACGTGGGTATGTGCTATGTCAGCGGCCAGGCTGCGCGCGCCCATCTCTACGTGCGCGGACATCGCCGGTGGACGCAGGTTCAGGGTCGCTTAAGAAGTTCATTGCACTTAAAACGCCACCGAGAAGTTCCGCCGGACTTCTGCCGCCTATCGCCGCATCGGGACCCTTCCAACAGACTGGAATAGACCTTCTAGGCCCATTCCAAACTTCACGATCCAAGAACAAGTCGATTGTGGTACCGACAGACTACATGAAGCGCTACGCCGTGGCCGCCGCTCTTCTGAGAGGGACAGCAAAAGAAGTCGCGACGTTCTTCATAAACCAAGTTGTGTTGCGACATGTAGACCCTGAAGCCTTAATCACGGACCGCGCAACTACCTTCACTATGAAGCTTATTCAAGGAATATTACGCTACAGCAAGACGGATCACCGAAAAGCGAAGGCGTACCAACCCCAAACGAACGGACAAACTGAACGCCCGAACAAGACAATCGCGGATATGCTGTCTATGTACCTAGACGTTAAACGTAAGACTTGGGACGAAGTCCTACCGTATGTCACGTTTGCGGACAACACGGCTATCCAGGAGGCTACCCAGATGACAATGTTCCAGCTTGTCTACGGAAGACGGCCGACCACAGTGCTTGACGCCATGCTTCCGCATGTAGAAGACGACGACTTCAATGCCGACGTACAAGGATACCTTCAGCGTGCGGGGGAGGCCTGCCAGCTCGCTCGAGTTCGCAAAACGGACCCAACGGAAAAGTGGAGAAAAAATGCCCGCCAGGTGGTTTCCGGACACACGGCCTCCAGAATACCGGTCTGGTGCAATACCCACTACGCTACCGGCGGGGCTATTTTCCCCTCCACTTTCTGGGGTATTTGTGTCAATGTAATTTTTTCCTGTGCTTGGGGTGGTAGCCAGCGCCACTCCGACTTCTCGGGGTGAAGGGGACCTTCTGTTAACCGCCGAACCATGCATCGAGTGTCTACGACATGTCGAGATTGGTCGACCAGCGTTGAACCCGCTTAAGCTCCCTATGCACCAAAACTGCCAGAACAGAGGCCCTCGCTATGCATGTAGCGAATCAAAATAGGAAATGAGGGGCCGTTGAAAATAAGACAGAAACTATTTCTTTCCAAATTCTTTATCTGTTTCAATGACCTACAATATCCTCTCGTTTGCTTTCCGAGAGTTTCTTGACTGCCAACTCTTATGTCTCTTTTATATATATATATATATATATATATATATATATATATATATATATATATATATATATATATATATATATATATATATATATATATATATATGTATATATATATATATATATATATATATATATATATATATATATATATTATCATAATCGTCATCAAACTGCTCAGGCCCACTGCAGGACGAGGGCCACAATCATTGACTTCCAACTGCTCCTGTCCTGCGCTAATCGAGTCCACAGTTTACCCACGACATTAGTATTTTATCCCTTATTCGTGTTATCGGCCTGCCCCTTTTTCCCCACCCTGCTCTTGATATCCGTTCTGTTATCCTGATTATCCGCCGGATTTCGGTTCGTCTTACTACATGGCCAGCCAAAGTACTTTCTTTTTCTTTTTTTAAGAATGATATCGTCAAATCTAGTTTGATCTCTAATCCAGCTAGCTCGTTTCTTGTCCCTGAGTGTTATTTCTAAAATTATTCGTTCCATGGCCCATTGAGCCGACCTAAGTTTGCACTCTAGTTGTTTAGTAAGCCGCCAAGTTTCAGCTCCGTATATCAACTGCCATTATGCACTGGTGTATATTGTTCTTTTGAGTGACAGGACTTACTTACTTTTCTTTAGTTGTGAGTGCTTTGCGAGTGCTCCCCACACCTACCTATTCTGCGCCTAATTTCTTATTCATGTTTGAGGTCAGCAGCAACCATCGGTCGCAGCTAGTTATACTTTGTTACTTCCTTTGACGTTTCGCTGCATAAGCTGAAAAAGACGTTCTTATCATGCTTATTCCTCATTACTTTATAATTATTCATATTTATTTTGAGCCCCGCGGTCGTGTTTTCTGATTGTTCTTCCTCAAGCATTTTTCGCATGTGTTCTGCAGTCTCACTCAACAAGACCATTTCATTTTCAAACCTTAATATATCAAGTAGTTTCTACTTCTTAATCTCATGTTTTCCCAGTAAAGACTTTTGATACGGCTCCCGACATCGCGCGAATAGTTCGTGCGAGTTGGTATCTTGCTGTCTCATTCCATTTTGGATTGCAAATATGTCCCTTTGCTTGTGGAGGGTTACCCTGCCCGTTTATTCAACATACATGTCTTCTAGAACTCCATGTAGGTTTCCTTTATTCCATGGTATCTCATACCTTCGAAAACGGCTGCTGTCAGCAAGGAGTCAAACGCCAACTCATAATCTACAAATTCCGCGTAAAGTGGTTTAGTGTACTGTGATCCTAGGTTAAGTGCCTTTTAAATGCGGAGCATTTCTTATGCTCGCCTGGTCCTGCGTCGTTGATGGCGGCGCCGTCCACACGCTCACTGCGGATGCGCAACTCTCCTCCTTACACCCACAGCTCCGCGATACTACACTATAAAAAAAGACATAGTTAGCGGCGCCCGGTTTCGATCCCACGACTCTCTGGCCGCAACCGGAGGTACGCGGTGCTCTTCTCACTACGCTACAAATCCGGGACAGGAGCAAGTTTCTTTTTTTTTTCTTCGACTCATTCAAACTACGTCAAGAAGCTACTGATACAACCAAGACAGGCGAAGCTGAAAGTCAACGGAAACGACGAACTGCAAACTTTAGAGGGGGATGCTGAATTTCCCGTGGGAAAGCTGTGGCGGGAAGCGCCACGCGCCTTGCAGCTCAACCAGCCCCGTCCGCAGCGCCTCTGATGCTGATTGTGGCAGGATGCCCCTAGGGATTGGCCAACCAAAGAATCCATGACCAGATAGGTTTGCGTTCAACCACCGTCGTCATCTTCCCGTAGGGGAACCGCCGAAGAAGAAGAAGAACGAGAAGACAACAACAACAACAACAACAACAAAGCTGCGAATAGGAGGGCGTGTACATTGCTCTCAGCCGGTGCACCAATGTCAACAACCTTTACCTCACCAAAGCTGACGGAGACTACCGATTCTACCACAGAGACAACATCGACAAGAACGTGATGGACGAGTTTCGGAGCCTCGAGAACCACCGCCTACTCACCGTAACACAACAGCACTTGCGTGCCTTTGCCACCGGTGTGGACCCGGACGCGGAATTCCCTCTGGCGGTAGTAAAAACCAGATCACTGAACATAACGGCAACACAATGGAACCACACGGAACCGCCACGATACCTCGCATCCTCATCAGGGTTCCCCACGGGAAGATGATGTCATTTTTTTTAACTAGTTAAGAATCCAGGCTGTCAGCTATGCGGCTAACTATAACTTTTTATATATTTGGTAAACAATTGAGAGTACGAGTGATAGGTCTGTAAGTCTTCAGGTCATAGGGTATTACTTCTTCTGAATCAGAATATTGAGTAGGAAAATCGTTCTAGTCTCTTAAAAAAACTATTTCTTTCGTTGATTGTTTTGGTTCGCCCTTTATTCTTCGAAATTACATTTTAAAGCTGTAGTGTTTTCAAAAATATTTCAAGTAAAGTTGTGAATGTGTTGAAGGCAATTTGTTGTTTAGGTTGTTGTAATTGCGGCTTTATAGACCTTATGCAAAAGTGCCGCCATCTACCGGAAGAAAAACGAAACGAGCACGCGACGCCATGTTAGGGGCCGCCGGTCGTGGGATTGCTTGGTACGGAGCGTGTGAGGAGCTTTCTCGGCTTGGCGATCCTTTTATATTCAGATTTAAGCGCAGCAAAATGAGCGACGAGTGATCTGTGGACCTTTCTCTGTTGCCCACATTTGCGGGCGACTTCGTAAATACGCATTATGAATCGAAAAAGCAGCCAGGGAGGCACCGGCAGAGAAGCTGTTGGAGGCTGCCGCATTTCCTTTCTTTTTTTGGCTTTGAAAGTACGTCCGTGTCGGTTCGCATCCTGCGGGTTTCTCAGGAGGTCATTCCTGAAACGCTTCAAAACTTGCGGGCTGTGCTGCGGTTGAAATGGGTGAGGGGGCACTCGCGATATAGCTATACGCTAAGGATCCTCTGAGACGCAGAGGAAACCTGCAAACGAAAAAAAACACTTAAGAAATAAATTACATACCTGGCATTTTTTAACAGCGGAGCTGCTGTATCTGGCCGTAATGTGTAGCGCGTAACGTGTGCGGCGTGTATCGTATTAAACATTGCCAATAAATTACCAATAAATTACCTAACGCTGGTGAGCGCGTGCCTCGCGGCGACCGGCGAGCGTCCCCAGCGCACGCAAAGGCTTTAGCAAAAAAAAAACTGCGAAAGCCTTAAAGAGCGAGAAAATGCGAGCGCTCCTGAGCGCGTGCCTCGTGGCGACCGCGGAGCGTCCTTTGCTTGCGCCGTGGACAACAAAACTGGGTACACACTACTGCTTACAAAATTCCGCTTGAAAACTTTCATCTTGGGAAAATAGGCTACGGTCGAACAGCAGGCTACGAGCTGTAAATGACCGATACACGGGTTATTATGTACGTTACTTGCGCTACTCACGGCGCTACGTGAAGGTTGCAACTCTCGCGGATCCCTTATTTCCTCTAACGTTTGGCAAGCAAAAGAATGCGTAGTACTTCCATAAAATCCTACCGAACGTCCAGAATAAAAAGAAAATGCGGGCGCGCAAGGCACGAACGGCAGACTCGAAACTCTACCCGCACGATAAAGTACGAGCTGACCGATGCAGTGCGCCTTACCTACCAGCAGGGAGGAGTGCTCCTCGGCAAATACAGGGCTACAAAATAGCTCGCTTTGGGACCTTTTTAGTCCTGCACATATTAATCGTTTCCTGACTATGCATGCGATCTAGCTATAATATTACTGCGCGAAGGGAAGTGGACACCCTCAAGCGACTTCACGCAGGGCTCGAGTCACGCTTCCGTAGAGAAATCATAATAATAACAAAGATGTGCGTGCTATTTCCCTGGTCGTCCTCGTATCATCTTTGAGCACAGCAAGTTACACGGCAGTATTTGGGCATCTTGGACAACGATACATGCCGACGTGCGCGTCGCTAACCCCGGGCTTTCATGTATACAGCGGTAACCGGAGATCCGGGAATCCCCCAACACGGCGGAAACGCACGCGGTTCCCGCGAGAGGGCGCCAGTTTTTGCGTAAGGTCTATTCAAATAAAAAAAACGTCTCAGCCATTGCTCTTCCAAACAAACAAATTGACAATGATTCTTGTAGTGTAAATAAGTTAAGAAGCCGCAAAACGTGCAGGCACCAATTGACAATGTTTAATATCTTCTGTATGCATGCGTGTCACCGAAGCTGTTTCATTCTGTAGGACACTTTTTTACAGGTGGGATGCCGCACAAACTTCAAACCCTTCGCTATACGGACGAAGGAACTTATTTTTGCAGCGTTTTTTTTATCTATCCTCTCAACAATCAAGTGACACAACGTAAGGAGTATTTTCTTTGCGCTTTTTACTTAGGAAAACTTACACGGTAATATTTTGATGATAAAATACTAGTCTTCGTTGAGACTTAGATTTATCGGTAGTTTCGGAAGGAGAGCTCTTGTCGGATATCAAGCGAGCCCTTTACATGCAAATAAAATACAATAGTGTGCTCGAAGTCGTGCGCGTGCAAACGATTCTTTTTTCGGGCTAGCTTTATTAGAAAATGATCTGCATATTTAGGAAAGCAGAATATATTTGAGGTTGAAATAATTTATTTAGCTACATCACTTGAAAGATGTCCTCCGTTATAAGATGTTTTTTATTTTTCCAAAAACTGTCATGACAATATGTAGTTTCTTTTGTTTTGATGCGATGCTGTTATGCCAGTAAAAACCTTTTTCACGCAAGAATAAAACGTCGCGTGGAGTCATTTTCAGATTTTCTCATGCCAAATTTTACAGGGTGTAAGAAGACTCCTCCTTTTGCTACATAGACTCATTGAGCATAGAAAGTATGTAACGACCAATTTTCATATTTCCAGTGACCTACAGGCACAAATATCACCTGTGGTCAAATACGTTTGCACGGCCCAATCGGCGGCACTGCAGCCTGTCTCATAGTGACGCAACCTCACCATTTTTCCCACTAATCTACATTGCTGTATGAAAAGGCCAAGACACCTTCTGGCCACTTCACCCTGCTTAGTTGATATGAAGGTTAAAAACTGGCGATATGTATTATTAATTCTTCTTACTGCGAGTTCGTTTTCCCGTCTCCTTTGTCGCTTTTTGTTTTGCCACGATATACTTCATCCACATTCTTTTCTGCTACATCCTGTTTGTGTCTAATTCATCGCTTTTGTTTTTGTGTCTTGCGACACGAAGAACATCAGAAGCAAACTTGAACCGACTGCATCTTTACCAGAAGTGCGGCTGGGGTGCATCTCTTCCACTCACCCTTCATTAGGTTCAGGTGTAAGGCGGCACGTCCGGTCCCACTACATCTGCGATTCAAAATGAGAGTTTGGAACTTTCGTGTTATTGGTACATTACAGCTAAAAGCTCCCGATTTTGGACGCCTTCCCCAAACCCGTATGTTCCACTTATAAAGGTGTAACAACAAAACAGAACCAAACTTTGTTCTCCCGCCGGCGACGCGAGGATGCAGCACAGTACTAGTACGTCATGCAGCTGCTGCCGAGACTCCCGTTAATCCCAATCTAATATAAGGCGTGTCTATTTTCCAATCGCTACACGAGAGGCCATTTTCTCGATCGGAACAGAACGACGACGACGACTTTAGGCTGAAGCGGCAGTTGTGGTTGTCTCCTCAAAAACAGAGTGAAATATTTGAAAGCATCAAATAGTAGAGAACATATTCAGTACGCTGTTCGGAAAACGATCGTTTCCTGTTCTGGCAAAACTTATACTTGAACTTTAAAGCATATTTTCATACAACGAACTGCCAGCATTATTTCACGTTCCATTCCTCACTCCCGATGCCGCTCTCCATTCCTCCATCTCAAAATATATCTGCCCTATCAAACGTCTTTAATACAGAATTGAGGAAACAAGGTTTCATTCGCAGATGCCGAGACAAGTCTACTGGAAGCTGAAAAGAGTACCCAGCTGTGGCAGTGTGTTCGGCCGGTAAGCCTAATGTGTCAGGAGCAGTCTCGGGTAGCACGTCTATGAGTGATCGAGGATCCCCAGTTCCACGATCCTCAGGGAACCCCACAGCAACATATTCTGACGACGACCTCTTGCTGCAAAACAAAGCCATACGTATAGGCTCAGTAATAGTAAACCCCTTAAGCTGGGAAATCAGCGATGCATCACTTATTTTCGCCGTCTTTTGTTAAGCCATTCTAAAAATCAAGGGGATTTTGCGTAAAGGTTTTACTTCAATTTTTTTCATCAACTTCCCCTCTTCGCTAAAAAGGACAATTTAGTATCAACAAACAAACTTTATCCGCTTGCCAGCCACCTCTTAAAGTAAATAATGGTGTCGCGGTATATAAAATGTCTAACAAAGAAAATCATTCTTGAGGCTTGAATTCAGGGGATCAAAGAACTTTTCTTTGCCACCTGGCCACGACACCGTCAAAGGAAATGAGTATGTACATGGCACTGCCCACCCATACATCCCCGGTGGTTTCCCAAGAGGTGATAACCTACAAGATGAGGACATACTCAAGCCTACACCCCTGAGAAAATATGGCGGCGTACTCGTCAACTACTGGCGTGGGCGCCAACAATACCCAGAACCCCACCCACTCCTATCCAGAATCGACGCAACCGTATTCTCAGGACTATAGGCGCACTCTTACCGTACAATACCCTAATACATATAATGTACCACACCCTCTACCCGCAACTTGCAAATACGAATACTGCCCCCACCCTGACACCCTGCACCACCTGGTATGGGGTGCCACCAAACCCCGTCCCTTACGCCCAATCACCAACCTACATACGAGCAGTAAGTGGGACGGCTGACCAGCTCTGACCTCTCCTCCCAGCGTAGGCTGGTTGAGATGGTCCGGGTGGCCAGTGCCGGCCAAAATATACCGGATTAGAGGAACGCCGCCCCCCCCCCCCCCCCCCCCCCCCCCCCAGGCGAGTGTGCAGACATCAGCAACTAAGGCTCGCCTAAATGAAGATTTTTCGTCCTTTCCCTCCTCCTATTTAGGAACGACATTTTAAGAATTGGGCCTTTGCTGTGAAGGTTCCTCCCCTGGGCCACACAGGTACAAATATTTATCGACTGTGTTGTCACATGCTCCAAGAAATTCTAATTAATGACTAAGTGGAGCTTTACAATCATATTTCTCAACTTTTCATAGTTTAAACAAAATCAAAAGAGGAGCGTTTTTCTCATGGAACTAACATCCTGTCCTAATTTGTTCTATATCTGGTCAAAGCTTTATAGCACGAGTAAACACAACCTGGTACAATTATGTTACCAAGTTAAAAACTGCTAATAGTTTGTACACTTGGTTGTTCTTTTGTAGAATCGGAAGTCAATTGTAGACAGTGAATAAAGACGGCATTCATGAACGGACATAGATGTAAATCAGTTACGCCAAGATTTGACAGGCTATACGGCTCTGCGCTCGATAGGCGGTAGTACACCGTTCATGCGCAAGCAACACAAACTCTTAAACATGTGATTGGAAGCTTCTATGGATTCAACAAAATAGAGAAGGGTAGGTGTTTCCACAGTAGATGGCCCGTTGAGTTGCGCATGAGGTATTTCCGGGCATCGTTTTTAGGAAAACAACGTTAAACTCAATCTTTATTAGGCAGTTTTAGCATATCGTTACCATGTTTGCGTTACCGTTTACCGTGTTACCGGAAGCGCTGGCGACGGTGAAGCCTGTGCCGGTAAGTTACCGTTCGCAGTAACTCTCACGCTGCGCAGTCTATTCCCGCAAACACGGTAAACGGTAACGCAAACACTGTAACGATATGCTAAAACTGCCTATTGTATCCTCAGGTTCGTTGTTGGGTTTAACGCGCCGACGCAACGTAGGCGATGAGGCGCGCCGTAGTGGAGGGCTCGGGATGAATTTTGGCCACCTGGGGACGTTTAACTTGCGCCGAAATCTCGTACATACGGGCGTTTTTGCTTTTCGCCTCCGTCGGAATGTTTTATCATCTGAACGTTATATGGTAAACCAACAATTGTCATTACAGACCACGTTAATCTTTCACATCAATATAAGGCGTCGGTGCAGTAATCCTTTTCTGCAACAAAGATGCTTACCTTTACCATTAAACGGTTTCACCTCCGTGGGCAAAAATCGCATCCGCCAGAAGCATGTTGGCAAAAACTTGTACACTTACTAGGCATACAGCATACAGTTCACTATTCGTTTCAACGAAGGAAGCCCCCAAAATTCATCAAGGCTACATGGGGGATCATAAGGCGCCTGGGAACAATGTGAAGCACGTAGCGTGCGCTTCCCGGTTAGGGGTCTGGTTGCGTAAGTGCTCCCGAAAGGGGTAACTCTGGCTGCATACCAAACAAGGAGTGATGTCATTTTGAAGCGGAAAAGGGTTCAAATGTTGGCAACGAAGGAAAAGCCCGTATTGCGCAAAAACACCTCTTGCGAGCGTTTTTCGGCAGAGTTATAGATAGGGTTAGTGTATTGTTTTGCTTGCAAGCTTTCTTTGTATAGCAAATCTTAAATTTTTATTTAAACATTTATTCCAATACTGCTGTTTTCTCACCGTTTGACGACTCTCTGTAGACAAAACGTTTAATGGTTTTTGGTTACTTAAGTATTATTCGTGCAAAACATCCCCATCTCACCTGTGTAAACTACACAGGCAATTTTTTTAGCCTGCTTAAGTAGGGCATAATGTCTATTAAAACAGACGTGGCCCCAAAGACGTGCCAGAGAAACGCTTTAATTAACTGACAAAAACGCCTCCTAAATATGAACAAAGTGAGTTCTGTCCGATAACCAACAGCAAAGAAGCGCAATCTATGGTCCTTGTGTTTCACTTGATTCGGGTTTAACTGAACGCTTTGAGCGGTTTATGTTACCAGACATCCTAATAATAGGAGTAAAAATTCATACACAACCTGGTCAATCTCCAATAAATGTATAGTCATGCTGCGAGATATTACAAAGGTTTTTTCTTTGTAGTAGTTACTGCAGAGTAAAAATTGAGGCGCTGAAGCCATAAATAACTTCATGTAGTTCACTACTGACTTACAATGTCTCTTTAAATAGTTCGTTGAAAGAGGCAAAATACTTGATTCACTCAACGGGGCATCACGGACTTGATTACAAAAAAAACTTACTTTTTTTTGTTTAAGCTGATTATGAAGAATCAGGATTTGGAAATATTTGGAAATATTATTTGGAAATATTTGGAAATAGTAGCAATGTTTGCAAGCACTCCAGATAACTATTCAGCAACACATTTTTATTTGTGATCTGACAAATCTGATTTACAAATTTGTATTTGTAAATCAGGCTCATATGTTTTGTATTACTATAACAATGAGAAGTTCTTGTGGTATAGTATGTTACTATGCTATAACATGAGGATGTCATAACTGCAACAATAATATTTTTTTTTTGGTTAACAACAAATTGTGCCTTGCGTGGAATGTATTGCTCCCTTGCGGTCGTCATACACATTTTCGTGGAGTGTATGCTGAGCCCCTACACTCTTCTGCTGCTTGTTCTTCGACTGCGAAAGTTCACAAGTACGCTACCCAATATGCTTTCAAGCGTTAAAACAAGGGCGTGTTTGTCGACTACTTGGCACGTTACTTCAAATCACCTGCTATGGTGCCGAAAAAGTGACAGACGTGTCGCATTTTCCCGCCGCATTTCTTTTTTGCACCGCGTTATTCTTTTCAAGTGCTTTGGTGCACCTTCCGTTATATTAAGCGAAAAAGGGCGACTGTTGACGGCCGATATTGTGGACAACCTCATTCGCTTTTGTGTCTCCTATTACAGGCATGCAACTCCTTACCATTCGCAGACGAACAGCCCCGCAGAGTGAAAGAACCGCTTGCTTACCAACATGACGTCCATGAATATTCGCGCCAGAAAAACTGGTACGCTTTATTGCAGTTTGTAACAAACACTGCGGTAGGTTTCTCGACGACCTCCTTCCCGTGCGCGCGGCAAGGTTCTCTTGTTTTCTGTACGACAAACTTTGTCACTCTCTCACATACTCTGACGTACAAACGAAGGCGGTCGACTCCCCCGTTCTCGCACGCTTGACTTCTAGGCTCGGCGGAAGTCGCAGCGCGCCCAGCGACGCTCTTCATCCCCGTACGCCCCCTACTGCTTTGGACTCAGACTAGAAAACATAGGCTGTGCAAAACGTTTTTATAAACATGCACCTGGCTGTTTTATTGTTGCAGGAAGCGTGCGTGAAGCGATGTCAATAAATGTGGGAAGCCGCATCCGCATCACGCCTGCTTCCTGCATGTGGTGACCCAGACTTTCCGCGCCTGTCATTCGGTCAGCGGCACACCGACATGGCAATGTGGTGGGACCCGCCGATACCAGCGTTCGAGCCGCGGAACCTCTGAGGATGGTTCTTCAAGTTTGAGGCTACCCTCTTGCTCAACCACGTGAGCATACAGCCTCTGAAGCACTCCATCCTCTGGGAGACGCTTCTGCTGGGCCTCCGCTGTGTCTTAGCCCTACAACAGCCCAGCGCCACCCCCTACGACGACCTTCTCGCTGCTGTCCTGGCGCACTGCGGCCTCACGGATGACCTGTTTCGTCCTCCATCAGAAGAGGTGCGCGCACGCTCTGCAGCCGCACATTGTACCCTCTGCGCCATCGCCATCGTCCGCAGCCACTAGTGCGCATCCCCGAGACGCAATCTCCATCGCGGCAGCTGCACCTACACCCACGGCAAGCCTTTCTGCGACGTCACCCCACGACCGGTCCACCTCAATCCTGCCCCCTCAAAACCATTCAATACGGCCGGCACTGTGGGGCACGTGTGGGACATACATCGACGAACCCACCATGTCTCATCGTGATATTGCGGCTCCAGTCACGGTGAACACAAACGAGCAGCATGAGTCTTTCAACCAAGATGTCCTCAGAAGCAACGACATTATGGACGAAACTGCCATCTCTTGGAGTAACCTGTTCTGCTTCAACCGCCCCGAGAGCACCTCGTAAACCGCGACGTGCAGGATGACCAAGCGTGCGTTCGTGAAACTCAACGCCAACGTCGTAATCGGCGCCGTAAGCGCCCGTCACGGAAACAAGTTTCATCGCTAGTGCTTCTGCGGCGCACTCTTACGAGCCATCATCGCCATCTTGACCAGCGTCTTTTGTGCACGCGCTGTCAACGGCGAGTACTGTTTGGGGCCCATCATCGGCGTTCCGGGACTTGGGCGATTCGAACCCGCTCAGCGAGGCTGCACACGAACCAGTCCTCAAAATGTCTCCATCAAGCCTATAAGCGCGCTCGTACTGGCAGTCACACACCAGTGGACATGGGTCACAAAAGGCTGCGCGTAGAGCGCCCATTCAGCAAACATCGCCTTTCCATCTACGCAGCGGCCGCGGCTCGCGTAACTTTTACCTCCGGACTGCTACACCCAACGCGAACTCGCCCCATCCTCCACTCTGAACCAAGACCTCCTGAGGCCCGTCTACTCCCCGTATGCCCCGGACGCTCACGCCAGACTTAACAGGACAGCTCACTCTCTCAACACGAATGGGGACACATCTGTGAATTTGCTGTGTACATAGTTTGTTTCCCGCCACACATGTTCTACAACTCTCATGTTCATGGTGGGAAAAGCGCTACAGTAACAAGGACAAGTGAGTACACGGGACAAAGCACTTTGTCCCGTGTACTCACTTGTCCTTGTTACTGTAGCGCTTTTCCCACCATGAACATGTACCAACACGCCCAGCTCGCAGTTCTTCTGAACTCTCATGTTAACACGCTACGCGCTAGGGTGAACCCCTGTAGCGACATCGCCAACCATCAGCGCCACTATTATCATCATTCGCATTCTTTGACAATCACCATCAGCGGACTGGCGCGTGAGCAGTTCCTGGGCGGCCGTTCGTTCTAGCCGGGCCTACGTGACCTCAATAAATGTGGGAAGCCGCATCCGCTTCACGCCTGCTTCCAACATTGTCATCAACATCGTTGTATCATAGTTCCCGAAAGACCCTTATGATCCATGTTCCATTCAAAATTCTTCAGCTCCAAGACTGCATAAGAAGCTCACGGCCGAGCTTCTATTGCCGCCGGTGCAATAAAAGCTATGATGACGAACACTATGCTACTGAGTGGCACCTGCTGTTTTAGCAAAAAAAGAATGTTTAAAACATGTACAGTGCCACCCATTGCGCACCTAATTACATCGGTTATGTATATTTATAACTGAGTAGACCCCATGGCCAAGTATACGGCTCCTGTCATTTATGCAAGGGGCATCGTTTATATTTGCCATGTTTACACCAAAATTTCTGAGTAAAATATATTCGTTTTCAACATTCCGAGACGAATTCATACGGTACTGTTTAATCCGAAACTCGGCATAATAAGACGACAGCAAACAATAAATAGACGTAGCGGTAGTGTTTTTACTTCTAGAAATAAAGCACGTGCTGTGCTACGGCCAACAGACTCGCAGCTACATGTACAAACTGAAATGTCAGTACGGCGCATGCAAGGAAATGGGAAGGATATTAATACTGCAGCACCACTATGACGGCTACCACAATGGCGGTGGTGGTACCCAGATTGATACCTTGGTAAGCAAAAGTGCATCACTAGTTTGAGACAGTTGGATAAAAAAACGTTTCAATTTACAGGTGTTCCAAAGAAGCTAAGTCATCACAATGTTTAACAAGTGGCATATGTTAAAACAAAGAGCTGATTTGTGCGACAAAACTTATTAAACGAGGAGGAGTTTTAATTGGCAAGTGGTATGGCGGCAATCAGGCTAACCAAATGAACAACGAGTTGATGGAGAAAGGATGGCAAAGTGACCGAACCTGGCGATTCCGCTGACGTGGTTATCTGGGCACTTCATTGTTTGTATAATACCGTTGTTTGCCCCTAAATAAGTCACCACGTTCCATCATCCATAGTATCGAAATACCGCTTGCTTTGGAAACAAATATGATCATATCGCTTGAAAACAGCGCGGAAGAGGATACTGAGGAAATAACAGACGAAACAAGCGCTGACGAACAACTGCGCGATTTTATTTCCCAAGAAAGTATACATAAAAGGCTAAGGGAAGATGAGGAACGAGACATAAAAAATAACAAAGTAATTGTCACCCGCTTCCTTAAATTAGGGTGCACTGTCGGAAGATATGGGGAGTCGACTCCAGAAAGCCAACAAACCCCACCGAATCCACAGGGCACAGGTGACAAAGGGGGTGGCCGTCTGATGTGCGGCTTTCACCGACCAGAGCGGCAAGAATGAGCAAGAGCCTTGAACGAAAAACCGCACAAAGACTTATATTAGACAGGCAAGTTACAACACAAGCACGAGGTAACGGATCGATAATGACAGACAACTTAGATGGAATTCAAATACAAGAAACAGTCCAAGTAGACCAAAATATACAAACAGGAGTGTTAACAAATGAATATTACGAATCGGAGCAGTTAACTAAAAAGAAACGAACAGTTCGATGCATATGAGAGACAGAGTCCCAGCATATTCACCGACCGGGCCGGACGATGCACCGCTGTCGGAGGCGAGTCGGCTACCTGGGAAGCGTGGCTTCGCTGTAGGCCAGGCCGTCCGAGACGATCACGGTGCTTCGAGGCCCGGGAGCACGTTGGAGTCCTCCAGGGCGCGGGTCGCCGATGGTGTGATGTACAAACTGGCAGGTGCCGTTGTCAATCACGACGTCCAAACGTAGCTGGTGGGTTTAGGTGTGGCTTCTCTTTTTATAGGCGCGCCGGCGCGCCGGCGCGGAGAGGGAGAGCACAACACACCACGCGCCCGCCGCCGTCAGCGAATAACTTCACTCTTCTCCCTTCTAGAATCTTCGACGCTCTTTAGAGCTGGCAAGGCCACGCGCACCTCCTCGAAAGTACTGGAAGCTTCGACGAAACTGGAGCGACGGAGGTTTTATTTTTGTTGTTTTCTCGCCGGCGAGCCGGCGGGTGATCGCGTTACTGTCGCTTCGTTCGAGAAAGTTCCAGCCCTTTCTCGGGCCGAATAGAACCCAACTGGATGAATCGGACGACTGAAGAAGAGTTAGGCGCTGTACAATAAAATGAAAAATTTATACGATACTTTTAGACGTCGTACGCTCGAGTTTGTGACACAGCCCCCCAGTTTCAGAATATTATGCAATAATATTCCTAAACTCACAAAGTCGTGCGTACGCGTCGTTCACAGTTAGTGAACAAAAGAGGCTGTGCCTACTAACACAAAATCAAGTACAGCCCAATGTTCTTCATAATAATAATGACAGGTACAGAATTCGCGTACAAAACAGCGGTTTGGCGCAGATTTCTCAACAAATACACATCCTAGGGACAATTCATAAGTTTGAAAACAATAAAGTTCTAGCAGTCGACAACCGCAGCGTTCTCGAATGCCACCACTAGTCACGCCAACAATACACGGCAAATGTACTGTACAATCAGTAGTACACATAGTTACACTTCAAGTTCGGTACAATATAGAAGCCACGAATGTAAACGTCAGGCACCACCTTGTGAAGATACAACCTAAAATATTCTACTCGTGGTACACAATGACAGGTATTGCTGGATTTACACTCTGCTTAGATAGTCTGCTCCCACATTCTCGCTCCCTTTAATATGTTCGACTGTGAACTGGTATTCCTGTAAAAGCAGACTCCAGCGGAGGACTCTACTGTTCAGCTGTTTTGCTCGCTGAATGTAACGGAGTGGCTGGTGGTCGGTTTGCACAATAAACGGCCGACCGTACAAGTACGCGTTGAACTTTTGGACTCCCCAAACAAGGGCAAGACATTCTCTTTCAATAGTGCTATAAGAGGCCTCTCGGGGCACAAGTTTCCTGCTGGCGTACGCTATAGGGTGAAGCGTGCCCTCGTAGCGTTGCATGAGCACGGCTCCGAGGCTGGTTTGGGAGGCGTCAGTGCGGAGCACGAATGCCTTAGTGAAGTCTGGGAGTCTAAGTATAGGAGGGCTAGAGATGCGCCGTTTGAGCTCTTGGAAGGCTTCTTCTTGAGCGGTACTCCACTTGACGATGTTGTTTTCCCCTTTTTTGGTGAGTTCGGTTAGCGGTGCGCTGATCTCGGCATAGTTCGGAATAAACTCGCGATAATAGCCTGTTAGGCCGAGGAATGCGCGAACTTGCCGTTTTGTTTTCGGGGCCGGCGCTGTCTGGATCTTTTCCAGGTTCTTTTCCAGTGGCGCTAGTTCTCCTTGCCCAATTCTATGCCCGAGGAAGTCGATCTCTGTTGCCCCGAACTCACACTTGCTTGGGCGTACGGTCAGTCCAGCCGCTTCAATTCTCCTGAAAAGCTCTCGCAGTGATGCAACGTGCTCTTCCCACGTGCTGCTGGCAATTAACACGTCGTCGTAGTAATGATTAACCCCGGGGACACCGTTGACGATTCTCCGCATCAGCTTGGCGAAGACGGCGGGAGCGGTTTTGATTCCGAACGGCATGTAACGGAACTGGTAGAGTCCCGACGTTGTGGAAAAGGCAGTCTTGGGTTTGGACTGCTCCGAAAGAGGAATTTGCCAGTACCCCTTTACAAAGTCCAATTTGGAAAAGTACTTTTTGCCGCCTGCGGCCGCAAATACGGCATCGGCTCGGGGCATTGGTTCTGAATCGGCGACTAGTATGTTGTTGAGTTTTCGGTAGTCTACGACGAACCGATTAGTGTGGTCGGGCTTTTTCACCAGCAACACCGGGGAGTTATACGGGGACACTGATTCTTCTATGATGTCCAGGGCTTTCATGTCCTGCACTTCCTTCTCCATGTTCTCCACCGTGGCAAACGGCAGTGGGTATTGTTTTACGTGAACTGGGGTGTCGGTGGTGAGCTCCAGGTGACATTCCACCAAATGAGTTTTTCCTGGAACGTTCGAGAAAATCTTAGAATGTTGCTTCACTTCTACCTCAATTTGGGCCTTTTGCGTTGTTGTAAGGTGCGGCGAAAGTTTGACGTCCGCGATGCCTTCCGTCTTGACAAATTCCGGAACTGGTATGCTGCTTTCTTCACTAGTTTCAGACACGCCGCAAATCGCGTTGCACATTGTCTTTTCGGGGTTGGGTTTCCTTTCTTCATACTTCTTCAGCAGGTTGGCGTGAAAGATTTTGGGCCCACTGCGTGTCTCGATGACGTAGTCTGCTTCCCCTTTTCTTTCTTTCACCTCGAATGGTCCTTTCCAGTGGAGAAGGAGCTTGTTGTTATCCGTCGGGAGCAGGATTAAGACTTTGTCTCCGGTCTGGAATCGTCGATTCCTCGTCTTTCGGTTGTACAGCTTCGCAGAACGGGCCCCTGCCTTCTCGAGTTCTTCGTGCGCTACGCGACAGGTTTCTTCCAGCCTGTTACGAAGGTCGAGAACATGTTGATACGTCGTTTTGGTCTCCTCATCCAGACTTTCATTACTCCACATCTCCTTAAGGATGGACAGGGGACCTCGGATGTGGCGGCCGTACAGTAGCTCGAAGGGAGAGAATCCGAGGCTCTCTTGCGGCACTTCTCTGTACGCGAAGAGTAGTGGAGCTAGGTAGCGATCCCAGTCCCGGGGTTTCTCCGCACACATTCGCTTCAACATGAGTTTTAAGGTTCCATTGAACTTTTCAACCATCCCGTTGGCCATCGGGTGGTATGGGCTAGTGTGGAGTTGGCGTACTGAGAGCAGCCGCGCTACTTCCTTCATGAGTTCGGATGTGAAGTTGGTCCCCCTGTCACTCAACACCTCTTTAGGGACTCCCACGCGAGAAAACATCTCGACTAGCGCTTCGGCGACGCGTTCCGTCTCGATGCTTGGCAGTGCAATAGCATCCGGGTACCGGGTTGCACAGTCCATCAGCGTGAGGATGAATCGGTTTCCGGCCCTCGACGGTGGGTGGATCGGACCGACGATGTCAATCGCCACTCGGTGGAACGGTGTTTCTATAACCGGCGTCCTTCCCAGGGGTACTCGTGGCACTCTTCCCTTGGGGATCGTTCGTTGGCAAATGTCACACGAAGCGACGAACCTCTTCACGTCTGCTGTGATACCCGGCCAGTAAAAGTCTTCCAGTATCCGGTCCTTCGTTTTCTCCACACCCAAGTGGCCAGCCATGATGCCGTCGTGGGCCGTTTTCAGGACGGTTGGTCGGCGGCCTATGGAGACGACTAGTTGCCGTACTTCCCGACCGCTCTTCTCGGTGAATCGCCGGTAAAGGAGGTTATCTTCCAGCTTGAACTCGATCTTATGCTTATTCTTCGAGTTTTTCGTCTCCTTGCCGATTTGTGCGAAGCAGGATTTCAAAGAGTGGTCCTTTTCTTGTTCTTCGGCATAACTGCACTCTTCAAGTGGTTCGGACGTCGGCGCAGGAGTCTTTAACGGCTGAAAGCGTCGCGCCTTCTTTTGTGACTGTGCTCGTGTTACCACGGCCGCGACTTCCCCTTCGGCCGAGACATCGGGCTGTGGCTCGTCCATAGCTTGCTGTGTGATCGTGTCTGGGGGTATTTCTTCCTGGGTCGGTGAAGTTATGGGGTCCTCAGGGGCTCTCACTCCGTTGATGTTGCCGAGAATGAGGTCGTACAGCGGCGTCTTCATGCAGAGAGCGTTAACCCTTCCGCTGTAGTATGGAGTCTGTACCTCGATCTGAGCCTCGGGCAAATTCCGAATGGTGCCGTCGGCTAAATACACGGGGCTAGTCTCCCCTGTGAGATCTTCATCTCGTACCAGGTCTTTTCGCACGATCACTAGGCTGCATCCTGTGTCACGCAAAACCGAAACATCCTGATCGGCCAACTTTCCCTGAGCAACGGGCATACCGCTCTCCTCGGAACTGCGATCCCGTCATAATGACCGCGTTCACGACCGGGATCTTCTTGCCATTCTTGAGTTCTACAAAGCCTTCGCTGATCTCGTCGGGCTTTGGCTGCTTAGGTGGTGCGTAGACGCACGAAACCTGAGGCGGCACTTTGTTGTTACTCCTGCAAACGTCTGCCCTGTGTCCGTGGCGCCCGCACTTGAAGCATTTTGGAGCGTTGCTTCCCGCGAAATTGCTCCGGCAGTTATTTGCGTGGTGTCCCAACTTGTTACACAGGTAACACTTGGGCAGCAGCTTCTGACCGGCCGTTTTCTTCACCGGCTCAACGCGTCCAGAGTCTTCTCTTTTGTCCCTTTTTGCCCTTCCTAGATTGGTGCTTCTCTGCGCCTCAAGGTACTGGTCGGCCAGTTCCAGCATTTCGGAAAGAGACTTCACTCTTCTTTCTTTCAGATACAGAGAAAGACTTGGGTGACACCCATTCAGAAATTGCTCTTTTATCAGCAGCTCCCGCAGTGATGCATACTCCTTTCCTATTTCGGCTAGCTCTGTCCAGCGGTCGAAGTAGTGGCTCAGGCGAGCCGCAAATTGTGTGGCGGTTTCGCCATCTGCGGGCGTTTCACTTCTGAACTTCTCTCGGAAGCCATCTACTGTGAAGCGAAACCTTTTCAACAGCGCGGCCTTGACCTTGCTGTAGTCAGCGGCGTCCTCTGGGGTCAATCTCCCAAACACGCTCAGTGCTTCGCCGCTTAAACGTGTGCTTAGAGAGAGAGAAATGACCTTTATAAATTCGTCCTGCGAGAAAGGTGCGGGTCAGGCCACGCAGGGCTTCGCCGCACCTCGTCTAACTACCTGCGCTAGGTAGAGGGCGGAGCCCGAGGCGTCGTGCCCGGCCGGCCGCGCGGGTTACTCGGATCGCCCGCGCCGTCGCCGTCCGCTCGACCCCCGCGGGGGCCGGGAGGCGAGGGGCGCTGGCTTTCCTTTCGCCGTTGCAGCGCCAGAGCTGCCTCGAGCCGCTGGACGGCCCTGAGCTGGTCGCCGTGCTCCGGGGAGCCGATCAACGCGCGAATGTCCGGCGGGAGGCGGTCGCCTCCGTCGCGCGCGCACTGTTCGTTGCAGCCCCACATGATGTGGGCCAGGTCCGCGCGCACTCGCGCACACACACAGCACTCGGTCCGCTCGTAGAGTTCCGGGCACACGTGGCGCGCCAGCGCCGGCGTGAGAACGGTCTCGGTCTGTAACTGCCGCAGGAGCACCGCCTCCCCCCGGGACAGGCCGGGGTGTGGAGGCGGAAAAGTCCCTCTTTCGCGTCTGTACCACCGGAGCACTTCGCCGTAGGCGACGAGGGGCTCCCCTGCGTCTTCGTCGTGGTCGTCGTCTGCTTCCTCCCCGGAGTCTTCCGGGTTTCGGTCGAGGCGGGGGGGCGCGGTCCGGCACGCGGCGAGGACTCGGGCCGCGGCGTCCGCCTCTTCGTTGCGGTTGTGGTGGCCGTTGGGCAGCTCCCGGCCCGCGTGAGCCGGGAACCACCGGATGCTCGTGCTGTTGGCGGCCCCCTCCCGGATCCGAGAGAGGAGCCGCGCGGTGCTCCTGCACACCGTGCCCCTCGCGAAGTTGGAGATCGCCGACTTCGAGTCGCTGAGGACGGTCCGCGTGCCGGGCAGGGTCAGGGCTAAGGCGATCGCCGCCTCCTCGGCCTGCCGGGCGGTCGCGGCCCGCACGCACCCGGCGTTGAGCAGTTCTCCCGAGGTGGCCTTCAGGATCTCCGACACAGGCGGAGCGCAACATCGTCGTACGAGCGGCAGACGGCACGGCCATCCCGTCGGTCCCCAGCGTTCGAGTCCTGGGCATGCACGTGGACGCGAACCGCGGCAACGGCACCACGATCGAGAAGATGATCACGTGTGCTTAGAGCAGTAGACCATTGGTCTTCCGGCCAGTTTTGGCTTCTGGCTATTCCTTCGAACCGACGAATGTAAGCGTCGAGATCATCCTTTTTTTCATCAAATGCCACAAGGAGCTTGCTCGGGTTCAGGCGTACGCCGTTATTTTCTTCTCTTATGCTCCGATCGGCTGACGTAGAGTCTCTCTCCAAACGCAGTGCCTCGATTTCTGTTTTTAATTTCTCTATCTCATCATTGCGTGCTTTCTCTTCTCGCTCCGCTTTCGCTCGCTCCCTTTCTGCCTCTGCCTGGCGGGCTTTCTCTTCTAGCTCCGCTTTCGCTCGCTCCCTTTCTGCCTCTGCCTGGCGGGCTTTCTCTTCTAGCTTCGCTTTCTCTCGCTCCAACTGAAGTTGTCTCTGAAATTCTTTCTCTCTTTCTCTTTCAGCCCTCTCAGCCTCTTCTCGTGCTGCCTGTCTTGCTTTCTCAGCTTTCTCGTTTTCTTCCTTTTCTTTCTGCGCGACCCATTTTCGTAATTCGGCCCCTGACAGGCCCAGCTGACAGCCCAACGCTACTATTTTCTCTAAATCCATGATTGCAAATGTATCGCAATCTAGCCACAATACCCTAGCGTCTAGCTAGGTATATCTACACAGAGAAAGTTAACAGGAGCACCAACTTATGAAGGCAGTAGCAACCTATGCCAAAAAGTTCCAGGCTCTTTCTCCTCCCTACCGCTCACATCAGACGTCCTGTCGCGGACGCCAGAAATTGTCACCCGCTTCCTTAAATTAGGGTGCACTGTCGGAAGATATGGGGAGTCGACTCCAGAAAGCCAACAAACCCCACCGAATCCACAGGGCACAGGTGACAAAGGGGGTGGCCGTCTGATGTGCGGCTTTCACCGACCAGAGCGAGCGGCAAGAATGAGCAAGAGCCTTGAACGAAAAACCGCACAAAGACTTATATTAGACAGGCAAGTTACAACACAAGCACGAGGTAACGGATCGATAATGACAGACAACTTAGATGGAATTCAAATACAAGAAACAGTCCAAGTAGACCAAAATATACAAACAGGAGCGTTAACAAATGAATATTACGAATCGGAGCAGTTAACTAAAAAGAAACGAACAGTTCGATGCATATGAGAGACAGAGTCCCAGCATATTCACCGACCGGGCCGGACGATGCACCGCTGTCGGAGGCGAGTCGGCTACCTGGGAAGCGTGGCTTCGCTGTAGGCCAGGCCGTCCGAGACGATCACGGTGCTTCGAGGCCCGGGAGCACGTTGGAGTCCTCCAGGGCGCGGGTCGCCGATGGTGTGATGTACAAACTGGCAGGTGCCGTTGTCAATCACGACGTCCAAACGTAGCTGGTGGGTTTAGGTGTGGCTTCTCTTTTTATAGGCGCGCCGGCGCGCCGGCGCGGAGAGGGAGAGCACAACACACCACGCGCCCGCCGCCGTCAGCGAATAACTTCACTCTTCTTTCTTCTAGAATCTTCGACGCTCTTTAGAGCTGGCAAGGCCACGCGCACCTCCTCGAAAGTACTGGAAGCTTCGACGAAACTGGAGCGACGGAGGTTTTATTTTTGTTGTTTTCTCGCCGGCGAGCCGGCGGGTGATCGCGTTACTGTCGCTTCGTTCGAGAAAGTTCCAGCCCTTTCTCGGGCCGAATAGAACCCAACTGGATGAATCGGACGACTGAAGAAGAGTTAGGCGCTGTACAATAAAATGAAAAATTTATACGATACTTTTAGACGTCGTACGCTCGAGTTTGCGACAGTAATGTTTTGACATAAAAGGTGATAGCAACAGATTAGTTAGTATGGCAACAATTTTATACGCCGCGTGATGATTTGAAGACGACTATTCACGTAGGTAAGCGATTTCCTTATCCAACAGGGACACGGACGGTTCGCTATATAATCGCTCCCTTTTCTGTTGATTTGGGAGGCTACGAAGATCTCCCTCACCCTTCGCCCACGGTAACAAGTGAGTGTTGCGCATTCAGTTAGCCACGGGGTGCAGACGCACGAGGCGCAGTGGGCTGACAGCGTGCCACCTGTAGAAGACCTGACTTTGTTGGCGTGCTCCCTCAAACGTTCATTCAGGCAGCGGCCTGTTTGTCCTATGTAGGAGCGTTTGCGCGACAACGGAATCTCGTATACGACGTTGCTGACACAATCGACGTAACGCGTCTCGTGCTTTTTGACGCACGCTGGTGATTTGTGGCTTTCTGAGTTTACACGCCTACACAGGCAGCTCAGTTTCTTCGGAGCAGGAAACATAAGCCGACCGCCCGCCTTGCCAAACATCTTCTTGAGCGCGTGGCTCACTCCATGGACGAACGGGAGGGCGGCTGTCTTTCGTCGTTCCGGTTGAGGGCACGTCTGCGGAGCCTTCGAAGTAAGTTCGCGTAGCAGCTTCACTGCCAAGGCACGCAGGAGGTCCATCGGATACGCGGCGCGCTTCAAACGGCAGAATTGCGCCTCAAAACTCCTCTGTGCACGGTGGGGGCAGGGCCTCATCAGGGCATTTCTTAGCACACTCGTGGCAACTCCCCCATTGACTAGCTTTGAGTGTGCTGAGCTGTATGGCAATAGGCCCTTTTGGGACCTTGGTGAATACTCTCAGCAGCTGCGCTCCTCCTAAAAATACAGGCTAAATCCACAAACCTCATCTGGCCGTCCGTGGGCAGTTCCATGGTCAAGGTGATAGCAGTGAGGTGTGGTTGGAACACGACAAAAATCGATTGAGCCTCTTTACTGATTGTCCGCTTCTCGGTTTCAAAAATGACCAGAAACTCGCCTACGAACCTGAATACCTTTAGGACTCTGTGCTAAGAAAGGGTTCCTTGTAACTGGCTGTGCAAGCGGGAAAGCAGTAAATAGCTCAAAATGGGGGCCAGGCACGATTCGATTCACAATCTATCTTTTCGGATCTACATGCATTCAGCATGTTCAACGAAAGTCGAGCGTAGGTAATACCGTAGTAGCTCAAAAAAAGCAGACACGTTGGTGCCGAATGTATTCTGGAAGCGAACCGCTCGATATCCATCTACGCAGTCGCTCACCGCTTCAAGTATGGGGTCCTGAAGGAAGGAAAAGTGCAGGTCTTTTACGTCGGGCGAGAGCGCTGATACTTTTTTCTTGCCAAAATTGTCCAGGAACGTGTTTACTTCATTCGGGTTCCGTACACGAAAGGGGTCATGAATGGCTAAGACGGACAGTGACCGCTGGAGGTAAAGATGAGAATGGAGCGGTTCGCCTTTCAGGATTCCGGAGATGAGATATAGATGTGCTTCTCGAAAATTTTCTTGTAAATTGTTACACAGAAACTTTTATCACACCAAAAAATCTGTCTACCTATACTCTGCACACTTGAGCGTTAAGGGAAGGTGCAGCTTTCTACTTCGAAGGACCTTCAAAAGTGTCCACGAAAGACTGGCCAGAACCTTCGATCGTGATGTACGTAAATACTTCCTGACTAATGGTAAAGGATGCCATTGACAGCACAGGCATATTAGAGTGCGCACATGCATCACGATGTCGAGAAAGACTACGACGAATCTCTTTGGGAGCACAGTCCTGATTTGTCCCATGCATGCTTGGGGTTGGTGGAAATCAAGCGAGCGCTTGAAGAGCATGCACTGATATACGCTCTAATAACGTATGTAAATTTTGGTGGTGCCGCCCATTTGAAGAACAAATATCAGTTCCTCGGGGTGCACAGCAGCCCATGCAGGGTAACAAAGTGGCTCTTCTCTGTAACCGGACATGACAAAAGTGCATATGATGGTGTGGAAGGCCCTGTGTAGCATCCAGCTGCTCTGCATAATTTCGGTTGACCCTCAAGCGAACTCACAACAAAGTGCGGAACAGTCCGTGAACAGCGTCTGGGAAAAGTGAAGAATTTCGTGGTGTCACATATTGGCAGGGTTCCGTAAAGGTTATTCAACAATGGACCATATTCACACGATCAATCAGGTGAAAGAGAAGTGAGCTCAGTATGCTGAACCCCTATATATAGCCTTTATAGATTATGAGAAAGCAATTGACTCGGTCGAAACCCTAGCAGTCATTAGGGCATTACGGAACCAGGGGGCAGATGAGCATTATGCAAGAATATTAGAGGATATCTATAATGGGTCCACAGCTACCATCATCCTCCATAAGGAGAGCAGTAAAATACCTATAAGGAAAGGTGTCAGACAAGGAGACACAATCTCTCCAATGTTATTCACAGCATGTTGCCAAGAGGTATTCAGAACGTTGAATTAGGAGCAGGTGGGAGTAAGGGTTAATGGAGAATACCTCAGTAACCTCAGATTTGCTGATGACGTTGCCTTGCTAAGTAACTCGGGGGACGAATTGCAAAGCATGCTTTCCGCACTGGACGAACAGAGTAGAACCGTGGGCCTGAAAATTAATATGCAGAAAACTAAAGTAATGATCAATAACCTCGGGACAGCACACCGGTTTGAGATAGGTGGCGAGGCAGTGGCAGTGGTAAGCGAATATATCTACTTAGGCCAAGTTGTGACCCCAAATCCCAACCATGAGGCAGAGATAATTAGAAGGATCAGAATGGGGTGGAGTGCATATGGAAGACATTCTTAGATAATGAATAGCAGCCTACCATTGTGGCTGAAGAGGAAAGTGTATGACAGCTGCATCTTACCGGTACTCACCTACGGGGCAGAAACCTTGAGGCTCACTAAGAGGGTTCAACTTAAATTGAGAAGGCCTCAGCGTGCAATGGAGCGGAAAATGATAGGTGTAACATTAAGGGACAAGAAGAGACCGGAGTGGGTCAGGGAAGAAACACTTGTTAAGGACATATTAGTAGAGATTAAGAAAAAGAAATGGACGTGGGCAGGGTACGTAATGCGAACGCAAGATAACCACTGGTCATTAAGGGTAACAGAGTGGATCCTTGATGGCAAGCGTTGCAGGGGGCGGCACAAAGTTAGATGGGCAGATGAGATCAAGAAGTTTGCGGGGATAAATTGGTCACAGTTGGCACAGGACCGTTGTAATTGGAGAATAATGGGAGTGGCGTTTGCCCTGCAGTGGGCGTAGATAGGCTGATGATGATGATGATTATTATTATTATTATTAATATTATTATTATTATTATTATTATGTTGATGATTGATTATTATGATGTTGATTATTATGATGTTATGATGTTGATGACATTGAAACTGTTCCTGAATCAATATGGGTCGAAATTAGCCTTGATCGCTGCGAAAAATTGTTGATTGGGTCCTTCTATGTGCCGCCTAGCATTACCCCAATCTCTTTTAATGACATCATCTCTTCCATTGAAAGTGTCATAGCTTCACATAGGAAGCACAGGATTGTTGTTATTGGTGATTTTAATACCCCTGGTATCGACTGGAGAACACTTAAATATTCTCATTACCATCAATACATAGATAATAAGTGCGGCCTGCTATTAGATTTTCTTGCTTTTAATTCCCTTCAACAACATAATTCTATTGCCAATCCTTGCGGTAACATATTAGATCTGTGTATTTCGAACAATCAGCCTATTGAAGTGTCACTTTCTGACGTTTTTCTTGTTCGTCGCGATAAATTTCACCCACCACTTAAACTAACACTCTCTCTGTCAGGGGAAAAACAGAGCTTTCAAAATAACATCAACAAATCGCCCAGATTTGCTTTCAAAAAAGGTGACTACGTTGGCTTACACCATGACTTATCCTCCATTGACTGGTCTATGGTAACTGAAAAAACCAATGTTGATGACCAAGTAGATCAGCTTTCGGAACTTATCTTAAGCAGTATGCGCAAATATATTCAACAATATACTCCTAAACTCCATAAATATCCCCCCTTGTTCTCGTCTGAACTTATAAGTGCTCTAAAGCATAAAGATCGCGCACACAGAAAGCTTAAAAGCACTCCATCTCTCGAGCGCAAGGAAGATTTCCGATGCTTTCGAACTCTTTGTAAACGCCTATATAAACGGGATCACAGTTCATATATTGCACACTTAGAAAAAAGCGCCTCTGACAGGCCGGCTGAGTTCTGGAAGTATGTACGCAAACGGTCTAACAAATGTGAAGAGCCTTTAATACTACTGGACTCCAATGGAACAGAACTACAAGCCGTCGCTGACTGTTTTGCCACGCAGTTCTCTTCCGTTTATAAAGCCTCTGACTCTAGCACTACTATCGAACAACACTTGGAAATCAACACACCCAATGCTCTGTCGCTAGATGAAAATCTCATCAGCGAATGCATTAAGCGCTTGAAACCATCCTTATCATGTGGTCCAGATGGCATCCCCTCAGCCATACTAAAAGCTTATAGCAGTATATTGGTCCCAGTACTGACTAGCATATTTAATAACTGTCTGATTACTTCCACATTTCCTAGCATGTGGAAAATTGCTCGTGTTTTTCCAGTATTTAAGTCTGGCTCCAAAACTGATGTCTCGAATTATCGACCGATTTCTCTTCTCTGTGCCATGTCAAAGATTTTTGAGCTGGCCCTTCACCACATACTGTCTTTTAATGTGAAAAACGCATTGAATAATAATCAACATGGATTTGTCCCTGGCCGCTCAACCATCACTAATCTTGCCAGTTTCATGACGCAAATATCTACACCTGTATTCCAGAGAGGACAGGTCGACACCATTTACTGTGACCTCAGCAAAGCGTTCGATGTAGTCAGTCACTCAATGCTTATGGTTAAACTTGCTCATTTTGATGTTGACACCGCTGTTGTGAATCTATTGCATAGCTACCTTCGTGACAGATCATGTTATGTTGCCGTCAATGACCAAACGTCCTCCTTTTACAAAGTGACCAGTGGTGTACCTCAGGGTTCGGTATTAGGCCCACTCCTCTTTTTAATGTATGTTAACGACGTTTCTTCTGCCATTCGCAATTCTTCTTTCCTTTTGTATGCAGATGATATAAAGATATTTAGGGAAATTCATTCATTTAACGACTGTCGCTTGTTGCAGTCTGATTTGTGTTCTTTTTCAGAATGGTGTAAAAACAATAACCTTTCTCTCAATATTTCAAAGACAAAAGTCATGAGTTTCACTCGCAAATCATCTAGCGTATCTTTTTTATACTCTGTCAATTCTGTGTCTTTATGTAGGGTTTGTGAGATCAATGATCTCGGCGTTCTCTTTGATAGCACTTTGCATTTTTCAGCTCATACTAAGCGTGTTGCTATGCGGGGTCTTCGTTCTCTCGGCTGTGTTTGTAGAATATCGAGAGAATTCAATTCTCCTATGCCACTCCGCAAATTGTACACCACAATATGTCTTCCTCAACTTGAGTATGCATCTGTGATCTGGAATGGCATCTCTAATTCCTTAAGTAACGTAGTTGAGCGTGTCCAGAAAAAATTTCTAAGCGTTTACAACCATCGCTTCGCTAAAAATGACTCTGGCTCGTGTTCTATAACCGTTCAACTATTGTCACTGCCTTCACTTCGCTGCCGGAGAAATCGCGCCGATCTCTTCTTTCTTTTCAAGCTCGTTCACGGTACTATATCCTGTCCTATACTGCTCAATAGTATTAATTTTCGGATTCCGCGGAAGCAAACAAGAGAGAGCAGGCCGTTTCTTGTAACTACCCGCCTCTCTCACCACTCAACCCTCAACAGGATACAAAGTCTTTATAATTTTTATTTTCTTGACCTTGATGTTTTTGATGGGTCACAGTCATCGTTTTCCTCCAAGGTTTCTACCGTTATAAGATAACAGCACATGTGCAATTTGCTCTATCCTTCTCTTTTAGTTCATCTGGCGCATTGTTGTATGTATCTATGTATGTATGTATGTATATTATCTGACTTTTCGTCATTATCATTAGCTATTTCTCAT
Organism: Haemaphysalis longicornis; assembly: GCF_048455015.1. Classification (NCBI taxonomy): domain Eukaryota; kingdom Metazoa; phylum Arthropoda; class Arachnida; order Ixodida; family Ixodidae; genus Haemaphysalis; species Haemaphysalis longicornis. The sequence goes on from NW_027526407.1 coordinate 120,427,921, forward strand.
ACTGTGTTAATCTACTTTTGTCCTGTCATCCTAATATTTCTGTGCGCATTGTATCTCTGATAGTTTTCTTCTGAACAGTCATCTTGTTCTATTGTGTTATTCTTAGTTTTTTTGTTTCTTTTTTTTTTGTGCGCCAGCATCAAGACCTCTCGGTTGTTCCTGGGCACGTTAAATAAATGATTGATTGATTGATTGATTGATTGATGATGATGACATATTGACGATGAGCAACTCGCCGCATTAGAGGAGGACAAAAAAAGGAACAGCAAAAATGTTCTGCGTGTACTCGGCATCCCGTATACTATCGGAAATAGCGGAATTAAACGAAAGAAATTGAATGTGTACTGCATCCAACTCGGACTCGGAGTGGCAGCGGCGGTTCTCAACGGTTCTTGTCCGAACTTTGAAGGTCCTTCGATAGAAAGCTGTACCTTGCCGCTGACATTTAGGTATGCAAAGCACAGGTAGACAGATTTTATAGTGGGATAAATGTTTATCTATCTCATAACTAAAAACATTTTTTTCAGAAAGCAAATTAACATGGTATCCCCCGAAGCCTTAAAGACGGAAAGTTGAAAAGACGAAAATTATTGCAGTTAGAACTTCGCATGTACCAGGTAAAATGGAGATACACCCTTGACCATGAATTTCACGCGTTAAATATTATCAATAAAAGCAGCGTAGTTACTGGTTTGCAAACAGGATAAATTACTAATTTGTGTGGTTAATCCGTTTCAGAAACGAAAAGTACGGGTTTATGATACAGCTAAGGCAAGGCGATAAAAATGTTGTTTAAATGGCAATTTTACTCGGTAGAAGACACAAGCTGGAAAACTCACAATTATTTTTGTGCCTTCCGTAACTAACAAATTTAACAATGGGTTAATATGACTACTCTGACGATATTTTTTTTCATACCCGTCGCTTTATGTCCCTAAATTCTGTAAAACCAAACATAATTCTTTGTATTTTTTTATTGCGAACTCAACTAAACTGTTGATTGGACATTAAAAAAGTGTTGAATGTGAGTTCACTTTTCCAAATTACTACAAAAATAATGCAACACATATATAGCTTTCCACGATACTCAGTGATGGAGTGCTATTTTTAGTAAGAATCGCGAAAATTAGCAAACGTTTTTTTTTTAAATGACGTTTAAATGTCGCCATTTTTCAAATTTTTTCATTTTTTCTCGCAATTTATGAAGCCGTATTTTGAACATATTTCTTTCTGGAGCAATGAGCCGGCTATGAAGTGTTCAGCCGCCCCCAGTAAACAAGTATAAAGAACCAGACAACTTAGTCTTTAGGCTATGTGTAAAAAAAACTTTATTTCAAAAGAGCACTTTTGAACGACATTGCTCTCGCTACTATGTTTTAGAAATATTTTCTCAGACATTATGAACATGACCAATTCCATTTTTCTGAATCTAGCAGAAACGCTTGCTTATATTTGGTAAAAAAATTAGGAGCATTTGGAAAAATTTCCCCTGCGTGTTACACGACCCCAAGGAAGGAAGGAAGGAAAGAAGGAAGGAAGGAAAGAAGGAAGGAAGGAATAAAAGTAAAGGAAAGGTAGGAATGTCACCCAAGCTGTGGCCTAGTTTGCTATCCTACACGTGGGGAAAGAGAACAATGTTAAAAAAATATGAAGGTCAGTAAAAGAACGGGAAGGTAAAGAGAGAGCGTGAAGAGGTGTGGCCAGCACCGCGACGATTTAGGCGGTACAGTAAACTGACTTCACACAGAGCAGTCCCTTGAGCTACAGTCCGCTGTGCAAGTCCGTTTTTTTAGGAAGCACATGAGCGCTTTTGTGGCCTTGTGCGTAGATGACGGTGAAGGCCAGTGACCCCAAATCTGCAACACGAAGCAATGTTCAAAGTATCCCGGCCCGGTCGTGTTCTACATATTCTCTTATGAAATCAACTATGATTTTTCTCAATAAAGTAAAGACAGTTCCGTGGTGAGGATACAATTCTCTACACTGGAATAAAGTTTCATCCCAAACAAAAAATTGGTCATGGGAACACTTTGGCTGTCATTATCTGAACACACCCTGCAACACTTCCCCTGCGGTGTGTTGTGCAAGCCTGCAGTAACAGCTCGCCAGAATTCTTGTGGGTGACAGTAGTCAATCACATCATCAGCTCAAATAGGAGCTCTCCGGATTCTCGCAAAAATACGAAGCGACCCTTCAGTGTACAAACCCTTTGTGTGAGTGCTTCGTCATCGCCAGGGGTCGATTTTCTTGTGATCCCTAACGACCGCTGACAACATTTTGGTTGGATGTTATCCAGCGGACCCCTAAAATAATAAAACATTCTGGCATTGTTCAAACAGTACACTATTTCAGTCTCCCCTCTTTTGGTTAGGATGTCAGTCCTGACATTCTGGCCAGCAGGACATGCTCCCTTGGTTACTCTTTGGGTGTTTAGCGTACATGTTCCTAACAGCTCTATCACACCTCGCCTAGCCAAAACTGGTCATTATATTTCAATGTTTTTTTAAGCGAGCTCGTGTTCCCCTGTATACTACATAAATAATATACATCAAGGAAGAAGTGAAACAGGGAAATATGGTTATAGATAGTTCGCAGTCATTTCAAGACAGATCTAATCAATCAATTAAAACGTCGAGCAAAAAAAACAGTGTAGACCTCTGATGAACGACTTAATCGTTATCTCTCACCGCGGTAATCCGGAAGACATGTACAACTGGTCAGATTATAGCACAGCATACACATGCCCTGTTCCTGCGTTGGCAACAAAACATAATAAAAACTATTCCCTGAGCGTTGTTTGCGGAAATAATTTGCTCCCTATAAACGATGTTTCATGGTTTCCATGTTCACCTAGCTAGGTTGCGAAGATTACGACGCTTAACGTACTTCGCCAAACGGGTTATTGGCATTTTGAGACAGGATATTTGCACTAGCAACCTATCCGTAAAACCAATCAATCTGCATGTAATAAAACGTGGTTGGTTCACTCGAGGGGGAAGCTGCCCGCTCAGCGGCGAAACTATTTGAAGAAAGTTACCCAAGGATTTCTATTCCAGGAATTACAATATCAAAATCACGGATTCACCCTTTCACGAATTGCGCAGTGCAACGGCCACTTTTTCGGCCACGTAACTTCATGGTTCAGTTCATGCCGCTCAATATTTTATCCCAACACAAATGTTTTCCAAAAAAGCCACTCCCGGCCAGTCGTATTGCTGCCATGCTAGTTGCAACTTCACCGAACAGCTGCTATTTTTGTAGCACAGATGTTGAGATACCAACCCGTTTTGCTTAAGGCCAGAACTCATAAACCCTGTAGAGTGAAAGGGAGCGGGCTAGTCGACTTAAGGTCAGATCCCCTTTTAGTTCGTTTGTATACTAGTTCACCGCGATGTTCTGTGTCGGGGTGCAAAAAAAACAGGCACTTTTATCATATATGGCCTTTTCGAACCTCCTACTTATTTAGTTTGCTTGGACGCGGCACCGTTCACTGAGGCTGCAACGTGGAATCCATGGTGATTAGTAATACTTGCGGAACCAGCAGCGGACTGTGTAAAATTAAATTAATTTGACACATTTTTCTTGCTATGCACGCCACAATGTTTATTTACCCCCGGTGCATTCATTGTGCTTACGCAATTATGACCCATGATCAATTTTCCCCTGGCTGGACTGAAACCATACCAATTACATAGCGGGTTCCCTTTAGCCAGCCCCGACAGGGTACTTGTTCCTCCGGGAGTCATGCAGCGCGGTATTTTAGTTTGACGATACGAACAAAAGAGGCAGGAACCACCGGCGAGTGGAAGATAACAATTTGTTGTTCGGTTCGCGAAATTTGAGCCGCCTGACTATCAAGCCGGTGCCGCTGGTGTGTTTTCAAATCACTTCTCAGAGCTTTCTGCTCCACGTAACAATTTAACGGATGGACCAATCCACCCCCAGTTTCAAAGTGTTAGTTCCGGCGGTGTTGTAATGATCCACTCAAAAAGCCTATGTGGACAAAACAGCCTTCTAAACACCTGTTTCAAACTTTCATCTCGAACGAAAAGGCCCTGATGCCAGTTTGTGGCGACAACTGTTACAACATGTTCACTTCTGTCTTTTTTCGGCACCCTAATGGCAAGATGGGTGAGTAGATGACATTGGATTCAGCAGGTTGTATCAAAAGAATTAGCAGTGGCAATCACGGGTTCTACAGAACCATTTTGTCAATATCTCGCTAGAAGTTAGCGCTGTGTGCAGGTAAAACATCAGCATAGTCCTCCCGCAAAGGTTGCAAAGGGCACTCTGATATCCTCTACTGGCCATCTGACGCGCTGAGCAGTGCCGCCCTAAACTGTCGTTCCGCTCAACCTAACCAATTGTCAAAGCAAACTTTGTGTTTTAAATGCTTAGCTTGGAATCTACTTAAACATTTTATAAATCCGTTGGCCGGCTATTGGAAAATATAGGATATACCACAGTTCGTTTTATTCCTATTCTCTTGGTGTGTCGTGTCCTCCCACTGCGTAAAACATTCGTTACGTTGACGCCACTCCTAAATATTGACCGCTATAGCTAGTTATACTCTGAAGTTTTTAATGGCGTCTACTTCTCTTACTGGCACTACCTTTCGTATTCCTGAGTGGTTTGTTCCTGAATGCAATTGCAAGAAATGTACAGTCGCCCAAATTAACTTATAACTGCATGTTTGGATAAATTTCAGGCGTGACATCCTGTGAAATGTATATTATGGACCGCCAAGTGAACAAGGGTCCATCTCCAGAGTGTGAAATCTTTTATAATTTAAGCTGCCCAGAACGAAGATACCAGCCCTACAGCTCGACCTGCAAATCTTCAGGAACCCAAAGCAACTTCTGAGAACCTGCAACATTACAGAAGGTACCAAACAGAATTCCACGCGGTAGTCACAATTCAGTTTTTCCGGCATAGTCAACATCTAAACGGCCGTAGACTATCGAAGAGTGCACAACGCCCGAAGAGTTGAACACTCTGATAAATAATTTTTCGCAGTCTGGTTGCAACTCATAATACTTCCACAGCCAACAATGAAAACCGCCATGGTGGATAATTTACATCCTCTTTCGTCCGTGGCTGCATAGAACCTCCACCGAAAAGTAGAATGTACATGCTCTATATGAGATCAAAATGTTACTCTCCTAATTGAAGCACTGATGTGATTACACACCCTTATAACTTAATTCATTCTAAGTAGTTTTTCGCGACGATAAGGTATACGAAACGCATTCCATATCCTCTGACCTCTCTATTTGTAGTAAACAAGGTCGCAAATATTTGTTTCACAAAGTCTTCCTCTCGTGAACCTTTTAAACGTCAACGTATCTCTGAGCCATGCCATGCATGCTGACGGTTTGATAAATTTTATCTGCAAGCACAAACGGCTACCATTATGTTCGCGTAAACGTGTGGGGGTTCCATTTAACCGCCGTAATCAGTGGGACGTAAAACTTACAAGTTCCAGTATTTTTGGTACCGACGGCTTAGTCTATTCCCACAGTATTTTCATCCTCTCAGTTTTGTAATGGCTTATAGGCTATAAAATATTTAAATGCAATAATTAATACGAAGGTTTATTTTTTTTTCATTGTAGGCTTCTTACTTCAGGATATAGCACCTATTTCTATGTAAGCACAAGAAACAGACGTGTACGGACTGCGCCTAGGTTAGCGACTGGATAAAAAATTGCAGGCCAATCTACACTGCAGGTGGTTAGGAATCAAAGCTTTATGCCTACCGTGGATGAATGCGAACGGGGTGCGTAAATCCCGTGTTAATGTTTAGCGCAAACACGTTCTTTATAATTTCACTTCAGCATGATGTACAGTACAGCTATATAAACGTTGTGATAAACACTCAGACTTTACGTTTTTAACGCACTTTTATTCATCGTGAATATTAGGTCAATGCCCGCTCCACGGATGGTAGTCGTTTGTTTGGTATCAGTGTTCTACACGAGTCCAAACTCTTCGAGGATGAAATAGACTAACAACTGGTGCGCACGCGGTCACTGCACTTGCTTTCGTCTGAGCGCACAGGGGGCCGAGAGATCGCGTCACGCTATCACGTGGCATTCAGCGAGAACGCAGGCGCTAAACCCGAACCTGTGCACGTCAAGCACACCATCTGTCTCTGTTTCCAGATGTACAAAGCTTTCCTTTAAAAACAGCGCAACTGCGATAGCGCAAAACCGCTCCCCCTGTTTTTCGGCTGTTCTTTTCCTAGTTTTCTCTTTTAACTTGTTTTCAAATACTGAGAGAATAAAGTTCGGGAAGATTTCAAAAATACGGGTAGAGAGGGGGGACAGGGGTGTTTTGTAGAACCAATTTATTGCCATGCGTGTTTCCTGAGTCAGTGTATTAAATTTGGAACGCAAATAATGTTTCATTACCTGCTATTGCATGGTTGGGTTAGCGACAACTAATTAAGAATTGGCCACGTTTAACAGCGAAGCTGTATAGCAAATCGTACTTTTTCCTGTCAGCAGTTAAAAATATCGAGCGTTTGCGTCCCCTGTGCCCGTTTGTCAAGCGAAGCATGTCTACCGATTGAGAGTGACCAAGATTGGCCATAGAAAAAAAAACAACCACAGCGTTCGCCGTATTCGTGGCACCTCTTTCTCGGAACGAGAAAGACTCCAGCGTTCGCCGTATTTGCGGCGACACACGCTCAGAACGAGAACCACATGGTGTAGCGTACTACCCTCCGACGTGATGTCCACTGATTATCACTTCCAAAAAATGAAATGGGCTGACACTTATAGCAACAATGATGAAGTGAAGCTCGTTGCAGCAGCGAAGAAACAAATCGTCTACAGTAATATACTTAAACTTTTATGATGATTGTGGACGTCGCGTGCAGCTTCGCTACCTTCGAGTCCTGTGCATTAGTATGAAGTTCCTTCATTTTTGATGCATTCAGAAATTAAAACGTTCTTTTACTAGGGTTAAAACCGCGTTGTATTCGAGTATGTGTTTTGGTGCGTTTAGACCAAAAACTAACGTAAATATTACACTCTAATGGCTAATTTTTCCGGAACGCAATTGCGGCAGGTGTCCAAGCTTTCTGTTGCTTCCCGGCCCAACGTGGGTAACATTCCACCGACCGGAAGCAAGGTAGTCACTAATTCTCAGCGAAGCACACACACGGAAAAATGAGACTTCCTATATGACATTCCAAGGCAGTTGAAAATAAGGAATAGGCTATGCTCACCGTTGATATGGTAATAAATATTCTCATTATTATGGGAGTTGCACAAAAAATGGAGCCTAAGCAAGCGCGCATTCACGATGCTCCGCTTGTAAATGAAGACTATTACGCCTCCTCGTCTGCTTTTGTAAAGTAACTTTTTTTTCGGTGCCTGGTCAGCAAGCCCGCTTCCATTGTTTCTTATTACCTCCGTCGTGCAAACTACGTAACGGGTAGTCTGAAAATTAGCATGTGTAGGCCAAGCTGATAGGTTGTGCGTAACGACCAGTAAGCCCTGAGGAGCATGGGGGCGCCGCCAAGCACTTACACTTTGGTTCGTCGGAATTTTACGTCATACATATGCATGCTAACAATAGAAGTGATTCAACACTTGTAGCCCGAAAACATAACATGTAAAATAGCAAGCTAGCCGACACATCTGCTCTCGCGCCACTCATACTAAGAGGACACACGTGCTAAGCTTCTTGTAGAAACGTTCATCAAAGCGCAGAAAAAAAAAACAGGGACACAATAGACAAGAAAAAGCGCTTGTCCGTGTCAACTGTGTCCCTGTTTTTTTTCTGCGCTTAAGTATAATGTTATGAAACACCAACTAGCCCGAAAGAGAGGGAACAAACTTTAATGAGCAAAAATAAATTGCGGGGTGGCTCCTAGTCCGGACGTCCATGGGCTGTCCTGGCTCTGTCCGCTCGGTCAACCAAGATCATCTGGTCGTCGAGGCTCGAGCTGGACAACATGCTGTCCCAGTGCTCACGGGAAGGGTTGGGAAGAGGGGGGGAAGGGCGGTGTTTCGGTCGCACTCCCATACGATGTGGTAGAGGGTGCCTGAATTGCCGCAAAAAGCACACTCCGCAGAGCATTGTTTAGGGAATAGATGATTTAATCGTACTGGATTTGGGAACGTGTTTGCTGGAATTCGTCTTAATGTGTTTTCCTGCATTTTAGACAAACTGCGTTGGGCGGGAGGGAAGGTCCTTCTACCTAATCTGTGTTATTCGGTTATTTCCTGGAAGTTCTCAATCGGCGTTGGACTGTGCTCCTCCTCTGAGGCCCGGTTGGTGAGAGCGCGGGCAAATGCATGGGCTGTGTCGTTGCCCGGGAGTTCGGAGTGGGCAGCGGTTCAGACGATTCTTCTGCTCAGGAGGCGCAGTGTTGCTGAATAAACTGCTCCAGCCGCGTAGCTTCTGCATGCCGTTTGACAATAGCTGATTATCGAAATCGCGGTGGTTTCTGTTATGGCCAAGCAATCGCCTTTTCTTCCACTTCCTAGATAGAACCTGTCTTGATTGTGAGACTGGTGAGTGGTTGATCCCTTGAGGTGACCACTGCAACCGCTGCTCCTCGGTAACGCTGGTATGGGGCGGCATCAGTGTACACTGCTCAGGAGTCTTTGGAATACCCCTTGTCGAGGGCCGCTGCTCTGGCTTTTCTCCTCCCCTCATGATGGTCTGGGTGCTTATTGTTTGGGAGGTTGGCGACGTAGACATTGTTTCTGATTTCTCGTGGAAGCATCTGCGGTTGCTGTTTCTCCTGAGCCAGCCATTTATATGTAGCCAACAGTAGCCGCCCCGAAGTGGAGAAGCCTAATCGTAGTTTGTGGCTTGCGAGGTGGGCCTCGATAGGTTCTTCGGCAGTGTTGTGAAGGCCGAGACTGAGCAGGCGGGCCGTGGAGGTACTCATGGGTAATCCCAAAGCTTGCTTGTAGGCTTTTCGGATGATTATGTTTACTTTTTCGAGTTCTGCCTTGGATAGGACTGCGTAAGGGGTCGCGTACGTTATCCGGGAGATGACAAATGCTTGCACGAGTCGTATTGTGTCCTTCTCCTTCATGCCGCGCTGTCTGTTGGAGATTCGGCGAATCATTTGCTCTACTTGTTCTGCTGAGTGCTTCAGGTGGTTCACCAGGATAGTGTTCTTGGCATCCGCTTGGATTATTAGCCAGAGAATTTTGAGGTGTTTGCAAGGGTTTATAGTGTGGCCGTCCAGTTGGACCTGAATGTCATTGGAGTCCTTGGCGGTGACTTTTTTCCTTACTAGTGGTAGCTCTGATTTTTGCGTGGCGCAGGAAAGGCCGCCGTCCTGGGCATATTGGTTAACAATGTCGGCTGCCTGTTGAAGTCTGTGTTGAAGGCCACCCAGCGAATAAGAGCCAGTCCAAATTCTTATGTCGTCTGCGTAAAAGGCATGTTTTATATCGGGAACCTCGTTGAGTCGCCTCGGAAGATCGAGTAGTGCTACGTGGAAAAGCATGGGGATAACACTGACGCCTGAGGGGCACCCTGTCTCCGAGGTGGATAGGGGCTGAGGAGACGTCTCCTACTCTGAGCATGAACGCAAGCCCTGCTTGTAGAAGCCGGAATGATCACGTCAAAGGTAGAAACTTCAAGGTCATACGACGAACACGTGCTCAGCTGGTTGCCGATCACGTGGACACCCAACGAGAATTTCTAACTAAATAAACGCGAACGCTGCCGGTGCTTTCACAATAATTAAAATACGAACGACGGAGCGCGTGGCTTTCAGTACATGCGACGCATCCTGGCGACGGGCCGCGCATGCGCAGTGGGAAAAAGTTACTAGAGTTTGTGTCCAACGTTCATATGGAAACACCATCGTTTGGCATGTGGGCGTTTTGGTTTGTCTTACCACCTCGTTCGGTGCCCGTTGGCACAGTCGTTATCTAAATTTGTTCCGGCGATGAGTGAATACGGCGGACGCAGCTGTATTCCATTATTTTTGTTTATTTCGTGCTGAGTGCCCAACGTACAATGGAAATACGATGGTTTTTTTCATATCAAGGTTGATCATGAACTCTCTTAACTCGTTCCCACTGCGCATACGCGGCCCGTCCCTAGTATGCACGGCATCTAGTTAAAGCCACTTGTTCCCTTGTTCCTATTTAAACTTATCGCGGTAGTACCTACAGTTTTCTTTGCGCTAAACAACGGGGAGATGTTTGAAAGTGCCAGCGGCTTACGAGTTTCAAACGCTTATGGCTATAAAAAACCGCTTGGCTTTCGAAGCCTCTGGTTTCCGCCGTGATGGCAGCCGCTGCGACGGAACGCCGTCTGGCTATACTTATAGGTCCAGCGAGCGAGCTACGACGACAAGGCGAGCCCCTGAAATGTCGTGCGCTTAGAACACCGCCCATGGCTGAAATCACACCTAAAGGTCCCTGGCGTTATGAAGCCGGCGTCGATCTGATTGCTCCATTTCGACATGGTTGAAGTGGTTCGGGAAACTTAGACGACCATCAAAACACCTGTCACAACAAAGCGTGGAGTTCAACCGACGTCGTCGTTTCCGGGAGGGGTGTAAGATGTTTTTTTTATTTACAGGCGACACGCGATAATCAGGCCAAGCACCGTTTCAATTTACTTGTAACGTTTTAGATAACAGAATTAAAATAGTTATTGTACAAGAAAAAAACAACACAACACCTTCGATCTTGGCCTATACACAAAACTAGGCGCGGAACGCGCAAGCACACACACGCGCGCGCGCACAAACACTCACACGCACACGCACAAGCACACGCACAGGCACGCGGACAATTGATTGATTGATTTATTGTAGGGTTTAACGCGCCGTTGCAACGCAGGCGATGAGGCGCGCCGTAGTGGAGGGCTCCGGATTAATTTTGACCACCTGAGGGTCTTTATCGTGCGCCGAAATCTCGTACACACGGGCGTTTTTGCTTTTCGCCTCCATCAGAAAAGCGGCCGCCGCGGCCGGGAATCGAACCCGCGACCTCGTGCTCAGCAGCGCAAAGGCACGCGCACAAGCACACGCACACGCACGCACGCCTACTTGCACACACGCCACACACATGCACACACACGCGCACACGCACACGCACGCGCACACGCGCGCACGCACACACACACCCACGCAGACGCACCCACACACCAAGGAGAAAAAACCATTGGCCGCCCTATTGAAATCCCAACGGGACCCGCCACGGTGGCTCAGTGGCTAAGGCGTTGCGCTGCTGAGCACGAGGTCGCGGGTTCAATTCCTGGCCGCGCCAGCCGCTTTTCTGATGGAGGCGAAAAGCAAAAACTCCCGTGTGTACGAGATTTCGGCGCACGTTAATGATCCCCAGGTGGTCAAAATTAATCCGAAGCCCTCCACTACGGCGCGCCTCATCGGCGCGTTAAACCCTACAATCAATCAATTCCAATGGGTCGGCGAATTGGTCGGCCTATTGGTCGGCCAATTATGTATTAGGCACCCATTGGCATTCCCAGTGGCCGGCCAGCTGGGCGTCCTTTTGGACACAACATTGCAACGCCAATAGGTCTTCTCATTGAAGGCCCCATTGGACTTCCGATTGGCCGTCAAGTTGTTGCACTTGTAATTGGTTCTATCTCATTGCCGCAGACACTACATCTGAGTTGCTGCTGTAGTGCGTTGATTGTCTGTGTCACAAATAGCAGAACTCTTGGAGTGGATGAATACATTTATTGCTGTTTGTATACATGGAATTCAGACAGTTCGTCGTTTAAGCGATTCTCCGCAGGCCATTGTCCATGCCATGCTCCGCTCGCCATAGGCTGGCTGGACCTTCACAAAGTGAGCGGCAAAAGCGAATAGGTTAAGTTTATAACAAACCGCAGTTTAGCGCATTAAAACAAGACGCAGAAATGTTTAGTGGCGTGAGCTCACTTTTTCAACAATGTCCCATGCACGGTGAACTGCAATATGGGGCGATGTCGTGAACCCGTGAGTCGTAACAAGAACAGCCCTGAAATGTATTTAGGCAGACATAGTAAATCTTAATTGTACCGCTCACGCTACAAAGGAGTAAAAATGGCAAGGAAAGAGGAAGCAACTAGGTTACTCACATAAACAGGGACTCTCTTCCTTCGGTGTGAGGCTCAGAGGCGTTGAGTGTAAAGATGCATCTTGAAAGATACTGCTATTTGTGTACGACATCGCCGTCGCCACTTCTCACGCTCTTGCAAAACACCTTACATTTGTAATGCAACTTTAGTACAGACAGAGAAGACTGCGTGTGCAATTGACAAACACGCCTACATCGTCAGCCCCACGTTGAATACCACTTATCCACTGTACGTCTATGGATTGGATTCGATTGAATTGGATTGTGGTTTTAAATGCAGAGCAATTCAGTAACTCACGATGTCACCCGCCTTGACGTCCGTAGTCCGCACCGTCGTTGTCCGTACTATATAAAAAAAATTAAAGCCGTTCCACTCAATGTGAAAGCTGTCGGAAGTGCAGAGCAGTGGTTCGCCATAATGGGCTGTAGCGCCGTTATCGGCTTACTGCTACCACCCCATGCGATTCAAATTTCCCGCCTGCGCAGTGCTCGCGCGCCCCCTGCCTGAAACTGCGCCAGCGGGAGTTCAGTTCTCTTTGTGCTTTTCTGCCCGCACGTGCCGGCGTTGCACGGCCACATTTTCAGTTTACTATCGTAAATTTAGTGTTTGGGGAGTTGCTGGTAGTGAATGCGTTGTATCAGCAGCTTCTTGACGTAGTTTGAATGAGTCAAGGATATAAGGCACGTTCGTAACCTTCCGTTCTGTGTCGGCTTTGTGGCTCAGTTGGTAGAGTACCGTGCACCTTGCGTTCCGCCCGCAGAGTCGTAGGATCGAAACCTGGCACCGGCAAGTATTATTTTTTATATAGTGTAGGGGGAGCGATGCAGACGCGGACTACGGACGCCAACGCGGGTGACGTCGTGAGTTACTGAAATGCTCTGCATTTAAAAAAAAATACTATCCGGCGCCCGGTTTCGATCCCTAGACTCTGCGGGCGGAACGCGAAGTACATGGTGCTCTACCCACTGCGCCACAAAGCCGACACAGAATGGGACACTACGAACGCGCCTTATATCGTTGACTGATTCAAATTACTGCTGACGAGCGATCTCTCGTCACTAGTTGTCACAAGTGCAACAAAGTTAACGTAACACAAACTACTTAACGTCGCGCGCCCCCGGAAATGCTCTGCATTTGATCGTGCCCCTCACGAGGGGGATGTTTCACTGCGTCCTCTCTCGGTCGCGGGACCCGTGGCGCCATCTGGCGGAGGCGCGACACAACTCGTAGCACTTTGAAAAGATGCGGCGCCAGCCAGCTGTGTGTGTGCGTGCCGCACTTGTACAAATGGCGAGTGCATTGGCTGTCCACAGAGCAAAGAATTCGTGCAAGTAAGCCGTTGCAGTCAGTCAGTCAATCAGTTAGTTAGTTAGTTAGTTGAAACTCCGCAAGCATTTGCGTTTTTAGGACCGCACATAAAAAGAAGAGTAGGTTTTGCTAATAAAGTTGTAGAAAATTTTTAACTGAACGTTTTCCCTCAGCTCACTTGCACCAAATAGCAGCCCATAGAGCCTATCAAACTTATAGAGCCAGGTTGAAAAAATGCCATAAAAAGGGGTTCTTTAGTCTTCCTCAATGCTACCTGCCAGGAAAAAGTAGTTAGGCTTGAAAAGGCAGACAGCACTGCTAAACCGCCGCTGGAAGTGCAACTTAACCGGTGACATCATTCACTTCAATTGGACTTCAAATTTTTCTTTCAGTTAGTCAAAGGTCACTGCCATTAGAACACTTCCAATATTTTGTCCTTTTCTTCAGGTTATGCTGTTAGAAAGCCTTTTGTTACTGTTGGTCTTCTCAGATGCCGCCACAATGTCTAGAGTGGGGAACGAACGTTTTTTTATTTCGAAACAATTTGCTACTCGAGTCAGAAAGTTTTCTTTAGTGTTTGCTTGTTATGTTTTTTGAAAACTTTAGTTTGAATTGCTAATTTTAATATTCGAAATTCATTGCTTCATAAATATAAATATGTAAAGGCTGAAGTTTCGAACATTTTTGAAGGTTAACTTTAAAGGAATGTTGAGAGAGAGAAATAACTTTTAGCAAATGGTGGTGGTAATTGAATACTATCTAAATACAATCCTAAATGCCTCCCCAATTTGGTCATCATGTTGGAGCCCATGGGTCCAATTGGGCCAACTGGCCATCCTACTCGAGCCAATGCGCCCAATTCGGATCGCTCCAATCCGTCTAGTTGGACCAATTACGCTTCCAATTCGGCCCATCAGGTTTCCATTTGAACCCATTGGGTTTCCATTTGGACCGATAGGGTTGTAACTTGGACCAATTGGTCGGCCAATGACTTTTTTCGGCTGGGCGCACACACACACACACACAAACACAAACACACACACACACACACACACACACACGCGCGCGTACTCGCACGCGCACACGCATGCACGCACAAGCACACTGTCAGGTTCTTAGTCGAAGCGAAGTAATAGAGAAAAGGACCAGGAATAACTGCGTTTATGTACCGGTCAACCGACGACAGGCACACGGAACAAAGACACGTATCACCAAAAAGAGGACAGCTTAACCATCCGGAAGAGACTATACAAAAGTTCGAACACAGCGCACGGCTTACAGTTTCATGAGTCCCGTCGCACGGTCAGTCCGGGTAAGGCGTGGCGACGTCGGTGTGGGCCAGTCGTGGCATGGGTTGTTGGTGGGGGACCGATCACGTATGGGCGCACCCTGTGGTGCATCGTGTTCCAGGCTCTCGCGGTTGAAGAGAACGCGGCCCTCGTGGACACACGGTCGACCCCTCCCGATGCTGGAGGTGATGACAGGCAGATGGTAGGTGCGGATGTCACTTGTCGATGCCCGCCGCTACACGCTCGGGTCCGAACGCCCGACAGCCATGTATCTCCGCAGCATCCCACCCCTGTCTTCTTCTTCTTCCCCGTCACTACATCCCCTCAAGTAGTTGCTGACATCTTCTCATTGGATGCTTGGCAAGATGACGATGATGATGTTGGAGGCGCCGATGATGATGTTCGGGATGTTTGGAGCATATCCCGTAGAGCTCACCTTCATTATCATTTTCACTTCACCTCGTGACAATGTCCCCCCACTTTAGCATTTTTCCACGAAAAATGTCTTTTCACAGTCCTCAATACGCACAGTTCCCCAAAACTTCACAAAACTACCGGCGTAACACTCATAATATAACACGCCAACTCCATTCCTAGTCTTCAGAAGTATCATCGCACTAAACAACGGCACACAAGGACAATTTAACATGCATGGTGACCAACTGTAGTCAAACTTCCTCAACACGAACGTAAAGCAAATGAGCCGCAAGCCAACACAACATCATAGCAGTGCTGTGGAGGATATTACAGAGAATTTGAGGGTCTTCGGCGTTTCGAGTAAAATACTGTGCTCGGATACACAGGGAACCATTGGCTTGATTGACAGCCGCCTGGATCGTGGTCGTAACCGGCATTCTCCTGACCTCTGGCTGCGTTTATTTTCCGATGTTTTGACCTGCTACAGTTACCGGGCCAACCCGCCGCGGTGGTTCAGTGGCTAAGGCGTTGCGCTGCTGAGCACAAGGTCGCGGGTTCGATTCCCGGCCGCGGTGGCCGCTTTTCTGATGGAGGCGAAAAGCAAAAACGCCCGTGTGTACGAGATTTCGGCGCACGATAAAGATCCCCAGGTGGTCAAAATTAATCCGGAGCCCTCCACTACGGCGCGCCTCATCGCCTGCGTTGCGTCGGCGCGTTAAACTCCACAATCAATCAGTTACCGGGCCATCCTGTTTCGGGGCTCAGTCGGTTTGGACTACGGGCTAGATCCTCAAAGTCTCGTGCCCCTCGAACATTGCCAATGATCACATCGTACAGTGGTGATTTGAAACAGCTTACCAACACCATTCCAGGGAAAAACGGAGACTCTATGAACACTTTCGGTTCTGGGACACTAACCCATTTTCCATCGGCTAACTGTAACGTGCAGGAGGTGCCGGTGAATGCCGCTCTTGGAATGAGAGACTGGCGAACGATTAGTGTGTTAGTTCCCATGTGTCTTAAAACGATGGCTGGCTTGTCTTCGACTCTACCTTTGGAAACAGGCATATTATCCATTCTTGCACGGATGTCTAAGACGGCAAAAGTCATCCTCAATTTTTCTTTCCTTACACCACCCGGGCCGGAACTATCCTGTTGTTCAGCGTTACGTTCACTTGTCTCCGGGTTTCCTCGTTGTTCTTCGCTGTTATCATCGAAAATTAACGAGTGGTTCTGCTTTTGGGCATCCATAAAATGGTCAGCAGAGGTCGCGGTCTCAGGCACTTCCTCTCTCGCACGAACATAGCGAGTTTTCTGTGGCAGTTCGAGAAAAGTTGCTCAGTGATTAACAAATCAGCGGGGTTGTCGAAGGTTTTGTTAAGGCTAGATAGTTCTACCCACCGGTCAAAATAACCTTTCGGTCGAGCGGCGTATTGTTTAGCGGTTTCGTCCTTCTCCGGCTTCGAGTGACGGAAGCGCTCCCTATAGCCTTCTGCGGTGAATCGAAAGCGCTGCAGTAAGGCAAGCTTGACCTGGTCGTAGTCTAGTGACTATTCCGGCGAAAGGCCGCCGTAGACTTTTAGTGCCTCTCCAGTAAGACACGTGCTGATGGCGATGGCCCATTTCGACTTAGGCCAGCCTTGACTTTGGGCTACGCATTCAAACCGTTTCAGGTATGCGTCGACATCATCTCGAGCATTCTAAAAAGGCGGCAGAGATTTGCGTGCATTTAAGCCTTGCGGGGTGGCAGCCTGAGCCTGACCAGTGGTTTCTCCATCGACCTCTGTTTGGGGCCCCCCTCGCGCTGAATTGAGCTCCGCCAAGCGAATCCGCAGCTGCAAATTTCGTTCTTCGACTTCTGCACAAGCCCGCTCTTGCTCGGCATTCACCCGCTCTTGCACGGCTTTCACCCGCTTGTGCTCAGCCCTCTTGCTCATAGCTTTTTGTTCGCGTGCCTTGTCTTCGCGGTCTAGCGCTCTTTCGTCGCGCAAGTGTTTCTGCTCAGCCTTAACCCACTGCCTCAATTCCTCGCCACTCAAGCCCAAGCGTTCGCCCACGGCAATGAGCTCCCGTGTGTCCATTGTGGGTTTTATGTGTATTATTAAATGACCTGGTCCTGTCGCGGACGCCAATTATTGTCAGGTTCTTAGTCGAAGTGAAGTAATAGAGAAAAGGACCAGGAAAAACTGCGTATGTGTACCGGTCAACCGACGACAGACACACGGAACAAAGACACGTATCACCACAAAGAGGAAGCTTAACCATCCGGAAGAGACTACACAAAAGTTCGAACACAGCGCATGGCTTACAGTTTCATGAGCCCCGTCGCACGGTCAGTCCGGGCAAGGCGTGGCGACGTCGGTGTGGGCCAGTCGTGGCATGGGTTGTTGGTGGTGTCCGATCACGTATGGGCGCCCCCTGTGGTGAACCGTGTTCCAGGCTCTCGCGGTTGAAGAGAACGCGGCCCTCGTGGACGCACGGTCGACCACTCCCGATGCTGGAGGTGATGACAGGCGGATGGTAGGTGCGGATGTCACTCGTCGATGCTCGCCGCTACACGCTGGGGTCCGAACGCCCGACAGCCATGTATCTCCGCAGCATCCCACACCGTCTTCTTCTTCTTCCCGGTCACCGCATCCCCTCCGTAGTTGCTGACATCTTCTCATTGGATGCTTGGCAAGATGACGATGATGATGATGGAGACGCCGATGATGATGTTCGGGGTGTTTGGAGCATATCCCGTAGAGCGCACGTTCATTATCGTTTTCACTTCACCTCGTGACACACACATACGCACACACACGCACATTCACACACGCTGACACACACACACACATACACACACCCACGCACCCACACACACATACACACACGCACGCACACAAGCACACATACGCACACGCACACGTACACGCACGCACACACACACAAACATTAAATTTCACCAAATGAGTTGAGCAAATCAGGTGCTGGTGGGGCGAAAAAAAATAGGAAAAAGTATTTATTATACGCCGCTTGTGTTCTTTAAAGGTACGGCTTCTTCGGGGTTCTTTTGGGCGGCACTAGAAATGTGCCCGAACACGGAAAGGACGCGCCTGATGCCGATCGTGCTTTACTGCTGGTTACAGAGGATGTTATGTAGTATATGTGTGTTCGCCTATGTAGAGGCGATACTTTCCAAGGTGCCCTTAAGTGTGGGATGTTATAAAACGCCAGTTTCAATGTCTAGGCAGAGTATTAATGTTTTTTTGCGTTTGTTCAGAACACGAGTAATGTCTCTGAAATCCCGAAGGACATCCTCCGCTGATACCTAGGGCAAAAGGCTTTCATCATGCACAGAATGTACCCGTCCTCTTCGATGGGTTCTAAGAGCCTTCCACATATGCTTAAGGAGTTTGCCCACTCACGAAGCAAATAAGGTGGGGTGTGGGCTCCTTCCGAGATCCTTTGTTGGTATTGGGTACAACCGTGATACCGGTGTGTTTTGATTAAGAGGGCGAATTCTTGCATGCCAACTGAATTTGAATTATTAGTGAAGATTTCGAGGGCATTATTGTCAAGGTTGAGGAGAAGTTACTTATGGGGCGTTTGCCTGGGGCTGCATTACTGGTTAGCTGGCGAAAGGCTACTTCAGTTCTATTCAATGTAAAACGTACAGCCGTCTGGTGGTTAGAGATACTGTGTATACCGTTAGGGGGGTAAGCATTGGTTATGGGTGTCTCAAAATAATTGCTTTGTATCCTGGAGGTTGTTTTGAGGTGTTTTGGATGGCGTTGTGCTGCGGATTTGGAATTTTCGGTGCTCAGTAAAATCGGATTATGTGGCAGAACCGGCGCGTCTTCAGTGTACCTTGCACTATGTTGTGCTACTATGTCTAGTTTTCCTGGTTTAGTTGGTCTGTAGTTAGAGCTGCCTCTTCCGTGATTAGCGCCAGCACTCCCAAGTTTTTTGTTAGTTGTATGTCTTCTAAACCTCGCAAAGAGACCTTGTCGGCCCTTTTGACTACGGAGAAACTATGCAATATTGGCGAAAGTTTAGAAGGTTATTGCAATTTTGTTTTTGTGTTTGTGGGCCGCATCCACTAATTGTTGGGCGCAGTCATCCAAGTTAGAGGTTGAATCTCGGGGAGTGTCGTTTCGAAAGTATGCCTATTTTAAGTCTAAAAATTGAAATGATAAATACGGAGCGCGCAGCTTTCAGCATATGCCGCGCATTCTGGCTACGGGCCCTTTCTTTGGTGGCAATTTTTACGTTCTAGGATGTGATGCTCGCTGCCAAATGATTTGCTGGGTCGCGCCTAGGCTCCGAACCCGATAATATAACTGAGGTTAGGAGAGGCTTCTCGGGAGATGTATTGCTAATTATGCAACTGCAGTTCGGCAACATCGCGAATGTAGGAGATATGCAGTTCATATTGACATGCTTACCAATACGTCCCTGCCATCAACCTATAAGCCTACTTCAAATAGAAACATCCTTGTTTACAAGGCGCCCGTACCCTCTGCACCCGTTTCGGTCATCCAAAGTGACCGCCAAACTATATTTAGGACTTACCGAGCGGCTTTTGGCTTTCGTGTTCTTGAAATAGATGTGTTTTTTACCGCGCACAAGTACCGCTCTCTGTACAAATTTTTATCCAAGCTTCCAGACTTTCTGGTCCTGGGCACTCTCCGGATAACTACAATATAATGTACCTGATGTTGTATTCGAGTTCACATAACTGTTATGACGTTACAGAATTGATTCCTTATATGAGAATTGTAATGAAGGTTAATCTGCTCGCGAAGGTGGCTTCAAAGGAAAGCCTTGATTTGGCTTTCTTTGTTTGTCCTTTCCTGTCAACAAAGTTGCAACCCATCTGGAAGCAATAAAGACACCCGCCTTTATCAAAACCTGAGGATATTGAGAATGTCTAGACCACATGCGTGCCCTTTTCAGTATATAGATAACAATATTGGACAGGAGTAATACTAAACAAACAATAACATTTATGTCTTTGATGAAATAAATTTTAATGGCTGCCGAAATCTTTTTGGGATAACGCAGAAGGAGCTTCTCTCTGTTTCAGTGCAGAAAACCAAGCCTAGCATCACGAACACGCCACTTTTCGTTTCTCTGTACCCTCGACAAGCTCACGCAGCATACAACTAGCTTTGAGCGGCATAGGAGCTCAGGTTGGAGCAGCGGAAGCTTTTTTTTTGTTTACCAACCCGCCAACCAACAGCTCCAGGACCAAGGTATCAGCATGAGTAGTCAAACGGCATTTTACAAAAAAAACTATCATTCTGTTGCTATTCCGTACGTCCCAACCACTATTGGAACATTGCAGGAAAAGCCTGAAAAATAACTTTTGCCCATTTGCACAGAACTGGTTAGCAGATGAGAGGAGATAAGGCTGCATCCAGGCGGCACGACCAACAGGTTAGAAAAACCCATCTCCCAGATTTCTCTTTGTTAGGCTTGTAGCAATTGCCTGTTTTCAGTTTTCTTTTCTGGCGTATTATGTTTCATGTTATCAGGCTTCAAAGGCAAACATATGGTCCAATTTGAAAGCAAACATCCACCGAGTACGTTTTGTGGGGAGACCAAAAAGTACGGTAAGGTGGCGCAAATGTTACGTGCTCACAATATTTTATCCGTGTTGCAGCCGAGCCGTGGGGCTCGCTGTAAAAGTATAGGAGGTGGGAAGACTGTCAGTGGAGCTCCAGTAATGTCTGTGCTTCTGCATTCCAAAATAAAATTAGCGTAAAATATTTACTGTCGAAGATAACAAGAAACAATAATGCATAGCGCAATTCTGTGCCTAGTCTGTTGCCTAAGCGTGTGTATTCCTTTTTCAGCTCACGTTACCTAACTTGGCACGTAAGTTGAGGACCAAAAGATATTTTAGAATCTGCTTCACATTTCTACAAGTGTGTGTTACACAGAATTCAAGCAATCAAAATAACCAAACTACACATAATTACAACACTAAGCCTTACAGTACCCCTTAGGTCGTTCCCCGTGCGGTGCACTGACCACGACGATGCCTAGAGCAGTCCGATGAACAGCAATTGAAATGTTGCAAGACGATTTACTAATCGCCTACCAATATGAAGTAACCGAAGGTGTTACCCAATTGCAGGGAGTTCCACCGGCGATCCGCTTGTATGTACACTGAAGCGATGAAATTTAATATACCAAGTCATTTGAATATATATGTATATAGGTGTGGCAATTTATCGTTTTTTTTTAAACTGCCGTACCAAAAAGCGACCTCGTATGAAGCCAGATTATTGGGCTCTTAATGATTGAATTCGTAGCGAATGTTATTGTAAAAAACAAATCATAAAGAAGGCACAACGTACCAAAAAGGTGGAAGGTTTCAAATTGTTGGCGTTCTGAAAGTTCAATTCCACGTTTCAACTTACCTAAAAACTAGTTTCTCTATTCAACACAATGATGCATATACAGTTAAAATGGGATGTAGTTAAAATGAATAACTTTCTCAATTTTTCGTTACATACTGGCTTTCTTTCCATGCAGGGTGCAAGTTAAGGCTTTCGGGAATGAAGCAGGAACATACTGAAATTATACACATCAGTGAAGCTGAACTCCCCTTCAGGCATTTATTTCAAACCCAAAAACTGCCTGAGTTGCGCCTGCTGCTTTCGCACGAACCGCAAGGCGATGACGGCTGCCAGGACATCGAACAGCAGGAGCCCCTCGTCGAGTATGCCGAGGTCCTGAGCTGGTATCGGCTCAAACGTCGGACTATGCCGCAACCCCACCCGGGACTGACGAGGGCGCAGGCAGTGCTCTTCCGGCAGTTGCAGACCAGATCGGTAATCACGCCGGCGCTCGCGCGCCACGTGTGCCCAGACATTTATGAAAGTGACGTGTGCAGTGTGTGCGCGAGTGCCAGAGCAACTCTGACCCACATCCTATGGGACTGTTCTCGCTACCCAACGGAAGCGGCCGCGCCACAGGGGCGGCTGCCGGATCCCATCGCACGAGCGGTTGCATCGTCGGACCTGACGGAGCAGCTGCAAGCCGTCCAGCAGCTCGAGGCGGCTCTCGCCAGGCAGAAGCCCGGGGAGGCGCCGACGGAGGCCTCGAGGGGACATCCCCGAAGGCCCCTCGCGCGCCGAACTGGCGGACGCCTGCGGGGCAATGCTTCGAGGACGCCCTAGGCAGCGTCGAGAGACGGGGTGGCTCCGCGGAGCCTTTCCTCGTCCCTCCTGCAGGCGAAAATTCAATAAAGTCTTTTCTCTCTCTCTCTCTCACGAGCTGTATATAGCACTACATGGTGCTCCAAGGAAGCAAGTTCCAATAATCCTGTATTAATAAGCGTACTTTCCGAATCAATTTTACTTTTTGACTCTTTTCGTCACATTATTGCGCTTTAAGAAGCAATACGTATGCTGAAAGAGTGCCTTTTTTGCGAGCTGGATGATGTGTACCTCACTTAAATTTCTTAAGAGTGTCCTACATGGGGTACTGTACACACAGAAACTATTTTTCTTTCTCGCCGGCAGAAAAAGGATTTAAAAGTGTGCGGTTCTCTTGAGCAGAGTCAGCGTTTTTGTTTTGTAGCAGCCGAAGTTATCATCGACAAACCAATGCCACCGACACCAGTGGGGAC
Organism: Haemaphysalis longicornis; assembly: GCF_048455015.1. NCBI lineage: Eukaryota > Metazoa > Arthropoda > Arachnida > Ixodida > Ixodidae > Haemaphysalis > Haemaphysalis longicornis. The sequence goes on from NW_027526407.1 coordinate 120,450,636, forward strand.
GCGGGACTACAAGCCGACAGGACGGTCTAGCAACTCAAAACTTGTCTCGAACCGAAGCCTCACTCACAAGTGAAAACGCACGAACGTTTCGGTGCAGGCAAAAAATAAATTGAAGTGTAGTTACTTTCTCTACCTGGTGTGTAGTGATGCTACACATGCAAAACCAGAAGTGAATGCTACGTTAGCGGACGGTGTGCGCTAGCTGCTACGTTCAGCATGACCATCATTACAAATTTTGTTTTTAAACGATTCGAGACGTTCTCATTTGTCTGGCTCCTTGCGGTAGTGCTAGTATTCACTAAATTAGTTCTCGTATCCTGGTGGTTTTTTTTAGTGAAAATGCAAAAAAAAATGACCGATCAGCTGCCGAATTCGTTGAATCAAGGTTACCCGCCGCAACATTCGCTGCAGAGAGGTCGCAAACAAATGGGTGTCAATGGGGCTCGCATTGTGGAATAGAAAAACTTTATTAAATCCAGCAATTCGTTACTGCAGGTTCGTTCCTTACAGGTTCAACTGTTCCACGCAATGCGGGAAAATGGAGTACTTTATGTTTTTCAGCTCACGTTACCTAACTTGGCACGTAAGTTGAGGACCAAAAGATATTTTAGAATCTGCTTCACATTTCCACAAGTGTGTGTTACACAGAATTGAAGCAATCAAAATAACCAAACTACACATAATTACAACACTAAGCCTTACAGTGTTGCATGCAGCGTGTACAGCTGCATCTGTCTCATTTGTTGCAAGTTTTGTTACATACAAGTTAGACCAATGTATGAAAAGGTATGTACGCCATTTCCAGACTAAAATGACGTTGCACTACCTATGGTAACAGTAAATTTATTACAGCTATTCTTTATAGCCGCTATTATATATATTTCCATCAAGCTGGAAACCTTCTAGAAAACACCTATCCTTAATAACGACGCCCAGGGATGAAAAAGATTACAACTACCCTTCACGCTTCCGTGGTTAGGCATTCGGAAGAGGAATAAAGAGTTACAAAAGCTAGTACACGATTTTTCTATGTCACGTTCCCTGCAATATAATAGATAAAAATTGCACACGCATTGCTTCAGCTTCTGATATTCAAGTTGAAGTTCAATTTCAAGTTTATTCAAAATTAATAAATACAGTGTTGTTGAATACAATGAACAGGCTAGAGAAGGAGGTCCGAAAGTTTAAAAAAAAACTGACGGGGGGACCTCCTATGAGAAAACAGATTTAGGGAATATAACATAAAGAGCAGTGATTCCTTAGCAGTAACAAGAGCAGAATTATTATATAAGTTTAAACAATGCAAAAAGCAGTTTCACGACAACAAACATGCATACCATTATTAAAGATATAGAAGTATAAATACATACAGTGATCTGAACAAAAAAATCAAAAATATATCAATAAAACAAAACAGCAGTATTTGCGGAGAAATGAATACGAGTAACCGCAGCGATGACTCCGAGGTACAGCACTAGCCTCATATTCGGGAGGTACTGGGTTCGAATCCTTGCACCGCCGGGCACCCACCGGTTTTTTTAATGGGTAGAGGCGTCCCTGGTCGAGTGCGGACCCTTGAAAAGGGAATCTACGCCTGGAAAGGTGCGTTTACCCTTGCTAGCGGCCCCTGACCCTTAGCCATCTGGCGGCGCCCCCGGCCATCATGCCGCGCTGCGCCATTGCAAGGGGTGAAAGAGCCTGGCGGCATGTCCTGCCACAAGTGGTAGCAAGTTGAGCGTCCACCGCGGCTGTGGAAGGCACCATACGCATTCGTGTGCCTTGGTGGCGCCGGGCATCTACCGGTAAAATAGGTACAAGCGAGTCCCCGGCCTGGCGCTTGGCCCTTGTGTGGGACTACAACTCTGGGGAAGTTCACCCGGCTTGCACGGAAAATCGCCCCTGTGGAAAGGGGCAGGTGAAAAAATACAGGAGCATTTTTTGTAATGTCCTGCATAAATAACAAATTTCTTTCCGGTGTGGCGTAGCAAGGTATGCATGTGTTTGGACTTTCATGGTTGCAAAGAATAACAATAAAATGTAACGATGCGTGAAAACACTTTCCTGCAGGCTTGACAATCTAAAGTAACCTTCGTCAGCCACATGGCGGGTAGCAAAGTCCGCCTAATTGTTTCGTAAATCAGTGTCCCCCTATCTCTGGCAGGAACAGTTCTAGGGGTCTTTGCCGTAATCGTCGTTCGTACTAAAACACAGCGAGGCTCGTTTATGCCTCGCGCTAGAACGTAACGCGTGCTAACAAACACCAGTCACTAGATTACGGCTCGCGCTAGAGTGTTTTGTAATGCGTACTAAAAAACACCGGGACACTCGTTTACGCCTCGCGCTAGAGAGCTTCGTGCTTCAAAGTTACGGGATTTTTACAGCAAAGCTGCATACCTGTACCTACCAAAAGTTTCATCACCGTTGGCAAAAACTCCAGAGCGCCCACGATACACTAATATGATGATGATGATAGTTGGGTTTTATTGGCGCAAGGCCGACTATGGGCAAAGAGCGCCAATGAAGAAGTTACTGAATTGTGATGAGACAGTACATACTAAAACATGTGACTAAAAGTAAATGTGATGCAAAACAAAAGACAATGGAGATGGCTGGTGTATAGGGCCAGGATGATTACACGTGATATGACAAGAGCTGCAGAAAGTTCACCTCAGCTAAAAACTTATAAACACGCTGACTAGAAAACATGGGTTCGTCCGCTAAAAAATATGATGGGTGCAAAGGAATGTGTCGTCTGTATAATTCAGGGAAATGCTTGTGTCGTGTTGTGTCAAGTGCCTTGCATGTGATTAGTATGTGGACTACGGATAGGCCCTTTCCACACCTGCTACACGTGGGTCCCGACGTTCCAGTAAGCAGGTGGGAGTGCGTCGCATGTGTGTGGCCTATCCGCAGCCTAGCCAGGGTGACTTCAGTGTATCTGTTGTGTGAGTCAGTTATGTAGCGTTCCAGTTGTGGTTTTATTACGTGTAGTTTGTTGCCTGTTTGTTGACTGCAGTGTAATTGCCATGTGTTACGAAGCTGTCGTCTGATGTGTGTGTTTAGGTCGGTGTAAGGTACTGTTGTAATGTCAACTGTAGTCATGAGAGCAGCATCACCAGCCATTTGGTCGGCGGCCTCATTTCCAGGGATTCCACAATGCCCTGGTACCCAGCATATAGTTATTTCAAGATTTGAGGCATATGCAGACATTAGTACCTTGAAAAGAGCATTTATCACATAGTTTTTAGATGACCTTCCTAATGACAGTACCTGTACAACGCTTTGAGAGTCTGTGTACACAATGGACTTGGGAATTTTATGTTTGATGATGTGGTTTGAAACGAGTAAAATGCCATATGCTTCTGCAGTGTAAATACTGTTATGAAAATTCATTGTTTTGCTTACTCTAAAATTTGGTCCGTGCGCTGCACAAGATACCGTAGAACCAGTTTTCGACGCATCGCTATAGAATTCTGCGCACCTGTACTTGTCCTGCAGGAACAGGAAGTGCTGCAGAATTGCACTCCTGGGTACCCTATTTTTTCTACAAGAGTGAATCACAGGTCGCATGATACAGAATGAAGATGCCATGGTGCGATTAAATTATGAATGGGTGTCTTGTGCGTGTCTGAAAGGGGGGCATTGAGTGCAGAAGCCTCCTCCCTAACTCTCAGAGAGAACGGTAAGGGCCTGTTTAAAAAGAGTTGTAAATTTGATGTATCGTTCATGGTGGGACTAAAAGGATGGTTGGTCAGAGACACGATCTTGGATGCATACAACAGGTCAACATACTCCCGCTGATGCCCTAGGCACCATTTGTCGCACTCGACATAAAGACTTTCAACAGGGCTAGTGCGGAATGCGCCAGATGAGAGGCGAAGGCCAAGATGCAGCACTGGGTCGAGCATTTTCAGTGCTGTTTTTGTAGCAGACCCATACACGACACTGCCATAGTCGAGCCGAGACCCCACCAAGGCCGTGTAAAGGCGCAGCAGGAGTTGTTTGTCGGCCCCATGAGATTGATGTGAGAGGACCTTAAGAATATTCATTCTTTTTAAGCATTTGCATTTGAGCTCTCTGATATGCGGAATGAATGTAAGCTTTTCGTCGAATAAAATGCCTAAAAACTTGTGTTCCTTGTTCACAGTAATCGACACGCTGGTAAGAGTAATGTCTGGGTCTATATAGACCCCGCGCTTCCTAGAGAACACAACGCAGGAGCTTTTTACAGGATTCAATTTAAAACCATTCTTGTCTGCCCAGCCGGCAAGCTTCTTGACGCCGAGCTGGACTTGACGTTCGCAGATGGACATATTACATGATTTAAAAGATATCTGCACGTCATCTACATACATGGAGTAAGAAATTGTAGGCGGCAGTGCCTTCCCAAGGGAGTTCATTTTTACTATGAAGAGAATGTAGCTTAGAACTCCGCCTTGCGGCACGCCATTTTCTTGCACGTGTACCTTTGACAGTGCAGAACCAACTCTGACGCGAAAGGTTCTCTCCGACAAATAGCTAGCAAGGGTGTTAAACATATTACCAGAAACACCGAATGACTTCAGGTCAGTAAGGATCCCATAACGCCAAGCGGTGTCATAGGCCTTTTCTAGGTCGAAAAACACAGTTAAAGAGAACTTTTTATGAATGAAGGCATCCTTAATATATGACTCTAGTGCCACAAGTTGATCATTCGCGGATCGCCCCGCCCTGAAGCCTGCCTGGCAGCTCTCGAGAAGGCCGTTATACTCCAAAAAGTACACGAGCCTCCGGTTTATCATCTTCTCGAGAAGATTGCACAGGCATCTGGTCAGGGCAATGGGTCGATAGCTAGCGGGAGAAGAAGGGTCCTTCCCTTCTTTCAAGAATGCTACAACTATGGCATCCCTCCAAGACTTTGAAATGTACCCCGAAAGCCATATCTTGTTGAAAAGGCGAAGAAGTGTTACAAGAGTGTCTGTGTGTAAGTTCTGTATCATTGTATATGTAATGTTGTCTGGGCCTGGAGCTGAGGGTTTACACGTGCTCAGAGCACCCCTCAGCTCATGAAGCGTGAACTCGGAGTTATAAGAGGTGGCTGACCTGTCATTGTCATGTAAAGGCTTCTTTTCGGCCACGAGGTTGTGTTTCATGAAGGTGATTGTGTAGTGTGCTGCACTAGAAACGTGTTGGAAGTGTTGTGCGAGTGTGTCAGCCTGGTCTTCGAGTGTGTCCCCTGTTGTACTGACCAGAGTCAGGCTGTGTGTTTGATGACCCTTGAGTTTGCGTATTCGGTCCATACTTTCCGTGTGTCTGTGTAGGAGTTTTTTGATGTTATGAACATACGCCAACTCTCTCGTTTTGCCTCACGGCGCACACGTTTTCCGAACGCCTTGGCACGTTTGAACAAGAGGAGGTTACTCCACGTGGGGTACCGGCGAAGGATACCCCACGCCTTGTTCTGGGCATCTCGCACCCGCCTACAGTCCTCACTCCACCACGGCCTCCGCTGGTTGCGCGGGGCAACAGAGGCGTGGGGAATGGACCTTTCGGCGGCGTCGAGGATGTGCGCCGTGAGCAGTTGGGTAGCTTCTTCAAAGTGTAGGTGTGTTATGGACATGTAGTGTAGTTTGGATGTCTCTGTAAATGTATTCCAGTTAGATCTTGCTTCATTAAACCTTTTATGGGAAGATGGACTGCTCGGGCCTGTACCTATAAGCGGTAATGAAGTGGGGAAATGGTCACTACCATATGGGTCTCTGCCCACACCCCATTCAAGACACGGAAAAAGAATTGCAGAACCAATAGCCAAGTCAAGATGTGAGTATGTGTTGTGACCTGTGTTATGGTATGTAGGCTGTTTCTTGTTGAAAAGGCATGCTCCAAAGGATGTTAAAAACTTCTCTATCAGGCGACCTCGGGCATTCCTGCGAGAAGAGCCCCAAAGACAGTTGTGAGCATTAAGGTCACCTGTAAGCATGTATGGTTCGGGCAGCTGGTCAACCAGCGCCTCGAAGTCAGAGCTCGTAAGTGCTACATCAGGAGGAATGTATATGGAGCATACCGTTATCAACCTATTAAATATTATTGTGCGGATGGCTACAGCCTCAAGGACGGTGTTCAAGGTGACAGGGTGGCATGCTAAGGATTTGCGGGCAATTACGGCCACACCGCCAGAAGAGTGTGTGCAGCCATCCCTGTCTTTCCTGTATACCAGGTAACTATTCAAGAAATTTGTGTGTTTGGAATTCAGATGTGTTTCCTGGACACACATTAAACTTGGCTGGTTGGCATGCACAATCTCATGCACGTCATCAAGATTATTCAGAAGGCCTCTGCAGTTCCATTGAACTATGTTTTCTCTTCCTATTATGATGTGTTAGAGCTACTGGAGTGTGATAATTTATGTAGGGTCTTTCGGGGCTTGCACTCTTGGGAGGTGCTTTTTTGCCTTCTCTACTGACCTGGACGTCGCGGCCCGTTCCTTCCGTTGCGATGAAAGCCGGAAGAGCTCGACGTCCATTTCGTCATCTGAAGGCAAGGGGGTGCCCAGCGGACTGGGCCCCCTTGACGTGCTACCCTTTCGGGTGTTCTTTGCCTGCGCTGCCAGTGCCGAAGGCGTGGGGAGCACAACAGTGAGGCGGTGAGGGGGTCGCTGCGACTGCCTCCGTCTCCATCTCCGTGCCCTTGCGTGTGCTTTGGGCCGGTGGAGAGGAAGCAGTCGATGCAGCGGCATCCCCAACAGACGTTATTGCCACCACAGCCGCTTCTGGGTGAGTGAGCGGTGCGGAGGCGGGTTGGGCTGCCATAGGCAACTCAGGGGGGCGGAGGCGGGACCAAGTCCGACTCGCCGTACTGGGTCCCCGCCGAAACCGAACGCCGCTGCGCCCCCCGGCGAGCTGCGTCGGCGTACCTGCTCAGAGGGAAGGAGGCGAACCTCTTTCGCGCCTCTTGGAAGGTGATGTTTTCGGTTATCTTAAGGTTAATGATTTTTTTTTCAAGATGAAACTTTTCACAAGCGCGAGAGAATGCTGCGTGTGGACCCTGGCAATTTGGGCAGGTGAAGTTGGTTGCAGTGCAGTTGTCGGATAGATGATCGTGCTGGGCGCATTTGGCACATGTTGTTCTGCCTCGACAGGAGTTGGTACCATGCCCGAACCTCTGGCACTTGAAGCAGCGCCTCGGGTTCGGGATGTACGGCCGGACAGAACAACGGATGAAACCTGCGTTGACATGTTCGGGCAGTGTGCAGCGGTCGAAAGTCAGGATCAGATGTTTGGTGGCTATTTCTTTGTTCTCTCTCCTGATGACGATGCGCCTTACTGCTGTCACACCTTGTTCTTTTAAGCCTTCGAGCAGATCAGTCTCTGTCTCGGTTAGAAGATCTGCCTCAGAGATCACACCTTGACAACTGTTGAGGCTGCGGTGGGGTGTGACCCTGATCTCCAGATCTGCCATGCGAGTTTGTTTCAGGAGGATTGTGGATTGCTGCTGGGTTTTAACTTCAACCAGCACTTCACCAGTTCTGCGCTTTTTGGCGTCATATGTTTTGCCGATGATACCTTCAAGGTATTTAGAAACAAGAAATACAGATTCAGAGGAAACCGGCTTCAATTTGTCCACAGATTCAATGATCAAAAAAACGAGGGTAGTTAGTGGTTTCTAGCCCTCCACCTATAAACACATCGCCACGGTTGGATCCAGCTTATGTTTGGGGGCTCGGGGTCCGCGGTATCGCCAGTACCGTCACCAAGATTGCTCAAGGTGCCCCGTGCGGGGACAATACACTAATACACTGCACGCTTCGCCCCTCAGCCGCTTTCGGGTTAGTGGAAATGCCCCGAGATTTTTTCTTTACGTAATCGTGCTGTTTTGGATATTTTAATAATTTATTTATTTATTTATTTATTTATTTATTTATTTATTTTAATTATTATCGCCTCCACATAGGCCGAGTCGGCATTTTTACGTCAGTGATTTTTTTCATTTTTTTGCATATATTTTTAAAATAATATTTTATATCATTTTAATTTTCTCTGTATTTATTTGTTTATTTATTGTTCATTTATTTACTATCAGTGCTCACCAACCGCACTGGGCCTTGTTTGGTGATGCACTCTGTACGTCAGAAATACAAGGCATACAAACAATTAACCCAGAAGAAAAGCTAGTAGGTAAAAACTGGCTGAGAGAAATCTGGAATATGCCTTTAATTGTGTAACTAAGGCTTTTTGGAGGTGAAGTGTTATGAATAATTACAAAATTACAAGAATGTAAACTTAGTTAAGAACCACGTTTTAATATTTTTTCTTCGCTTTAGCTATCGCAATTTGATAGCTATGGTGCTTCTTTGCTGAGAAATCTCCATTTCACAAAAGAGATCCTATAATTACAGATGTAAATTCACGGAAGCACTTTTCGGTTTCCACATGAAGGCCGCAGAGCATGCACCAAATCTCGAACAAAGTTCTGTTTAATTTCAACAATTTCACTACTGAATAGCTCTTGCTATCTAAGTCAAGTATAGCGGGATAGCATAGATACCACGTCCGCGACCGTAATTTATAACCAAGGTCGAACACCCTGCACTGAAAATGAATGCCGATATTCCTTATGCCCTGCGTGCGGTAGCTCCTCTATACATAACGTGAATACCTGTCTCAACAAATACCTTCTTTTCAGAAACGAGAAAGCTACACAAAACTCTGACAATTTTCGACATATACTTTTCCACGGCGTGCTATATATTCGAGAGGAGGTTTTCAGAACTCGACTTTTTGTGTTTCTACCCCATTCTGGTTTTAGATCCAAATAGCGCACTTGACAATTTCGGGAACAATAAGATTATGCTTGTACTAAACTCGTCCGCTTGCGGCCTCAGAAACCCACCGATATGTTATAGTCTTTACCGAACACAACCAATCCATACCCAAAATAGGTTCACGTCCTACATCCTTTTACGCAGAGTGGACGGGCAAAAACTACTAAGTACCCTTGCAAGGCCCAACTTCCAAAGCTTCTTACCTGAAAATTTGTTTCGCTGCACCAACCAGCTGGCCAAGCCAGCGCAACCAGGGATTCTGCAAAAGCCGTTGTCGCCACGCCCAGAGAATGATCTGCATTATTCTGTTCACCGCACTGGTTGAGGTGACACTTCATCATATTGAACGGACGGCCGCCACGATGCCTACCAAACTTTGATAAACAACGGCAGGCCTATCCCCACTGTTTTAACCAATTGCTTTACTTAGCTTCTCTTCTCACTTTGGCACATGACGAGTGTCCAAAACAGCCATAGGCGGAAGCTTCTCTTCTCATTTTGGCACATGACGAGTGTCCAAAACAGCCATAAGCGGAGGCCACCACGATCAGCTCATTCACTGTGTGAATACAAGAGGAGCCCAACCGACTGCTTCCGAAAGCGCAAGTGGTGACCCCTACATGCCTCTAGCTATTCCAACATTACCTTCTTCGTCAGCGTCATCATCATCGCGAGTATCAAACAGCGTGGGCCTAGAAGTTGGTTGGCACTCGGCCTGCGGCGCATTCTGTCCCGCGCTGCTCTTTATCCCCATGGCACAACCATCGAAACAAATAAACGTGTACTCGGCAACATTTCCTCCTCGATCACCTGGAATAGGTCACCCTGACGGGATCGGCTTCGCCATGGCAGCGCTCCTCTGCTCCGGCAGAAACAATGCGGATGGTGGCACGCGATGTACGCCACCAACTTCTGATATTTGCAGGGGCGGATTCCGTTCAGCTACAACAAAAACCCTGCAGCTTGTTTAAGCATACTCAAAACCATTTTATGCTATGGTATCCGTGGTGAGGAAATCAGGTGCTATATTACCAAGCGGATCCTACCTGATAACCTGGTTGGTTAAATCCATCCGAGAGCCCGTAGCTTCAGTGCATATGACGATCTGTGGGACACCGTCCTTAACCGTTACGGTATACTAACACTGAAGACGACGATGGCAACACAACGAACGGTCGTTACCACCGTCCGTTGTGTTGCCTTTCGAGCTCGGCTTCTGTACCAATCCCCTCAAGGCGATGGTGCCGCAACGCGCAGCGAACAAATAACTCTCGAAGACATGAACGATTATCAGAACTTCATACACATCCTTGTTAAATCGGGTTTCTTTAGCTGGACAGAAATTCCTTCATCAGCGACGTGTGGAGAAAACCACTGCACTCCTAGCTCGCAGAGCGACGCGGACAACTAACAGGATCCTTGCACACCTCCTGTTACCATTATCTGACTACCGGGTCTGTGATAACTTAAAGAAGACTGTTACAGAGCTTTAGAGCATTCATGGCGACAAATTTAGATCTCCCAGCGTCTTATGTCTGATCTAAAGACAAAACCACCCCTGTCTCGATTGGGGTTACCATATCGTCCTCAGTGATTCCCTTTCCCCTATCCCCCGAAGATACTATGTTAGCGCAATTTCCAGCCTCGGCACCCCTGAAAAACTCGAGCTCCCGCTACCACATCCCTTGCAACGGAGATAACTTTTTCCTTCTCTGAACCGACGCCACAATGTTGCGCACGAAGGCCGTGTTGCGTCGGTCTGCGACATAGACCCACCTGTCGACGTCCCCACCACTAGAACGTGTGAAAGCTGCAACCACAAGGAACTTGTCAGAGATCTACCAAACCACTCCCCTTTTCTCATACGGCACGCTTCTCCTCCTGGTCCGGTACTACAGCTTCTACAAACCAGCGATCGCTCAAAGTACTTAAGGAGTTCAGTTTATCTTCGATCAGAGCATTCTGCCGTATACAATTCTCACACTCTCGCTACGATGGCAGGACCGACGCCAGGATGGCAAGAAACACTTTTCGCAAGTAATCTCATCAACCTCCTGCAGCACGCCTTCGGACGTTTTGAGAGTCGTCTATCTCTCATGGTCTATTCGAAGTGGAGAAGCCTACCAGAAAGTGCCGCCGAAAGCGACTTCACGTGTTTGCGGGCCATCAACACACGAACAACAAATTTAGCAGCAGACATCAAAAAACACCTGGCTACATCAGTGTTCGCTAGGGGGTTTCACAGGAGCTAATTAGACTGGCGAAGCTGACATGCATGATGAGAATCCGAGACCGCTGTAGTTCGAGCGTAGCTCGTCAACGAAACTGTTAGCGGTTCCGGCTGCTAGTACGGGTGCGCAAGTTGCGCAGAGAGCGATGCAGCTACAGCGCTCGAGCCAAAGCAGACAAGCCGACGAGTGAACCGTCAGAGCGCTGCACAATGCCTCATCTTGTTACAGTTATTTACGCTGCGCCTCCTGTTCTATTCACGATCTATTCCAACAGTCGCTCCACATCCCTAACGCCCCCGTGTCAGCACTCCCAGTTGCGATTACGAGAGGTTTCTGCCCATCCCGGAGGCCACCTCGCGGATACATTACACTGCACCATTTGCGCAACCCGTCCCTCTTATTACCACGGACTGCCAACTGGGCTCTCGCTGGCTGCAGACAGCATTGAAGGTTCCAGTATATATTTTGCAGTGCGTCCTTTAACCCCCCATTCATTTAACCTACAATACCACACCAAACTGCAGCTTCATTTCTTCCGACGTATTTTGAAACATCCGAATCGAATTCCTTTGAACGCGCTACGCGCTAGGAGAGCCCAGCAGAGAGGCCTTCATGTTCTTTATTTCTGCCATCATCATCATCATCATAAGTATTAGCAGGCCTCGGCTCAGAACAAGCTGTCCACCAGGCCTAGAGCGCACCTTGGTCGACGTTGCTATTCCGTACAATATCACTGGCCTCTACTCGGAAAGAAACCTAAGTTTCGCCACACTACATCATTGGAAGCCAACAGGGCCAATCATATGGTTGAAGTCGAGCACCAAAATTCTGTACACATGCAGTTGCATCTCAGGAAAAAAATGATACCATCTTCCCATACGGGAACCCTGAGTAGTATGCAAAGCAGCCATGGGGTCGATTCAAGTGCCCATCACTTTTCAGTTCGTCGTTTTCGTTAGGTTGAAGTACGTAGCTACCGTTATATTTACAGTTTGGTTTCTATGGTAACTACCACACTTTTCACTTACTAGAACTACGGAATGGGAAATTGCGTTGAGCCGAGGGCTGTTTGGCATACTCACAGTACCCCTACGGGAAGATAGTGTAATTTTATTAGATGCAACGGGGCTATATCTCTCCCTGGTCGTTGCTGCGCCGGCCACATTCCCACTGAGCATGCTCGGTTTGCTGAACACCCGGTGGTGTCTTACCCTTTAATGGCTCCTGTAGCGACAGTGTTACCGGTGTCTTCCTGGGCCGGCCCGGGATGAGCCGAGCTAGCGCAGTGGGGGTGTGGAGAGCGCCACAACAAAGGAGGGACATAGCCCCGACCCTGAGGTGCTGGAGCGACATTGTTGCCGGTGCCTTCCTGGGCCGGCACGAGACGACCAAGCTTCCCCTTAAAGGGCTCCTGGAGTGGCATTGTTGCCGGTGTCTTCCTGGGCCGGTGGATGGACGGACGATGGACGACGGACGATGGAGCCGAGAGCAAGAGATGCTTTGCATCTAAAACCATCTTGGTTTCCCACAATCAATACTCACATGGAAAGCCGCTGCATCACCTCTGTCAACACATCAATATTCTTAAAAAGCGGGATGGTACAGGCTTGTGAAATATACTGGCAGTTTAGACAACTGCGCAATAATGTGACAGACCTCAGAGCATAGGGCGCTGTGAGTTTGATAGGAACAGAAAAAAGCACGCAATTAGTGCTGTTTTGGTACATACTGAACATTTAGTAAGCAGCGCTTAAACGGGAGAACAGAAGCGAGAGGTGAGCGCCCTTTGAGTGTGATATAAACTGAAAAAGTGTTCTGGTGTGCTCTTGTTCGTACGTCATGAAAATATAGACAAGAGCGCCTAAACAAGGCCGGAGAAGTGATAGGCCAAGACGCTGTGAGCGCAACATGGGCTAAAAAAGCGTGGGAGTGCGGGCTTGTTAATACTTCCTGAAAATTCAAGCAACAGCACACAAGCTTGACAGCACAAGTGACAGAAGAGGGCTCTGTGAACGTAACATGAACTGAAAAATCCTGGTAGTGCGTGGTTGTTTTTACATACTGAAAATATAAACAGCGCTGAAATGGGGCAGCCAATGTGACTGGTCAGGGCGCTGTAAGCGTGACGTGAACTGGACAACCGCGGTAGTGCTGCCTTGCTTGTACCTGCTGAAACTTTAGACGACAGCGGGTAAACGGGACGGCAGAAGTGACAGGACAGGGTGCTCTGAGCGTGACATGAACTGTAAAAGCGTTGTTTCGCAGCATTTTGGTGCGTACGGAAATTGTGAGTGTGATATGAACTAAAAAAGCGTGGTGGTACTGGCTTATTGGTACATACTGAAAATATAGCACGAGTGCTTAGACAAGACAGCACCAGTGAGAGGGCAGGTCCCTGTGAGCGGGACATGACCTTAAACTCGTGGTACCGCGGGATTGAAAAAAACATATTGAGAGTTTAAAGGAGCCATTAAGAGAAAATACAACTTCGTTTATTTTACAGAACTAGGATTCAGTATCTCACTCAGCTCCATTACAGCCACAAAAGATGTTTTTGCGAAAAAAAAGGAAGTAATTAAGAACTTTCAAATTTTGCGCCACAGTGACCTGTTATGAGCAAGAATGACGTCATACAGGCCAACAATAAAACATAATTTTCAGTCCGTTGACTGCACGATAGCATTGAAGTGCTGCGGTCAAATGGAACTAGAGGCGCCATTACAGACGTCCAGTCATGTGTCGTCGCGACAGGTCAGTTAGGCGGCCGCCAATCGCAGATACAAGGTTCCGTGACGTCATAGAAAAGTTTCGGGAAATTGGCTAGGGGGACGCGACTGCTTCACAAGTTTTCTTTATCATCTCCGTTATTTTTTCGAAGATTGCGACGATATTGTCCCCAAGACAAGGACGATGCAGTTGTCTTGAATGAGAAACACCTTTATTGGAGTGAACTTGTGATAGGGAGAGCATTCCGATCTAACGTGAACAGCCCACAATAATCTTCTTGGATCTACTATGTTCTCGATGCGAATCGACGTTTCGAGAAACACGGGCGCCGAAAGATATAAAGCCTGCAGTGCGGACGCCGGGGCATTCGATTCGACGACACTCGCCGGTGCAAGTCCCTTTATTGACCGCTGCTTCGACGCCTCTGTATTCTTTTGCGTTGCTAGGGGAGCACAAGTTCGCTCCAATAAAGGTGTTTCTCATTCAAGACAACTGCATCGTCCTTGTCTTCGTGACATCTGGTGGAGGTGCGGGCTACGCACCCTTCATGCCCACTACAACCTCTGGACGCCGCCAAGCCAGTCCAACAAGAGCCAGCCTCTGCCTGCAAGATTTACCAACCGACTTCGGTCTACTACCGGGGAAGACGAAGAAGACGTCGCAACCAGCACCATGCTCAACCAAGCCAATCCTCCTGTCGTTCTGCAGCAGCCACGGGAACCGCCATCATTCCGAGAAGCCCCCGCAGAAGACCCAGAAGAATGGTTAGAGAAACTGGAGCGCGTACGGAAATTCAACAGGTGGGACTACGCAGAAACGTTCCGGCACGTTTTCTTTTACTTGGAAGATCCGGCTCGCACTTGGTTCGAGAAGCACGAGAGCTCCTTCACAAATTGGGCTCAGTTCAAAAGTGAGTTCACTAAGACCTTCACTACCGTGGTCAGAAAAGAACGCGCAGCGCTTTTACTTGAAACTCGAAAGCAGCACCCCAACGAAGGGGTAGTGATCTTTGTTGAGGAGATGAAGAGGTTGTTTCGACGTGCGGATCCGGAGATGACAGAAGAAAAGAAACTAAGGTTTCTCATGCGAGGGGTAAAGCAGGAGCGTTTTGCTTGCCTTGTCCGCAATCTTCCCAAGACGGTGGCCGAATTCGCGTCTGAGGCGGCCGCGATGGAGAAGACGCTGGAAGTTCGAACGAGGCAGTACGATCACCCGGTCATTGTGCTGGTTAACCGAGACGATCGGTGCCGGGGCTACAAGCTCCGACACACTGCGTGAGACCATCCGAGCAGTGGTCAGGGAGGAGCTTCGGAAGCTTTTTCCCATGACGCCGCAACCTCAAGTGGCTTCCCTGACGGACGTCATCCGCGAAGAGATTCAACACGCTTTGGGCACTGCTAGGCCATCCGAGGCACCCCGCGAGTCACAGGCGATGACCTTCTCCGCGGTTGTTCGTCGACCCCGCACTGCTCCAACCCGTCTACAAGAAGCTCCACAGTACCGCCGTCCACTCTCGCCGCCGTCCCCACTCTCGCCGCCGTCCCCACTGTTGCCACCGTCGACCATACCGCCGTACACAGCCCAAACCCAGACGCCGAGGAAGACAGACGTTTGGCAAACGCCAGATCATCGTCCGCTGTGCTACCATTGCGGAGAGGCCGATCACATCTATCGTTGCTGCCCGTACAGGAGGCTCGGACTGCGTGGTTTCTCCGTCGACGTCCCACACCCCCAACCCGGCCAGCGCCCTACTGAGATCGACGAATACCTGTCCAACACCAACCGAGGACCAGCCCGCTCACACCGATCGCTGTCGCCCTACCCATAACAGTCGCCTAACCGCCGTAGCAATGCTGATTTCGCACGTGGAAGGTCCCCCAGCCCACGCGGGGGAAACTAAAAGCAGCAACTTCTGGAGGTGAAGTTGCTGTACGGCGAAAAACTGGAAACCCTCCAACGACGCAAGGACGCGCCGAAAACAGTGATTCACGACATGCCCTCATCCCGACGACCCGACCTAGCCCTGACGAGACTCCTGAACACGACGACAGCTACACGGCGCGACGCGTACCCGACCTGACCGAGACGTCCGTTGAGAAGACGACGACAACGACGATGCACAGTGCCCGACCGTCAACACGTACAAGCAGAGATACGACGCCCCGACGACCCCGGAACTCGAGGAAAACTGCATCTGACGTCAAGGTGTCCATCGGCGGCTTTGATGTAGTCGCCCTCGTAGACACGGGAGCTGACTATTCGGTAATGAGCGGACCATTTGCGTCGAAATTGAAGAACGTTATGACCAGATGGGACGGTCCGCACATACGCACAGCAGGAGGCCACCTCGTGACGCCAAGTGGAACGTGCACATCGCGCGTCACCATAGACGGCACAACGTACCCTGCAGCGTTCGTCATTCTGCCTAACTGCTCCCGCGACGTAATTCATGGAATGGACTCTTTGATGGACAACGGTGCAATAATCGATCTGCAGACCAAGTCAATAAACAAACCCAATCTATGGTTTGCGGCAATATTGGTATCATTGTTATCGGGACTAAGCAGTCTTTCTAATAAACCCAACTTGTACTTTGTCTTCATGGCTTTTATAAACAACAGCGCTTAAAAAGGACAGTAGGAGTGACAGGAGAGGGCGCTGTGCACGTGACATGAACTGAAAAATTGTGGTAGCGCGGAGTTGTTTGCACGTACTGAAAAATAAAGAGCGCTTAAACGGGTCCACAGATGTGGCCGGTCACTTCACTGCGAGCGTGACATGACACTGGAGGCTCTTTGAGTCCACTAGGAGGAAGCGGACACCAGTCGACGAGTACTTTTTATTGTAAAGCAGACCATCAAGTACGATGAAGAGATACCTAGATGGTCAGGAGGACTGAGAAGGACTTAGAGACAGGGGCTGCAACGACGCGTCTTTTTTTGCCGCTGATGAAATACCTGAGCGTTGGAGAAAGATGTCGAGATTGGGACTAGGTAATTGTCCAGGTCTTTATTCTAAATATTTGTTATTAGTTGAGAGAAACGGGAAAAATTATCAGTAACGGTGTTGTAGTGCCAGCTTTTGCAAGCGACTTTGAAGTCGTAGTCTTGAAACGCAACGACCAACGCTCAAGCCCATCAGATGATTCCCGTAGTCCGACCAACCAGAAAAGCGTATGATAGTTGATTACGATAGTGGAACTACGGCGACACAAGTATGGGAGCGATTCTTTGACGGCGAACACCTCCGCAAGGCATTCCAGTTGCGTGACTGTGCAAATACTCTCGTCTTTTGTGGCGGTACGACTTGCGTACGCAAACACGTGCTGGGCTCTGTTGCGAACTTGAACAAGCACAGCACCAATTCCAATGCCGCTAGCGTCTAAGTGAACTTCACTTGGCGTCACCGGGTCAAAGTGGAGTAGAACTGGACCAGAAGGTGATGGGAATTTGAGCTTCTCAAAGCAGAGTCACAGCCGGGAGTCCGCTCAAATGGTAAGTCTTTACAGGGAAAGAAAGTAAGGTGTTCTGCGAGCTCTGCCAATTCGGGAATAAATCGTAGAAACAAAGAGCACAGGATGAGGAAACTGCGAAGTTCTCTGAAAGTCCGTGGTTTATTGAAGTCATGGACAGCGGCGATTTTCAGCGGCTCCGGCCGTATTCCATCATTCTTCACGAGAAAGACAATCAGGAGAGTTTGCCGCTCCCCGAAGTCGCCTTTTTTAATACAAGGTAAGACCAGCTTCGCTGATGCCTTTAAAAACTACGTTGAGCCGATTTTTTCCTCTTGGGATGTCCTGCAGTAGATAATCACGTATTCTAAGTAACAAAGCATCGGAGGCGCTGTTTTTTGACATGAGCCAGAAACCGAAACTAAGTCGGATAAAACTGCAATGAAAAAGAAAAACTGGACGACATTTTTTCTTAAAAAAGGGTCACAAAAATAGCCTTCAAAACGTGTACGCATATCGTAGTTCGTATGAAAAATGAGCGAGATCCTGCTATTTCACAAATCAAAATGAGCCAAATCAACTTTCCCAATAAGAGATTCCTTTTGGCTTGACAGTTTAGACTATTTCGTGGGTGTTTCCGGAAGTTTTTTCCCCTTTTCGGACTTGGCTTAGTGAATTCAAACGGCAATAAGAAGATCGGGAAAAGATCTGTCCGCAGATGTCCAAAATAAAGGGAAGCGAAGAAGAAGAAAGCAAAATAAACTGAGATGTGTGAAACATTGATTTTATTTCGTCTGACCCGTCGCTACGCAATGACTCCGGCTATACTTATTTTTTACTCCCATATTTACCATTCCAGCACTTGACTAAGTAGCCGTCGCTTCCAAGCCACAGAAAATCTTAGCCCGCCCCCCCCCCCTTCCTTTTAGGGGTACGAACCACTTCATTAGGGGGGAAAAGGAGATATGAGCAATCTTCTTGTTAAGCGTCTTGCAAATTCATAGCAAAGCAATGAAGAGCATGCTTACTTTGTGAGCGCCTTCAGGCATGCCCAAGAAAGTTATCCTATGGAAGAATTTTAAAAGCGCTGCTAATGGTGCCAACAGGACTCACCGGCTCTTCATGTGTAGTCCCACTGTTCTTGAAGCCTTGTTGCATATTTCAATGCCCTTTCCACCAGCACTCAATCGCGTCATGCTTGAAAGTCAATTTAAACCAAGTTTTCATAAAAATGCCGCATCAACTTGAGGGTTTCTATTTAATATGAGTGAAGTCCAAGCTCCTCACCGCAATATTGCTGAATTTTACGGTATATTTTTGAGTACTTGTGGCGATAAATTTCCGCTAGCTCACATGTAAAATATATCATATAATAGCTTTGACGCGTTCAATTTAAGTCCCGTAACAAGCTTCAGACTGTTTCTCCAATTCGCATTAGATGGATATGGTTTAATAAAGAAATGCCGAATATATTTCATTCCAAGCCACGCAAGACAGTATCCCTGAAGAGCTGAAACGTGGGTGAAACATGACATCATCCGAATGGCATAATATTGAATTTAAAAAGGTCATATGGGGTTACGAAAGCTGTCCTATTTCTGTCATCGCGATGTATTGGTATCGCACCAGCATGGCGTACGCATAGGCCGGGGAGAGAAGTCGGCGAAAAAAGAGACATAACGCTCCCTAATTCCTAATGATCCAGGGTTGGAGAGAGAGAGAAGAAACACTTTTGTTGAGCCCATTTTAGGTGACGTTCGCAGGCGTCAGACGGGGTAGTACCCTATTCACGAATCCTATGCGAGTCCAATAGCTCATGGCTCCTGGACGCAAGCTCTTTTTGCGTCGACAGGTCGGGGCTGGACGTCAATATCTCCCATCGCTGGGGTAGGTGGGGGGGAGAAGGAGCGTTAGGGAAGGTAAGAAATTCTTGAGCTGAGTACACTGCTCCAGTATGTGCAGCAGGGTCCCTTCAGTCTTTTAAATGCAGGGCATTTCAGTAACTCACGATGTCACCCGCGTTGACGTCCGTAGTCGTAGTCCGCACCGTCGTTGTCCGCACCCCTCCCCCTACACTATATAAAAAAATTTGGCCCATCTCCCCGCGAGGGGGACTCGAGTAAATGCGTCGCATAGGGGGTGGGTGTATTGCGTTAACGTTTAGTGTTTGAGGAGTTGGTGGTAGTGAATGTGTTGTATCAGGAGCTTCTTGACGTAGTTTGAATGAGTCAAGGATATAAGGCGCGTTCGTAGCCTCCCATTCTGTGTCGGCTTTGTGGCGCAGTGGGTAGAGCACCATGTACATTGCGTTCCGCCCGCAGGGTCGAGGGATCGAAACTAGGCGCCGGATAGTATTTTTTATATAGTGTAGGTGGAGGGGTGCGCACTACGACTACGGACGTCAACGCGGGTGACATCGTGAGTTACTGAAATGGTCTGTATTTAAAAAAAATACTATCCGGCGCCTGGTTTCGATCCCTCTACCCTGCGGGCGGAACGCAACGTACATGCTACTCTACCCACTGCGCCACGAAGCCGACACAGAATGGGAGGCTAAGAACGCGCCTTATAAGCTTGACTCATTCAAACTACGTCAAGAAGCTGCTGATACAACGCATTCACTACCGCCAACTCCCCAAACACTAAAATGTAACGCAATACACCCACCCCCTATGCGACGCATTTACTCGAGTCCCCCTCGCGGGGAGATGGGCCCAATTTTCTTGTAGAACGACTCGATGGGGTCATGTTCTTCCTGGAACACCTTGTGCAATTAAGCTGGGTGCGCCTGACCCCCCTTGTCCACAGCGCACGATCGTCTATTGTTTGCGTTCGAGTTGAGTTACTGGTGCGGCCCGGGAAGCCTGCACCTGGCCCTCCTGTACAGCCGGGTAATCTCGCGATAGCTCGTAGTTGGGTGCGGTAGCTGCAATGCGTCCTAGCACCGGTCTGCTTGTTCAAGGGTGTATTGGTCGGCGAGGGCGTTGCCTTCCACTGTCCAGTGTGTCGGAAACCAGACGAACTGTTTCTCTATTCCTGGTTCGCTGCGCCTTCCGAGAATTCCTAGGTCCGCGTAGGAGACGATCCCCTTGTCATAATTGCCGTAAGCTGTCTTGCAGTGCGTGACATTCGTCTGCACGTCCCCATGCGTAAGGGCGAGAGTCATGGCCACCTCTTCTGGTTAGCTAGGGCCTGGCGTCCGTACTGACGTGCTGTTCACCAGCTTGTCGATGCTCGTGGCGGCGGCAACTGCTTTGCTGCAGTGTTGGGGAAGTGCTCGTCCGCGTAGTGGACCCGGGGGTTTTCTTCCAGCTCCCGAGCGAGTGCATGTGCCCCCGCGGCGCGCCTCTCGTCGTTCCTGTTGGCTACATGTGGCGCAGCAGGCGCTTGGCCTTGATTGCTCCCCTATACGGCGGACGAATAGGCTGTTTCAGTATCTGTGGTTCGATGGCCCAACCGATCTACCGGAGGACTGCTCGGCCGTGCTCAGTCTGGCTCAGTCGCACTGTCTGGTTAGACCGATGAACTTCTACTAGCTGGTCTACCGTATTTTGTACCCCAATGTCCAGCAGCTACTGCGTAGACGAGTACTGGGGCAGGACCATATCTGTCTTGGTGGCTTTACTTACCCTCGTGTCCAGCGTGTTCGTGCGAGCCCTGGTTAGCTGGAGATACGGGGCCGAGTAGGTGATGCGAGACGCGGTGAACGTCCTGACCAGGGGATCGTTAAGCATTTTTTTGTATGTCTGTTATGTCGTTTACAAGCCGTAAATAACGTCGCTTTCTTTCTCTTATTTTGAAGAATAAAAATGCCATATAGAAACACAGACGCTTTTGTTATTTCGGTGCTTTATTTCAAGTGTTTTCTCCGGCGACCTTTAAAGGAATGATTCAGAAATAAATTCTTTCTCTTTAATTTCGCTTACTGCATTCCTCCTCAATTCTTCTTGGGTTTTTTCTTACCACCTGAAAAACCCAAAATATATTTTATTCAAGCATATCTTAATGCAATCTTTGCCTGTATATAAAACCTTCGTTTTTTTTCGGCGACCGCAAGAACGTACCAATTGATTGTGTTTTTATCATGGTTTGCAAATCACAAAGAAATTATTGTACGGCTTACACGTTGCACAGTTGGTTGTGAAATCCTGAATAAAATTATTCTACTGAGACAGGCAGGTTTTTTTAATAAATCCGTCAATGGAACGCATAAATTACCCGTAACAACGTCCCAACGGTCTGTGGCAGTAAGCTGCTTTTTAGCTGCACATGTGATGATTAGAAAGGTTTCGTCAAGCTCAAGTTACAAAAGCAATATTTATTTAATTAGTGCGGTTATTCAGGCCCATAAAAAAGAAGTGCACGCGTAAAGCATTTTTCTTCTTAAAATGCGGAACCACACTGAAGGCACAACTAAATTGCTGCTGCAGTCTTATAAAAAGCAAACTACCTCAGCTACAATACTATTTCCACATATTCAGCAACGCACGTAGATAGCCTGTAAATGCAGCGCAATCAGGACAAGAAACATTATACGCGAGGGCTAACATAAAAACCGTTTAGAACATGTGTTCTCTTAACTTGTTTTACAAATGCCTGACAAAGATCAGTCCTTGCATACAGTGATGATCATGGTTAAAAGACTGATGTCGGAATTCCTGGCTGGCAGTTGAAGATTACTATTTGAAACACTAATTTTCTGTTACTATGCTCGTGTGCCTTCAGTGTGTTATGACAACCTTCATGTGATGTAATATCTCCACATAAAATACGGGGTTACGATGATTCCTTAAGACGGCGGTTTGTTTGGCTCTTTGGTTGTGCATTTTAAAATATATGTTACAGCACAGCAAACACGAGGACGTAAAGGAGAAATTCAAGACAAATGTTTTTGCTACAAATTGTATTTTATAATGGAAAGGAATACACCTAAATGCGATGACAGCAAAATCAAAGCAATCCAAAACAACACGAACGCACATGTTACACCTGTCCCTCCTTTGTTTACCAGGCAAGGTGAAGATAATATAGTTCTTTTTCTGAATGCGCAACCGAAGGCAAACTAACCTGTGGGTCTTTACTTGGAGCGCCTTAATAAGTTCCCATGTGAGCGTTTTGTTTTCTGTTGTGATGCCTTCGCACTGGCCGAAGAGCTGACCGCGAACAAAGCTCTTACAGCGTGACGATAGGCGGCGTCATACAATAGTTTTCCTTGTTTACTTGCGCAAAGAGATGCAACGCTGTGACTATTACCTGTGTGCACAATAGGCGGAAGGGGGAGGGGAACCTTGTTGAAAAGACTATTACAGTCACCCATTTGTCTTTGGGACCATCAAGGGACAGGGTAGCGTCCAGAAAATTAGGAAGTACGAAAACCAAGTTCACGCAAAAGAAGTCGCTCTGTTTACTCAGCGGCCTGAAAATCTCGTCAATGTCTTTCTGCGGCTCCATAGGTGACGAATAGCTATAAAACATAAATTGTTGAAGCGGATTACGCACAGCCGAACCTATACAATTAAACGGCCACTGTGGCGACATACAGTTGTGGCTCAGCGAACGGGGCAGCTTGCGGTGTCTGCAATCAATGCTCTATGCGAGATCAGCTGGCTATATGCATGAGTCATGGAACCATGCTGGCGAAAAGCAAAATTGCAGCGCTGCTGCTTCTGTTTTCGGTAGCTCTTGAATTGCGTCGGAAAGCACACGTCCAGGAAATCGAACGAGAAGCGTATCAAATGTACAAAATTTTGTTTGGTGTTATACAATCACTCTTCGGAGCGCTTGGCGGTGCCGTGGCAGAGTCCGCATATTGAGCCAGATCCAGAAAAAAAAACACCGGTTTATCGGCCGATGACTTATCAGGCCACCTATCAACATGCTGTGGCAGCTAATGTTGTGTTCCGCTCTTGGGAAGTGCGAAATGAATATCAGATAAAGGGGAAATATAAAAGATAACGGGATCGATGCATTCGAAGACAATTGTACTGAAGATGCATATTACTGCGCCTTCGCTTGCGCTTTCCAAAAAAGAAATATATTATGTCAACAATACCGTCTATATGTGTTTAATTCTTGAATAACGTTTCGGGTGCAGTTGAGAGCTTTGTCCTCATGTTTCTCCGTACATGTGATAGGATGCTGAAATACCCCGTTTAAGTATTATACCTCATACTCCAAGGGTCGCTCAAGCATCACGCTTCCTCATTATGGGATACAGAGAGACTGGACAACACATTTGCTTGATCATGGTGATCGTCAATTTTTTTTTTATTGGTACGTTTATCACCAGGTCTAAACCCGGCCATGCTGTTTATAAATATTAGTGGGAAGTGCTGTTTCATACGGAGGTTTTTTTATTTTGTAAAATGTTCAAGTTTATTTTTACCCTAAAGAAAACCACGGAATCTTCGCTAAATACAGGCATTTTAATAGTCGTGGGGTGAGAACGACAAATGTAAATCACTGGACCTCGCATAATTCGCTCATGGCACGGCCACGTCCACAATGTTGTAAACATATGCTGGAAAAAGTGTATATCTCAAAGTTATCTTGTTCCTTATCATACAGGTAGTTCAATTCAAACATTCATCTTTGCAAATAGGCATCCTGTTTCGTGCAAATTTGTGCAAACTGTACAAACAGCAAACTGTGCAAACCGTTTTGTACAAATTTGTGCAAATTTGTGTGCAGCAGTTTGTGCAAACATTTGTCAAACGATTCAGAGAACCGTAAGTACTTCAATTTGGTTCACCGTAAAACCTAAACGGCGTTATTATCCCCCAGGCTCAAAAAAGACGTAGGTGGCGCTTCTTGATGGGCAAAAATAAACAGGAATCCATCTAAAAGACCGAAGGCCAATCCGCTGCACGAAGAGCTTGCGGAAATTGTTAAGCGATTTTGAGAAAAATACCAGGGGAGACGTATTAACAACAGCGATTGTCTGCACCGGAAGTGAGAACCTTTCTCCGCAGTACGGAAATCACTGACAGAGCTGCGCCCCACGTGTGAAACGTATCATCATCATCATCATTAAAAAAAGCCCACTGAGCCCACTGCAGGACGAAGGTCTCTCCCATGGACTTACCCCAGCTAATGTCCCTCGCCGCTAGACTCCTTTCTTTGCGTCCGAAATTCCTTATTTCGTCCAACCATCAGGTAAATGGCCATCCTTTTTTTGTAGGCCCGTCTCTCAGGGTCTACTCTCTCATCCTGGGTGTCCCACACACATCTATTTTTTATTTAAACTGTAACATCTTCCACTCTAGTTTTTTTTTTACCCAGTTAGCTAGTTTCCTGCCTTTCAGTGTTACTCCTACCATATTCGCTCCGTGGCCCGTTCAGCCGAAATAAGTTTGGTTTCAAGTTGTTTATTAAGCGCCATGTTTCCGCTCCATATCCCTTCAACTGCTTGGACGCGTTGGTTGTATGTCCTCCTTTTGAATAATAGAGGCAGTTCACTTTTTATTATCTGGGATAGTTTACGAATGCACCCAAGCCCGTACTAATTCTACGACAGATTTCTTTCTCGTAGTAGGGGTCCCCACTGATGACCGGACTCAGGTAGGTATAATGTTTTACTTCTTTTAGCGTTGCTGTTGATGTACGTAACAGGCCGCTTCTTTGTCAATATTTAAACTAATTTATATATTTTTTTTATTCTCTTGGCCTTGCTTCCTGCATTTATTTCCTGAAGAAATTTTGCAGGGGTTCTGCAGACTACCTTAGCAAGGCCATGTAGTCTGCAATCCTGAAATGGCGCAAGTATTCTCGTTTATCCTTACTCCAGTGTTGTGCCAGTCAAACGTCCTGAATAGCCCCTCCAGGCAAGCTGGGAACAGTTTTGGCAACGTGGTATCCCCCTGTATTATTCCCTTACGGAACGGGAATTTCACGCACCCACTTCGACTTCAAGCAGTGAGAGTGGCGCCGCCAACAATCCCACAGCCAGAAACGACACTCTTCCAGACAGCGAAGGGACCGTCCGGTTTCATTCCAATGGCTATCTCCGGTGGTTTCATCGCCTCAGAATAAACACAACGTGAAGACCGGCAAGCATCAACCACACTCCCTCTTCAAGTCCAAAAACCGGGACCCTGATGCAGCCGAGACATCCCCACTACCACAGCCCTGCAACCTCGGTTTGGGAGCAGCTTGGGAGCCCTGCAAAGCCTCCCAAATTGGTAGAGCAGGGGCACAAACACAAGGTGTCCACATGCGTGCAAAACAAGATAACAAAAAGGGAGAATTACAGAGAATGTGGGTTATATTGGCCCAGGTTCTAGCCGAGAATACACTACACAAGGCCTAGCTCACGTAGATCAAACGTAGCTGTACTCCAGCAACCTCCTCAGCCGGAACACCAACCTCCCACTCTTTTTAAGAAAACCCTTCCCGTAGCAAAAAACCAGCCGAGCATGAGGTTGGTCGCCCAACACAAGAAATCCATCAAATGGAACAACCGGAGATGCGCTTCAGGCAGGGATTTGAGCAGCTTCAATGCGCAATGAATTCTCTGGCCACTGCTTTGGCGAGTTTTAGGGAAGCTATTAACCTAAAGATCACTGCTCTCGAATTTAGGGTCGCTGAACTCCCGTCGGCATGTACATCGTCGCCAACACCACCCCCCCAAAGTCGGACATATTCGCGCCTCTCTTTTCCCAAAGGGACATGGTGCAGCCCCCTACGCCGACGCCGTAGAGTTGACTGCCATTCAACAACCCTCTGATCAACATGGCGCAAAAACCAGGCAAACTCGATAGCCCCTCTTACTGCACCTGGCAGTCGAACTGTAGAGGATTCAGGTCCAAAGGGGGCTCTAACAGCAGCATATCAAACACATGCGACCGAACCACCAGACTACAACAGATGTCATAGCATTATAAGAGGCAAAGGTCCCACCGAAATCTCGGGATACACGGGTTACCAGTCCGTTCTGACAGATGCCGGTGGACCCTCGCCAAGAGGAGTCACTACCCACGGGATTAGAAGTATTCCAGAGAAGGAAATATTGCTTGAATGCCAGGGGCCGGAATATGTTTTTTTTAATCCTGCCTGCTACCGCCAAGAAGAAGCAAGCGTTGTACGTCCTCAATGTATACAGCCCCCCAAGGCTATACCGTTATGTCGGGCTCTTTCTCTACTTGGCTAACCAGGTGTCCCGAGGCCATTCTTTGGTTATCGTTGGGGATTTTAATGCGTACACTCCCCGCTTGGGGATACCCCCGACCCACAAAAAAGGGTCAGTAGGTGTTTGATACCCTGCAACAGCTGAATCGCAGCGTCTTAACGGATCCGGCGCACCCAACTAGACAGTGCAACAGCGTCCAGCCCAATAAGACGCCGGATCTGAGTGCAGTAAACAACGTCAACAGCATACAAAGGAGAAACACGCTTATCTACCTATGCAGCGACCATTATATCGTGCAAGCACTCCACGTGGCGGGGCCGATGATATCTGTGGGGCGCCACCACACAGTAATTGTCTGGTACCTCTTCCGGAAAATAGGACCACCGCAAGACTGCCATAGTATCGAAGATGTCGAGGAGTGTGTAAAATTTGTAGATGAGCACATCGACTTGGCCGCTAAGACCGTTCCTGAATAAGCAAATCTCTAGCAAGTAGCCTCGCGCATGTTTTATATTTCGGAGGCCCAGGAAAGCATACAGAACCCCCTTCACAGAAACCGGCAAAACTGCACCCTGCGGAGAAGGCTTGCCTGACTAAACAAGGATATAGAAAAGCAGGCCGCCTATTTAGGCAATCCTCAATAAAATGCCATGTCTCATCTCATGAAGAGACAAATGAGCGCACCGCCCACAAGGCACACAACACGCAGCATGCTGAATCCCCAAGGGAAGCGCATCGTTTAATGCAACAATATGCTAACATTGCTGCATTCCCAAAAACCTGATTTGCAAACACTGCTGGAAAAACTACAGCACCTGTACATACCCCAATGTTCAGTACCTCTACGACCCTACCGCGGAAAACCAACCTCAAGGCTGGACAGCCTTATTGTAAAGCTGAGGTGCATGCGGCAATCACTTAGCTCAATACCTGATCTGCGTTCGGGCCCGATGGAAAGAATAATAAGGTCATCGCCAGCATTGACGAGTCATCAATAGCCGCGCTCACTGACTACATTACAGGGTTTGAGATAGAGGTACGCTCCTTTGTGCATGGAAGCATGCCTTGGTCACCCTCATACCGAAGACGGGCGAAGAACTGTAATTTGAAATTTTCAGGCTTATGCCTTGGCAAGCTACTTGGGCATATTGTTCCCAGTGGACTGCACCAGCGAATGGAAGAACGAGTTATTCCCTCACACCATGATAGGTAGTCCCGGCTTATATGCTCAAGATGTCATGCTACCGCTGCAATATCAAATAACTTTCAACCCTGAAGCAGCCCCCTCGACGCGCAGGTCATCATGGGGCTGGATCCTACGAGGTAGTTTGATTGCCTGAGCCATGAGGCATACTTATTCTCAACGACATCGACGTTAGGACCAGGACATATACCTACATTGCGGTCTTCCTTTCGCAACGTACCACTCAACTCAACATCCAGGGTCTCAATTCGGTCTCCATAAGCCTGGGGAGCCGGGGGCACCACAGGTATCCGTGCTCTCTCCTTTCCTTTTCCCTGTGGCCATGCTCGGCCTTTCTTCTTTGCTCGACTAGATCCCCAACATTCGCCATAGCTTGTACGCCGATGAAATTACGATGTACTGTAGGTGATAGTGATGCGGAGATACAGGAACGCCTGCAAGCGGCGGCTGGTATTGTACATACACACGTCTACGATAGAGGTTTGACCTGGTCTCCACGGAAATCAGAGATCCTTCTATACAACCCCACAAGGCCAGGCAGGCGACCATCATCTGCCCCAGGCATTCAAGTATTCCTCCAAGAAAACGACATCCCCAAAACTGACTACATTCGCATTCTGGGTCTACGGATGCACGAGAAAGCCACCAACACAGCTGCCATTAAAACATTGCACAATGCAGCTGGCCAGATTAGCAGATTAATCACCAGGATCGCAAACAGCATTGCCTCAAGGAGCCCAACCTCCTCTGCCTTCTGTAGACCATTATCATTGGCAGAATTACGTACGGCGCGCTGTATCTCGAGCTCAGGATAGCAGAAATGGAAAAAATTCATCGAATGATTTCAAAAGCGACCAAGGCTGGAGTGGGCATCCCTATCAGCGCCGCCACAGACCGGCTGGTAGAGATGTGCACTCATAACATTTTGGACGACCTCATTGAAGCCCAACGTATGGCCAAATGCAATCGTTTAGCAGCTTCCGTCACCGGGAAAACCATCGTAGAATCCTTGCGCATTACTTACACTCATCAACATGGACACAAGTCCAAATTACATAGGGAAGTCCTTGAGCACATCAGTTTGCACCGATCCCCCGCAACATGCATTCATCACACCACCAGGAGCGCAAACAAGCAAGGGCTATGGCGTTAAACAAGGAGTACCACTCTAAATCAGAGTTCTGCTACGTAACGTAGACACGGCGAGCTACCCTGGCCGAAGCATACGAACGGAAGCGGTAGTTAATCAACACGGTGATGCGGTATGCTCGCGTTCACTCAACACGTCCAGCTCAGACCCGGTAGAACTGGCCATCACACTTGCCATCACGGGTGCACGGGCCATCATCATCATATCGGATTCTAAGACCGCCCTGCGCAACTACGCTGAAGGAGAGTTTATACGGCAGTTACGGATATGCTACGGACCCACTCTGAAACAACACCAAGACATCTCCGTCTGATTTGGACACCAGCGAACTCGTCTCTCCCGGGGATGAGTCCGCTGAGCGAGTACGAGTAGACGGCACACGAGGCAGCTCGACGATTCGGCAACCAGGCTTACCCCGAGTTCGAAAAGCTGCCGTCTGACTGGTGGGGAACAATTAGGCTTTTGAAATCTCTGGAAATTACACAGTGCTATAGGCCGAGTCGACTTCCGGCAGTTCACAGATTTCTCACAAAAGGAAAATGAGTAGCGTGGCGTAGGCTGCAGACCTACACTTTCCCCCACCCCACCCTATGCCATCGACAGTACCCGGAAAAGTGCCAAGACAAATGCAAATAGTGTGGAATGTCAGCTGCTTCGCTCACACACATAGCTTGGCTATGCCGAATCAAACCCCAGCCCGCCAACCCCGGATTTCACATCAGTGATTCCGAGCAGTGGGAAGCCGTACTGATCAGCTGCATTCCCGAAGTACAAGCTGCGGTCGTCCAGCTGGCCGAAGACGCCGCGAAGGGCCATGGGCTCCAGGCCGTCGTCTGACACAGCACCCACAAGGAGCCCCGCTCTCTGGTTATTACGCTCAGCAAAGATGACAAATACAGTTTTATCTCTCTCTTCCTCTCACCTTGGCTTGCGAAGGATCATCCTGCCGGTACAACCTGCATATACGTCGTCTAGAGGTCTTACATGGTCTCCCTTATCCTGTGGATGCACAATGTTTCCAGCCGCCGCTTCGGTGCTCACTGAATAACCCGTGATACAGCAGTCTCTAGATTCCGTGTAAAGGGGTTGTTTATCTTCCACGGATCAATTCATTCACAATGGGAATGGGACATATTGTTGAGTATGCTTTCCAAAACCCAGCCTGTTCACTAGGGTGATGAGAATCGACGCTGTTTCTTATTCAGGTAACTATTACTTTTTTAAACAACTTGTAAACTGCTGAGAGCAGGCTTATGAGTCTCTAGTTCTCGAGGTCCAAAGTATCCCCCTTTGCGTCAATGAAAGATTATGTTGGCATTGTTGGAAATTCTGAAAATAGTGCAGCAAGTTTTTTTAGTACAATATCTCCTCATTTCTTCAAGACATTTGCGGTTATGCGGTCGTCATGTGCACCTTTATGTCTTTTCATGTCCTCCAGCACCTTTTTCACTTCAGCTTCGGTTATTAGAGAGACTTCGTTACCAAAGCAGGTACTCTTACGTGTTTCCCGTGGTGTATCATCGCAGGCATATAACCTGGTGTGGGATTGTTGGGCTACTTTCATTATCTTGTCGATATTGTGTGTACTGTTACCCTGCTCCTAGTCAACTCATACATCCTGTGTTTGTCTATAGCTAGCGTCTTTTTAGTGTCTCTTAAGCTTCCTGCTATTATCAGTCTTTGTTCACTCCCTGTCATATTCTACAAATTAATGTCGTTCGTTTTGTTTCTCTTATTGAATTTATAGCTCGGCTTACCCAATCTGATCCACTGTACTCGACAATTTCTTGTTCTTACATTTCACAAATACTTCCTTCATTTTCTGAGTTAATGCTTGAGTTTCTTTTTTACCTGCCATTTATCTCAGTGTTGTTGATTCCATGATTGCTGTTGTTAGGTTTTTAATTAGCTGTGGGCACCAACCGGGCTCATCCCAGCCAAAGGAAAAATTTGTTGTGAAGGGTTATACTAATATCCTAAGTTCCAGACCTTACAGACTCGAAGTCAGGTTTTTTTCTTTTCAATAGGTTTGTTCTCTTTTTGGTTTCATCCGTTTTATTTGGTTACATTATCCTTATTATGCCATCGACCGTTTATGTGGTGATAATCAAGTTTCCATTCCAATATCGTTGGAGAGCAAACTTCTGCAGCAATTTTGTTGAAAATTTTCATCTTTGTTTTTGAAATCACCGGGATGAGGAATCTCGTGTTTCTTTATCACGTAGGATGAAAACATTTTTTTGGTTGTTACCAGAGAAAAGTTGAAAGAAAATATGCTTACGGTTCCTGTTGCAAGGAAGACCCTTAGGTTGAGATAGACCGAAATGGTATGTCCCAGTATTATTCTTGAAGTAGCAGCATAAACCACAGGTTTTATTAGAGCTCACCTAGCAAAGGCAAAATCATTTCTCAGGGATGGTGTTCGCGAAAAAAAGTATGTCGCTTGTGTATAGACTTATCGCCGATACTACTTTGCGGTGCCATCTTCCCGTTGTGGGTCTCTGTCGGCAACGCCTTAGTTTCATATATTTCTCAATTGGTCTCCGCGCCGCCATTAGTGGGCCGAACTAGCGATCAAAACACTGCCGAAATCGTCAATGAAATGAACCATTATGTCCAAGCACATAAATAAGGCATCCCCATCCGCTCTATTGAACCGCTCTCAGGTCTTTTTCAAATATTCGGCACAGTAAGATTCACAACATTAACTACGAAATACACGCGAACCCGGTGTAACAGAAACGAACATTGTCCAAGTGATGTGTGTCAACGGACAACGAGATGAAAGCAAAGAAACAGACACAAGCACCGTCAGTAAAGAAGTTGCTAATAATAATTCTTCAACTTTTGGTTTCAAACAACACAATCTGAAATAGTAACGAAGAGAATTTTCTTTTAATTAGGAGGGAAACTTTAATGAAGTCATTGTCGTGTCCGCAGTTAAAAATACCAAGGCATTGCCGAGCGCCCGCGCTCCTCCCGCCGACCGTCTGGCAGTAAAAAACAAAGAAAATGCCTAGCGCTCGTGTGTGCGGCCCTCGCGGCGACCGCTGAGCGTCCCAATTGCCCGTTTTCAAGCCAAGCATACCCATTTATGGACAGTAGCCAAGATTGCGGCGAACGTCTGTAAGTTACAAAAACCCAAGAAAATGCCGAGCGCCCGCATGTGGGTGCCTCGCGGCCGCCACGCAGCATCCCCAGCCCTCACAAGATTGGCCGAAATAGGCAAAAAACTTCAGCGCTCGCTGTAATTGTGGCACCACTTGCTCTCAACGTGAAACAGGCATCGCACCTTATGCCACCCCAATGTGAGGTCCAGTGCTTATCACTTCCAAAAAATCATGATAGCTCACACTTATAAGAGTGATGGAGTAAGGGAAGAGGCAAACCGGCTCATATCGTGGCCTTAAACCATGGTAATGGTCGTGAAGGTTGCGTACAGCGTAGCTATCTTCAAGTATTACGCATTAGTGTGAGCTTCCTTCATTTTTTTCAGACTGTGGGACCAGTCAACCCGTCTGTTTGTTGACAGGTCTATCAGCGCTGCTGTGCGCCTCAGTCCATGTACCTCGACCAGCGTGCTTTCATTCATGAATAGGCCCTTAGAGAGGTACCAATCTTTGGTGGTAACCCCGCTTGGCGAAGGCACTCCACCTGCTGCAAGAATCTTTATTGAATGCTTTTGACCAGTATTGAAGTAACTTGACGCACGAACTCCCTGAACCATGAATGCTCAGGTTTCTAGACATAAAGTCTTTTTGACGGGCGCGCATCCTTGGTGGGGCTCCAAGCCACGCGCCAGTTAAACATTGCTACTCTTCTCGTCGGGGCACTCTCGCTTGGTAAAACGGGGGCTGCAGAAATGTCTTTGACCAATCTGGTTCTACTATAATTTAGGAAAGCTTCACGCAAAAGGGGGAACACCTACGCTAATCACGGTTACCACAACAGATTGTTACCTCTCTTGCTGAAGGCCCATTCATGGTTCTCAAGCACGCCGGTCGAGGTAGAGAGACTGAGGCGCGGAGATGTGCTCGCAGTCATGTCTGCAAAAACGCCTTGCAGTGATCCCATATTTCAAGTCCTTTCCCACAAACGTGGTAGCATAGGTGAGAAGGCTGAGGTGAATGTTGTTTTTGCGCTCCAGGAAATTGAGAAGCCAGTGCCGAATAAATGACCGAGCACGCCTCCGCAGCTTATGTGTGACAAGGAGTACAAAAATACGCTCGCGGAATTTGTGAGCAACGTTTTCTACGCTGTTCCTTTTAAGTGTGAAAATGTACATTTCTGGCAAACAGGTCGTTGCGTGAACGACAGGCTGCGCGTGCGCGACTACAACACGCAAAAGGTAGTGAAAGACCACTTGTAGCATTCATTAAAACGATTGCGGTTGTACGCCCCCGAGAGTTTAGCCTTTATTGCTCGCACGCCAATCGAAACACAAGAGAAATTATTAAGGCGGCTGAAATAGGCTTGTATGACTTTTGCGTCAGCGCACCATCCCAGGCTTCGTCGGAAGAAAAAAGATAGGATGTCTAAAAGGGCAGTGGGCTCTACCTTAGTCAATGCCTCATTCTCCATCTTTCGCCATCACATCTTTATGCGATTGGTTTTTATGCGAATTTTATTATGCCTTGCTTTTCTTCTTTTCTGTCTTGTGTCGATAACGTGCCGCATGCGTGTTTGGATTAGAGCTTGTGCCCGTCACCTCTTTCTGCCTTTGTCTGTTTTGTCGCTAGGCGAAGTCATGGCTCTTATTTCAGTTTTCCAAATCATATGGTTCTGCACGTTACCGTAGAAGCTGCGCATGCGCACCGCTGTGTTGAGCACCCAGACGGCTGCTTCCCCGCGATGCTCAACTGCATCCCGCATACTTTTTTCATGCGTATTGGTGGTTTACTTCAAGTGTATCCAACCAAATGCCAATGTATACTTTTCAGCTACGTTATAAAACCACTAAAAATCATATCACGCTCAGATTCAGAAAACATTGTTTTGAAATATTCCACATTCTACATATCACTATACCTATGAGGGACGCAACTATCTTTGTACTTTTTTGGTGGGTAGTGAAGCAGCTTTAGAAAAAAAAGTACTGTAGCACTTCCTTCTTACGTGAGTTGTAAAGTTAAGAATGCTTTGTTATTCTATATTATATCGCCTGTTCTGCAGGCTATTAGAAAGTATCTCGCGCAAACGTATTTAATCGTGATGTTGACGAGAGCGTCGGCACTTTTGACCAAAAACCGTACATACGAACGACAAAAACGCGGAATGCTTTGTTCTAATGGGTGTTGCATTGTCTCTATCCCAAGAAGCTGTCTGTTACAACCGGATTTCCGTTGTTTATTAAGGCAACAATGCACGCAGCACACTTTCTAAGGTATTCACTATTTAAGCCTGTGCCTTCATAGCGCAGCGCACACGGGGCGTACAAAAATTTCGGTTCAGCCCTTCTTGGAAACAGATTGAGTACACTAAATTCAAAACGCTATGGTCCTGATGGTGGCTGAGCCTGTCTCCCAGTTTTTTTCTATGCATTTTCTGGTCTCAGAAACAATTATCTACTCCCAACTCACCCAATCGCCACAATTTGGTGCGATTTAAATACTCCTAGTGTAAAAGCACCAGGGCACCGAAAACAGACCAGTTACAAGGGAGCATGTATGAAGCATACCATAGGTCCAGGCCTGTAGCTATAGCTCACTGCTCCACCTAAATTAGGGTGCGGATTTTGGTTGGATGCCTTTCTCCGCACCCACTGCTAGTACTGAACACCCATACACTCAGGGCACAATAGTGTATGTGTGTTAAGCGCTAGGCATATGTACGGTTGCTCATGCAGATGTTTGAACGCGAGGGCCCTTCTACCTCTGCATCATTTCGAACGAGCTACAAAAGTGCATTAGGGCAGAGGCATGCATCAAAGCAGTGAAACTCATTTCAGCACACATCGACGCTGTATGAGTCATAAAATAGTGTTTAATTTTCTTCTCTATCACCTCATGCCATGTCTCCAATCCCAAGTTTCTGGTTTTAAACGGTGAAAGTTACTTCATTAAAGAGGATGTTTGTGCTGGTTTAACCCTGTACAAAGGCTGTCTTGCTTTATTGTGTAATAAAACCCTGACCACACTCATAAAATTTTCTTACCGTTCCAATCCAATACCCGCCGGATGGAGTTTCTTCGGTACCAGTAACATTTCTTCTACAAAACCGCGCCAAGGACGCGTTGTTGGCTATGTTGTTGAAGCTTCTTTGGGTAAATTTAGGACATCCATGAGGTCGTTTGTTTTGCGCATCTGCAAAGAGGTGTTGTGAAGTATCCTACTGAGTAAAAGTAGGCATAGTCACAGTATATACAAACCCACACACATTTGGCCCTATTTCTCTCCTTCTGTGCGTTGACTAGCAAGTGACACGGCGTCACCCTTCTGGAAATAAAATACCTGGAGACTTTCTGCCTTGCCTTCAATAACTTCTGACTGACTCTACTGAACGCCGATACCAGTCCTAACGAGACACAGTAGAGCGTCACTTTCATTTAGTATCTGCTTACTTCCTCAGAAACCCGTTTACTCTTCGGACCTGGTTCCTTTCGTACGTCAGTCCACTGTCACTTATGCGCTCTAATTACATCATGGTCATGAAATATATGTTAACAGGGGAATCAAGATAGAAAGAATAGTTCTGTATGATGTCTCTATACTTTTTGCAAACACGTATGCGGTATAACTATTGCCTGCGTTTTTATTCGAGCCAAAAACCACACTGCAGTATATTTATTTGCGCAAGTCGGTTCTACCCAAGACGGATGAGTTCGCTGCACTGCCAGGGTCACGAAAGTGCCGTGAAGAATGCCATTGGTGCATCATTGCTCCCTTCAGAAATCGGGTGACGCAAAAAGAAAGTAGCCAGCTTAACGCTGCGAATGGGACAGTGGATTGCATATGACCTTATTACAATCATAAATTTAGTGACATTAAAGGACGACTAAACTTCGACAATAATCAAAAGCTATGGTCGATGGACCTAGCGCGAAGTCTATTTTTTACTCGTGGCACAGCTAGGAGGAAACTTGACCGGTTAGGCTGCGGAGAACCGAGGCTCCTACAACGACGTTACAAACATGATTCACGGTGTGGAGGAACAGAAAAATGAAGGAAGCTCACAATAACCCACCATACTTGAAGTTAGAAAAGCTGTACGCAACCTTCACGACCATCACGACGAGTCCACTGTTGCAGCGGATTTGCTTCTTCGCTGCCGCAACAATCATTACTCCATCGTTGTTGCTTTAAGTGTGAGCGTCCTCTATTTCTTGGGAAGTGATAATCATTGGACATCACTTTTGAGGGGCATTCGCAATGACGTGTCTTTTCGCTCCGACCAAGTTTTTCAATGATTAAGGCAAACGGCGGATTTTTTCTCGTTCCGAGCAAGTGTCGATCACAATTACGGCAAACGCTGCAGTTTTGTTTTTCTTTATTACCACTGTTGGCCCATTTCTCTATGTGGGTATGCTTGCCATAGGAAACTTCTACCGGGTACTCTAGGCTGCCGCCACGAGGAACGCACACAGGAGCGCTTGACCTTTTCTGGCTTTTTTTAAACTGCCGGGACGTCGGCGTAATCTTGGCCAATCTCCCTAAGTGGGTATGCGTGGCATGGCAAAAGTGCGCCGGGGACCCTGGGCGGTCGGTGTGAGGCACGCACACATGAGCGCTCGGCATTTTCTTAGTTTCTTAACAGCAGTATGCTCGCCGTGAGGCACTCGCTCAAGTAGGCACGCTCGGCATTTTCTTGGTGTTTTTACGGTGTTTTTAACTGCGGAAATAAAAATTTGCTAAGTAGCTTCGCTGTAAAATGTCTCCAGTCACAGACGCGCTTTATCACATTTATTGAGATGAATATCCCGGGGGTTTTCTGGTAGTGCCTCAGCGCACCCGATAGGTAATGGGAAGTTTTAATTGCCAATGCCCATAGGTTGAATTTACCGTGGGGAGAATCTGATTTACTTGAATCATAGTTTATTTAAATACTGGTCAGCCAAAATTTAACTCAGAACACACACAAAGACCAAAGACATTTGTGCTTCGTCTTTTGTGCTTGTGTCCTACCAGTATTTAAATTGAATTTCTCATTGTAAATATATTGGTTGGGATATAAGGTACAGGAGAGTTTCCAAGCCTGTTTTACTAATTTAATGGATAGATGTGCTGGAGAAAATTATTTGGTCTTAAGGAAGTAGTCAGGGTGTGAAGTAGAGTCTGGTTCCCTTCAAAGAGAGACCGTCTCCCATTAAGAAACCGTGAGCTTGCCCAATTCATGTTCTCAGTGGTGTCCCGAATTTCGCATGTGTTACGGAACAATTTCTTGGGTGGTGAAAGAAAAACCTTTTGTCATTTTCCAATGGAAAGGCTCCTTTAGTGTCAGCTGTCTTGGGAGGAACTGTTGGGAGCGAGATTACCCAATCGGAATCGGAGTGTAAATAACTATGGAGGCTCAAACTTTCCAGTCTACGCACTGTGAAGTTATGACCCAAAAGTGGAAAAATTGCGGTAAGGACATTTTATGTGACCTTTGGTGCACCGATACTCTGACCACACTTGTATCACTGACGCAAATGTGGACGCCCAAATGTTTTTGACTTCTGGCTACCAGGGTATCTGCAGATTGTCTGTTACTACTACCGTTATTATTTGTGGTGTTATTGGTTCAAAATCTTGCATCTTTATCGCCATATATGGCAAGCTCAAGAGCCAGTGGTGAAGAAAACAAATTACGGGAGAGATTCGTTGGTGTATTTCTGAAAATGTGGGAGAATGTAATCTCTCTCTCTTAATCGAAAACTTTAGGTACATCTTGAAGCACCCCCCTTGCCCTGCTTGGGCAGCCGAAAGCACAGTTTTTTCGAACGCCACTACCATGCCCTGCTTTCCTTCTGGTGCCGTGTAACAAGCATAGTAGTGACGTTTAAGCAGCGGATTTTACAACGGCTCCCGAATTTGTGGCTGGCCATTTTCAACATTTTATGGCATTGTTATTTATCCACTTT
The DNA here is from genome assembly GCF_048455015.1 of Haemaphysalis longicornis. Lineage (NCBI taxonomy): Eukaryota > Metazoa > Arthropoda > Arachnida > Ixodida > Ixodidae > Haemaphysalis > Haemaphysalis longicornis. Next base: position 120,488,384 of record NW_027526407.1, read on the forward strand.
TTTTACTACTATGCCTGCACTGATTTCACACACTTGGCTACAGCCAAATCAGGGAAAGACAAACCCTGGTGTCATTACCTTCAGAGAAACATGACCGGCAGCTGCACAAAGGCAGTTGGGCTTGGCGTTGCCTCCCTCGGCGCCTGTCCTGTCTTTTCTAATTCGGTCGCTGTGTCAACTGATCAATGGCACATATTTTTGCCTTACTGCGCACATAATTTTAACCAATACAATCAAAAGAAAGGACGTTTCAACTCAGGCCTTTTGTGTAAGGCAAGCACCTTTCAACCAACAAAACATTTGAGTCCAAAACGATTTGTTTTTGTAGATGGGTGGGAATCATGCCCGGAGACCTGTAGGAGAATCGAGCAGGCACCCCTAACTCCACGAAGGCCTATTTCTTTATTGGCCAGTGTGCTACTTCTCGTAGCTAAAGGTGCTAAAAGCTTGACCTGGGGTGTAACTCAAGAAGGCCGGAGATAGAGCGGAACTCGGCACAGACGACCTCTAGCGACACACAGTAAACGTGATAATTATATTTTGAGGCGGAGTTCAAGCGCTTTAAAAATGCGATTCAAGCCCCACCCAACCATGGCGTCCACTTCGACGGTGGGGTAGCGCCGTAGCCAAAAAATCACTGGAACTTTATGCCTAAGTAAAAAATCTAAGCGGAAAACCATTAACGAAGTCGCTAGGCCCCAGTCGGTCAAATGCGGCCATACTGGTGGGGATGGTCGGTCCGAACGAAACGTTTGCTATAAGCCTAATGATAGGAGCAGCCAATACCACAAGATTTTCTCACGGCAGCCATTTGTATACACCGAAAAACACAATCGACGACACATGACACGGCTTCACCGTCTGAAACAAACTCGTCACTGCTCAAACACGATCATGACTTGCGAACTTCGGGTGTATTCTGACACTACGCCCGCCGTCCTCACGTCAACGAAGCCGGTCACGTTTGACAGTCGAGAGAAGGGTGCGTTCCTTTCGCTATAGTGAACTGATTCGCTATCTTGCTTTGGGCTTGCGCTGAGCAGCACTGGAGCCACCCTGAAATTACGTAGCAAACGCAATTCAGTGGAAGGACAGAACACCGAGAGAATCGGAGCCGACCTTCACGGCTTTTAGCGAGCGGATCTTTGAAAGAAGGCTGGGTGAGGCAAGAGTTTTAAAGAAGATAACTGGGTTATCTCTTCTACACAACGAAGTGCATATTGCCACTCTATTCTAGACGTCACTGCACGGGGATGTTCGCACAAGCTCTGCTTTTTCACCGTGAGCGGCCTCAACTGTGCGCGCTAATAATGCACAGCGTGCTCCTCGCGATTGCGCCGGGGTCGCTCGAGGTTTATCAGGTTCACCAATATCACTGCTCTGTTAACTCGAGCAACTGGAAACTCGGGAGCGAGCTTTCTCCGGCCTTCTGCAATAACACCCCGCGTGCAAACTTCGGGGCCTTCGCCTTATAAACGTGTGTTATAAACATGTGCTGCACCCTGCATACCAAGCTCACTGCAGAAGTAGCGATTAAACGCATGGCAAAGTATGTTACCCTAAATGGCCTTTTTTCTTAGCATACTGTATGTTTCCCTCACGTTGTATTCAGTGCATCCTGCTACCCTACGACACTTCCCCAACACTTGGCGCACAAGCTGCGCGATGAACAGAAATATTTGCCTGCACGACATTAGGCCATACGGTATTAGGTTCCACCGTCTTCAGCCGGTACCCGCCGTTGACGTTCCACTAGTATGGCGCTGCTTCCCTAGTCGTGGGGCTAAGCGTTACGGCTACACACGTTAAATATGCACCTAGTACCGGCGACTGTCAAAGGTTCTTAATTTTAACGAGAGTGGGGAACCTGAACTGAACGGAACTGAAAACCTGAAGAGAACCGGTATTTTTCCCCAGACTGAACTTGAACTCGAACTGTATTTTTTGAGACCGCTGAATCCTAACCGAAACTTAACCCCAAAAATAAATATTGGTCACCAATTCACGAGGAAGCAGTTCGACCACCAACGCACGATGGCGCATAGTCAATGCTATTCGGGGCTTTCTTCTTTCAACCAAGATGAGCTGCGTAACCTCTCTCGCGCTTTTTTTCTTCAGAACAATCAAAACGACATCAACGCTCTATCCACGGTTGCAACATGGCGAAAGGTACGAGCACCACTTTTGCAATGGTATGTTGATCCTAGTCGCGCATGCAGAACGCGAGCCTGAGAGAAAGAATGCCAGTTTCGGCATCCTGCCGGCGATATAAAACTTTGTGGGTGGCCTCTCTTCCCTGCGACGGTATTTGTTGCCGCCATGTCATTTACGGTGCGCTTCTGAGCAAACGCATAGCTTCGGAGATTAACGCACCAATATTTTTTGGCAAGTGTGTTTCCGCGGGGGCAGAAGAAGAGAGATCCCACACCATGGGTATACATTTTTTCCGTGCACAGTTCATACCCTAATAATAGCTGCGGTTGTTGCCGCATTCATTCATTAAATAAAAGGCAGATTTTCTTTAAATATCTCTTGTTATGGCTGATACTTCACCTAGGCAAATTTGTCATCGCTAAGAAAGTAGCGAGCGTCGTCATGCCTGGTATAAACTTTAGTTCTCAACGAAGCGTAGAGGGAACAACTTTGCAAAGGCACTTTCTCGTCTTACGTTCCCGTCAAATGTTTGTTACGAACTATGACAGTACATTGCCGCAATACACAGCAGTGCAATAATTTGTCCTTTATAGCGGTTAACTACATATCTAATACGGTATTTTTTATTCTAATTAGGAACAGCCCTAGCTTCACATTTTCGAAAGCGTGAAAAAAACTCAGGATGGCCTCTTCATATAAGTTTTTAGACGTGAGAAAAGCAGCTGACCAACAATTCAGTGCAGTTTTTTTAATTCGAAAAATCTGTTTACGTAATGTAACATTTCAAAATAGACAAACTATGGACGAATAATACCGAAAATATTGACCCCCATTGCTTGTTTATAGGAAGAAAAGCAGTCCCGACGTTTTAGTAATTCTCAAAAATTATTTGCGCCTGTCCGTTCTATAGAAAAAAATTCATCTGCCAACCGGAAATCAATATCATAACTCAATCAAAAGTAATCAAAGTCTTTAGCGAAATAGTCTACGGCGATAGGTGTTTTAAACAGGTAAAATTTTAAAATTTTGCGGATCCGTTTAAATTGCTTGTTACCTGAGCTTCTTGTTATTTTTTAGAAAGCGAAAATATACCTTAGCAAACTGATCTGAGATAGCTGAGTCCCTCTTCACAAGGATCTGCATATCAATGTCTCGCCGATATGAGTTATGTCAACGGAACACACATATCGGGTTCCTCGGGAAAAGACCCCTAACTATTCTCACGGGGTAATGGATGGGCGAGAAAGTGGCGTCTGAATTGTCTTTTGTTTTAACATCGCAGTTATTTGGCACATTGTCGCGGGTTCAATTCCCGGCCGCGGCGGCCGCTTTTCTGATGGAGGCGAAAAGCGAAAAAGCTCGTGTGTACGAGATTTCGGCGCACGTTAAAGATCCCCAGGTGGTCAAAATTAATCCGGGGCCCTCCACTACGGTTCATCGCATGCGTTGCGTCGGCGCGTTAAACCCTACAATCAAATCAATTTGGCACATGGTAATTTTTCGTGTTCACGGTTAAAAATAATATGAATTTCCCAGCACGCCCAAGTAAGCATGTGCATTTAAGCTTTTGCACGTGAGCGCTGGTCTGGCAGGGACCACCCAGCGTCATCAGAGCACGTTTGTCAATCCAAACATACTTAGTGATATTGGTCAAGATTGGCAAAAAACTCCAGCGTTCGCCGTATACATGACCACACTTGCTCGGAACGCAAAAGGCTCTAGCGTGGGCCCTAATCATGGCAACGCTAGCTCGGAGCCAGAAAGCCTGTCATAGCATACGCCCCTCCAAGCTATTGCTGATGTCCAATGATTATCAATTTCGAAAGAAATCGCGGGTCATCTCCCGTAACGTTAAACCTGGGGAGGGAGGAAACATGCACTGTATGAGTGTATTCTTGGCGCCTTCGCGTTTTCGCAAACGTAAATGAAACCGTTGGGGGGTAGAGGTACACATCTTTGGTGTAAAACTCTCGTATCTTTGAAGCACGAAGCGTTCTAGCGCGAGCAGTACACGAGCGCCCCTTTTTTTTGCGTGAAAAGCACTGTATGGGCTCGCCATGTCGTCTTAGCTCGCTAACGATCCAAGCGAGTGCCGGAATCAGGCAGTGCAGTGAGATAACGGACCCACGTAGAGCCTGCTATACCGGCCTCAGGGATTCACGCTGGGGCTTCAGAAACCGCGATGTTTAAATACTCATAACCATTCAATCCTTGTGAACCGCTGGCTCTTGTCATACATCTCCCTGTTATTTAGCGCAAAAAAAACTGCAGGTACATGTCAAGGTAAATTTAAATGTTAACAGAGGCTCCGGGTCAAAAGCGGTTTAGCACCTATCGTCAGCGACATAAACACGGGGAGTTATGGGAGTAGCGATTAAAGAGCGACTCGATGTGGGCAGAACAAACACTAATAACAAAAAAACACGTTTTATTGAGCAATAACAATATCTATATTTTGAGAACGAGATTTATATCTGAATCACTGTAGTTTAGGCATAGTGTGCAAAGAATTTATGAAAATGTTGTTCATCCTCAAAAACCTAGTATTAACTCTGTGCAAAAACATTTCTTGAGGCGCCTTCTGTAGAATTGCACATCCCATTGCACCAAGATGAAGTCCGTGTAGTGTCTGGAAAGGCGCGCTTTAAGTTCGTCTCCTAGAAAATGCCCTTCACGTGTTTTGGTTCTGTGCATTTGCATTTATTTTTCTTATTAATTTAGTGTGAGCTGTGCGTGAAGTTGCGAGGTGCATTAAATCGCGGGTGAACACGTTTTATACCGTCCCCGACTGGCACGGTGTCCTGCGAGGCGATGGTGCCAGCGGCTGGCGCTTAGCGCTTTCCTCGATACCCACGGAAACGATGTGCTGTACAGGATTGCGACAGCAAGTACCGTACGCATGGCCTTTCAGTGCATCGTTATCCACTGATTTCCTCAAGGTAAGGCAAAACTATAGTACTGTTGATAGTTTCGCGAGAGGTTGTGTAAGTGCACGTCGTGGTGCTTTAAAAAATGGTCTAAAGATTTATCTTATGTGACAGTTATCGCTTGATTTCACCTCAGGTTTGGCTCGGGGGAAGTAGTGTGAAATAACCTACGACTACTCGGTGTATTTCAATAGCGCAAGTATTGTGCGTCATTCAGATTCAAACGATTTTCTTGCATTGCCTATCTCAGGGCCTTCTCTATTTCATCACAACGCTTGTAGTGATCGTTGCTTCCGCGCTTCCATGCTCAAGCAATCTTTTCATCGCAGTACTGTGTTGTGCTGCTCTGTGCTGCGCTGCAGCACTTCTTTCCTCCTATGTGTTGTTTCTTACTGCCGTCGCTTGCTTTTGCATTGATCCGTTTTTTTCTCGCTCTTCACGTATCTGTTGCGTCACCTGCCTAAAAAATGCCACCATGCAATTGCAGGCGCAAATCCTAGGTGAAGTTCTGGAGAAAGTCATGTCTACTTGACAAGACACCGGTAAAGCTGCGGTTCAGAGTGGTGTGATCGTTGCTTCCGCGCTTCTATGCTCAAGCAATCGTTTCATCGCAGTATTGTACCACTGTTATAAGAAAAGCGCAGTATATTGAATTCTTGTTTGTATAGTGTTCTTATGGTCGGCATGTTCCCCGAACCTTTTCTTTACTTCCCCGGTAATTCAATTCATCCAACCCGTTCGCGAACGAGCTCAACGCTTCCGAACATGTTCGCGATTCGGTTTGGCACGTGACTTAAGCAAACCAGAATTAAACCAAAACGAAGTAAGTTGACCCGAACCCAAACCTTAACCGAACGCGATATTTTGGTTCGACATCTTGGTTTTAACAATGAAGTACAGAAAAATTCTAGAGCCGTTCCAGTCCGTGAATACAGACGAGCAGTGGAGCAATGAGAATCAGAATCAGAATGTTTTTTTATTTTCCTCAGTGGAAAAACAGACCTCAGACAAAAAGCTGCTCATTCAGCAGCTTGACGAGGCCTGAGGCCCTACACACAAGGTGGCAGCGGTAGCACACAAGACAATTGCAGGCTCCAAAAAATAGGCAAGGAGATAGAGAGAAGAAAAAAAAAATTTCCCAAAAACGGTGTGATCAAGAACAACAACAAACTACCAGAAATAATTTGATACGCACACACGTAAATATAACACCACAGTACACTTACATAGTATAAACACAAGTACACGCGAAAAAATTCACCTGTGCTCATACTAAACCACTCTTCATTCGCTTCAAATGTCTACCCGTTCACATGATGCTGCAGTACATTATTGTAACAGTATTGTATCAGCAGTACATTAATGATCGACGTAGCCTCAGTTGACGCATCTATCCACGAAACAAAACACGTTTGCTTGTATTTTCGGGTTGAGGTAATTAGCCTGAGGTAAACTGAGGTAATGAGCTGACTGATACTTGGAAGGACGAATTTTACCCAAAGAAAACAAGCCCGAAGCCGTTAGTTTTCCTGCTGTTAGTTTCCCAGGCCTTGACAAGAATTAGTAATTCTACCATATCGACAAGTTCACTGTGAGCATTGTGTTTATGAAAACAAAAAAATGCCGTAATATTTGAGTCGTCTTAGCGTGTAATTGTCATATATTTTTTCAGCATATTTATTGACATAAGAGTTATAGCCGTTTTCAGTAAGCCTTCTCTATGTGTACACGGCCACGAATTCACGGCAATCAGGAATTCTGCAGCCTTTGCGACTTCAATTTGAACGTCACCCAGAAAATGAAACTAAGCATTATGGTAGAGTCGCCTAAGATGCATTCGAAGATGCCTAAATTACATTGCGATCTACATAGACTCGCGTGAAACTGGAGACGGCAGTTTTGTTCGTCTACGTGACGCTTACATGGAGGGACACCGACCACCGTCGGAGGGTAGGTATATAGAGCTTAACTGTAAATTTGCATAGCTATAAAGATGACCTGAATGGTAAGAATATTACAAGTTTAATAATGGTCAAAGAATGTGTATTACTTCTTCACAATGCGTGTTTCTGTGTCGTAATGTTTGGGTTCTCTACATATTGTGAGAAAACTAGATGTGGTCAATTATTCTCTACAAACAACGTTGGTACAATGTTCGTTCAAAACCCTTTCTACGCAAAAACGCTGTTTTTCAATAGTATTTTGGTAGGGATGGGAGACCCTGTCTCAAGAGAAATTCTTCAGGTAGAACCAACTTATGCTTAGAATATAAGGCTGGAAATATACTCCAATATATAAAAAACATGTTACCAAAGTATAATAAAGAAGGTGAAGAAATGCCAAAAAATTATCTTCCCAATGAACTTCGTTTCTATAACAATGACTGGAGGCAGAAGGGGAATAAGGTTTAAATTCATCTCTGGATAGTCCTGCTGGAGTGTTCTGCTTGGGTTATTATTTATTAGAATTTAAGGTGGATTCAAATTTTACTAACACGACTACTTGACAGAGCACACGAAGATATTTTGCGAGTCCGACGGTCTACTTTTTGTAGGTAGATGTTTCTACTTACAATACTCGGAAAAATTCTATTCTTTAGAAATAAATTCATTCGTTGATTAGTTATATTTGTATCAATTGTTTAGAATTGTTATAGGCTTTATAGAAAATGTTTTCGATGAAATGTTTATTTAGGTAGGCGAGGTCAGTGTCCACGTGTGAGTGGATGAAAGATGAGGCCCAAGCAGCTTAGCAGTCACCATCCTCAAAATGCGAAATATTGATTGCACTTGTAGGACCTAAACTATCCTAGACTCAAAATGTAATCTTGTTGTTTTAACAAGCAACAGGCGTATCGTTACTCAGTCGACACTATTCTTGCCCTAAAAGGCATTGTTTTTACGAAAAAGCAAAGAAACATCGAAAAACCTTCAATATTCGCGGTACGCAACGTCTGCAGTGAGGAAATGCTGGAAACCCTAAATACGCCATCATTAGTTTGTAACGTCATAATAAAGCCAAGCGGTAATGTTACCCGACTGTAGAGGCACTAGTGCAATTGCAAAGTTATGTTTCTGAGGGTAGAATTATCCACGGGGGCCAGTCGCACTGACAGGTTTGTGTGACATCATGAGGACTTGGCGAGAAAGTGGCTGGCAGATCTCTAAAATTTGACCTGTTTTCATACTATGTAGGTGAACTACGCAGCTTTTTATTATATTTCACACTTTTGTTAGCAGAACAAGTTACTTTTATGAATGAGCCAAATTACATTAACATGGTTCCTCAAAGGTTGGGCTAACTTTTAAAAGGAAATACACAATCCGGCCTTTTGGAGCGGTATTTCTGTCTCATTCCTATGCTCAGCCTGACAACTTCTTATCAGTTGAATCAACTAAATGCGAGAAACGGCAGGTGTTTTCTGGCTTTTCGAGGGCACTGTATAATGGCTTCCGGTTTGTTAGTGGCAGCATCCCTTCTGAACCGGTGTATATTGCCCCCAGTTTCCGCTCTGCACAGGGTACGCACATCAACATTCCGATTTTAGTCAATTCGTCCCTTTTATCAGAAGAAAAACACGCGCGTTAAAACGTAATTTTTAATTTTTAACGAGTTTTCACAAATTGTGAACCTTTCATTTTGGTTGAAATGGAAATTTCTCAGAAAATAATAAAGCATACATCACTTGGAATAATCTTATTTTTGAAATACTTGTGCGAACTTTAAAATCTGTGTCGTTTCACAACTCACCGTTCTGTGCCAATACTAGAAAAGCACACAGCAAGAACACACCGAAATAAATACCGGGATTTTCTCGTCCCATGATTCTTCTTGGACACTCTCTATGCTTATGTACCGCGAAGGCGGACTGTGATGCATACAAATACTTAAATACAAGTGAAACAGTGACTCCACCTTCCGCATCCTTTAAGGCGGGGTTTCTGGTTGATTTATTGTTGTGTAGATGATGTTATTTATGCGAATTTCTTTTACTTGGGGCATTCTTTTGGGGCTGCGAAGGCAGCCGTTAGTGTAGCTTGTTTTTTTTGGCATTTCTCGCCTCTGTACTCAAGCTCACTGGACATTTTCGCGGCATTAAAAGTGAAAGAAAATAACAACTATTTACAAGAACAAAAACCAATTTCAATATCAAGAGTGTTCAACGATAACACTCTTCTCAAACGACCTTAAAAATGTTTTGTGCACGTTAAGACTTCAAACAACCCCGCATGTTTTTTTCTTTACCGGAAAAAACCTTCGCACTAACGAATCGTTTAAAGAAAAATGCATAATACTAATGTTATTTAAATCCCAACGTTTAACAACGCAGTACCATTGTGTTGTATCGCGGCAGAAGCCGCAGAAGAACGCCCAAGCAACTGCTGTCGTACACGAACACAAACAAAAGAAGCTTTATTCAGAGGCATGCATATATATACAGAGGTCGCACTGGTGCAACTGGCGACGTATAAAGACAACAAAAACCGAAGCTGAAACCGAAACGGAAACACGACATATTCCCATCCTTAAAAGAACAAGGGTAGTAATAGTTAGTGAATTAGTATTTGTTTTAAATACAAAAAAATTAAAACTATTTACATCCACACATTCCCTGAGCGCTTCACAATAATCCGTGATGTACAACTATGCAGCATGCATCTAACAACCAGCAAAAGTAGAAACCAAAAAACACTTGAAGAGACACTCGACGTGTGCACAGTTCATGCAGCACTCAAGTTATCTCACTGCACCCGTCTGCACACAAACACACCAGCTACACGCTGTCCCCGTATCGATCTAAATACCTTCTTTTCCTCCGTGGTTGGACCCGACGTGGTGGTACAGGGTGTCTCGACGAAGCTGGCCCTGGAGCACGTAGCGTGGGGGTAGCTGGAGAGGCCTAAGACTGCACTGTTTAGGAGCGATCCTCTGGTTGCCCAGGTGCCGTACACCGGGTTGGGGCTTCGAGGGCAGCGTTAAAATGCTGGGTCCATGCGGCTGAAGGTGCAGGTACGTTCGATAACTTTGAAGCGTTCCACCTTCGTCCATCGTCAACCCGAGTGTCGAGGGACCTTTACGAGTGACAACCTTTCCTAGGTGGCTAATCTGAGGTCACCCTTAGCCGATGTTTCGGGTTTCTTCCCTCTCATAAAATCACCCACACACATCGTTGTCTCCTTCGCGGCCCTGCGACGGTTTGTGTACTTTTTGCAGCAATGTTGTTTTTCTTACGCGTTGGCGCAGACGATGGAGTTCGGAAGCATGATAGCTGAAAAAGGCTTGTGGCGGGTGCCACTAAACACTGAGCCTGTGTAGCATCAGGGCCTTTTGATGTTGGGGCGGGAAGTCGGATGCTCCGGATGCCACTATGAAGTTCTAGAAGATTTGGTGCCGTTACCAGGGAACAGGACGGCGGCCGGGTTGAGATCATGGATCATGGATCAGAGATCATGGATCATGGATGCAGATCATGGCGTAGAAACGTTGCGGGTGTGGTTACACCCCCGAAGATGCAACCTCATGGCCATTCTTGTGTCACAGCAGAAGCCGCAGAAGAACGCCCAAGCAACCGCTGTAGTGGACAAAAACAAAAAAACTGCAGTTTTATTCCGATGAATGCCTATACCGTTATACCTCGTTAAATCGATCTTGCAGATCTAGAAAAATCGGCTAAGTCGAAATTTAACGCGGCAGCGAACCGTTTCATATATGTCCCATGCATGTGCTGCCCTTCATTTCCAAGTGTTTCTGGGCCAAACTGCGGATATCTCGAAATCTTGACTGAGTGTGGAAGGAAACTTTCGCCCCCGCGCACCGTCTCACGAGATTCGCGCCATGCTGCCGCGCCTAAGTCCCTCGAGATTTTTTCTCCTTCACCCGCGCCTACCCCAAAGCCGATGTGTACCCTGAATGTGAAGTCTGAGCATAGAGGAATATCGCATTACGCAGTTGTCTTCTGCTAAGTAAAATTGCAGTTCCACAAGACCCAGCTGGTGAACGTCTCTTGTATGTTTTTTTTTATTCCAGCCACATCTTTTCCCAAGGTGACTCCGGAACCCCACTTCTTGTTATATCCGATGAAGAATATAGACCAGCACGACCAAATTTAGAATAAAAGTTTTTAGAGTTTTTTGAAGCTACTCTATTGTGCAATATTTCATAGATTTTAAGCGTGCAAACCGTATGGGCAAGCGCACCCACCAATAATACACAAACAGTAGATAGCAATATTTCTAGCCCATTTAGTAGACAGAGGAACGTCTATTCTTTATGGAGGGTCTTTGTTTCCTGTGTCCTGTCTTTCCAGGCAATGTCAATGTCCACAGGATCCAGTAACCACCCAGCCCATGTTTCTGACTTTGGTTTCTTGCCGCTAACACTACGTGCAAGCATACTTATACAAGGAAACATGAGGTGCAAGCAAGCATTATGCAAGCAATCCTGCATAATGGGCCCGCAAGAAAGGTTTTAAGGTAAACATTAAAAAACGTGCCTGTTGCGCATTCTCCACAAAGCGCTAGATGCGACAGAGCGTTCATGCGAACTTAAGAAGTACATAAATCCCTCTAAAACAAAACCAAGTTTTTGATACTTTACTAGATTGTAAAGTTACGGTATTTTAAAGTGTAAAACAACTCAAAATGGACTCTTAAATACTATGAACATTATAAAAGTCATGTCCCATCACTGCTAAAGCGCGAGAAAACCTCCGCTTTGTCTCTTCAACATTTTTATAAAATTATCCGAGGTGGTTTTAAGAAGGTTGGCCACAGTCCCGCACTTTGCACTTCTTTTTCACTGGAGCCTTTACATTTAAAACCTAACTGTAGGCCCAGTGTTATTACTGCTTCTTAGAACACTAGAGCATGTTTTGAAACATTGGGTATGCTTTGAAATTCACATCTGCGACGAATCACCCTAGGTTCAAAATTGTAACACGATAAGGAAAAACGCATTTTCAAACCAGCAGATGCTGCTGTGCTTCGCTGCCGCATTGACGCTATTGTCCTAGGTCTTTGTTCTCCATTAATATTGCTGCTCTCTGCCGACATTGAACTTAATGCTGGCCCATCAAAAACAGTGAAATAGCCGCGGTGCTTGATTCTATTAAACGTGTCGAAGACGATCTAGAAACCATCCGATTACAGCTGGACGACCTTAAAACTGTTCAAGCTGCCCCCGAAAAAACACATTTCTGCAATAAGCAACCAACTCAATAACCTGAAATAACCAAAGCCCGAAACCAGCAATCCTAGCGATACCAATTCATCCAAGATTAGTTGTGAAATTTCCGTACTAAAAGCCGCCACTACCGACGCCAGCAGCCGTCTACTCCGAAATATTCTTCTCTTCCTTAGAATACACGAGAACGTAGAAGAAGCATGGGAAGAGTCGGAACAAAGGATAGTCGCGTTTTGTGCCGACAAACTAAAATTTGCACTGGACTCAGGTACAATGGAACGTTCGCACCAAATCGGAACTTTTACCAAAAACAAACGTAGACCTGTCATTGTTAAACTCGCCCACTTTAAAACTAAAGAACGAATCCTGGCCTGCGGACGTATGCTTGAGGAACTGACTTTGCTATAAAGAAAGGACTTTGCAGCTGCTACCCGCCTTGCACGGTCAAAGCTGTTGCAGTTCATCCGCATTTAAACTCAGCCTCGACAAACTTCACGTCGATAAAAGGTGCTACATCTACGATCACAGGTGCGAGAAAATTGTAGAAATCAACAAAAAATCACTTTACCCACAATAGTTAGTGAATCATCAGGTGTGACCCCTCAAACAACCAAATGACGCTCCTCTAGACATTGTATCCCCAATCAAAGTCTTAACCGTTCATCAACGCTAGATATAAATGTTGCTTTCACCAACATACGAACCATGCTGCCTAAATGTGAGGAACTACATAGTTTCATTGAAGATACGGAAGCACACATCGTTGTACTAACAGAAATCTAGTTACATGGAGGCATACTCGACAACGAAATCTTCCCGTCTAACATGAACTTCACTTTGCATCGCCATGATCGCACGTGTCGTCTAGGCGGAGGCGTTCTCATTGCTATCAAAACACTCTATCATCTTCACTTATCATTCATGACGACATATTAGAATTAACATAGGTACGAATCTCAAACATTCCCCTAAAAGCGATCTTTGGTATCTGTTACCGGACACCAGATTGCGAACCTTCCTTTTGCAACCTCCTCTCACATTCACTCACCCATATTAAAAAGAAATTCTCGGAAGGGCCTATGTTATTTTCGGAGATTTTAATTTTCCTCAAAAAAACTGACCTTTACTTTCAGTCCCCAGTACCTCCCCAGACCTCCCCGTCCAACGAATCCAAAAAATTTCTTCAACTGACCCTAGATTTTAACCTAAACCAAGCTATAACCTACCCCACAAGAGACGGTAACACTCTAGATCTTCTTCTAACATCAAGACCAGACGACATTAAGCGCATATCATTTCTCCGGGCCTCAGTGACCAAAACCTGCTCCACATTTGCTTATCGCTACCCCTGTTAACAAGCTCACCAATAAAAATATTCATTACTAACTACAAACGAGCGAATTTCGACGCTATTAACAGCAAATTTGGTTCTTTCGTCGACATCTTTCGCGAATCCTACCAAACCCGCACACTAAACGCCAACTGGCGCATATTGAAATACACAATACTGAACTTAGAGGAACAGTACATCCCAGTTATCCGTGTAAAATCAGGTTCACATAATCATTGGTTGAACAAACAATTGAAAAGACTCCTAAATCGAAAAAACGCATTTATCGGACCGCAAATCAAAGCAATAACACAGTAGCGTGGCAAAAGTATCACCTGTGCGCAAGGAAATACATCGAGGAACTGCAAAATGGTAAAGATAAATATTTTTCGTGCGACCTGCTATCAGTCCTTCGCTCAAACCCGACTAAATTTTGGCGCATGCTCTCTAGCAAAAGTCGAAGTAACAACACAGAACACACAGACCGAAATGAGGAACCAATAGCCACAAAGGACGTTGCAACCTTCTTAAATGAATACTTTTCTTCTGTGTTGTCCACCTCTAACACTACCCAGTTAACGCTACTGCCTACTCATTCCCCCCTCCGCTAACTCCTCCGAAATAGCAATTCACCCTTAAAGAATCGCTAAAATAATCAAAGCTCTAAAAATATCTTCAGCGCCAGGATGTGACCGAATAACCCCCAAATTTTTAGTAAACACCGTCATAGTGGCGAGTCAGACACTTTACCTAATCTTCACCCAATTCATTGAAAGGGCCAAAGTCCCAGACGACTGGACGGTAGCCCAGATAGTTGCAATATTCAAAACAGGAAAACGCGCAAATCCAGGAAACTATCGCCCAATTTCACTGACTAGTATCCCTTCTAAACTACTGGACCACATTATATCTTTCTATATTGTGTCTCACCTCGAATCAATTATTTCTTGTATCATAACCAGCACGGATTTTGAAAGCACTTCTCATGTGAGACCCAACTACCTGAATTCACCCACGACCTCTTAAAACACATGGATGCTAACCTTCAGGTAGATACTCTATTTTTGGACTTTTCGAAAGCTTTTCATCGCGCACCGCATACCCTGTTACTTTGTAAACTTCCTTCAGTGTGTATTGCACCTAATATTGTTTCCTGGATGTCCTCGTTAACCGCAAGCAGTACACGTCTGCTTGTTATTATAACTCCTCCAAAACTAACGCTTCATCAGGCGTCCGTCAGGGCGCAGGCCTATTACCTATTATATTTTTTAATATTTATAAACGATCTTCCAACTAACATAAAAACAAAACTTCCCTTATTTGCAGATGATTGTGTCATAGAATCCGCCATTCAAAACACCGAAAACAAAACCAAACTACAGCGAGACCTCGACACAATCACACTTTGGTGCCAATAATATTTGATGCCTTTTATTTTTGCTAAGTATCTCGGGGGACGAATTGCAAAGCATGCTTTCCGCACTGGAAGAACAGAGTAGAACCATGGGCCTGAAAATTAATATGCCCAAAACTAATGTAATGATTAATAACCTCGGGACAGCACAGCGGTTTGAGATAGGTGGCGAGGCAGTGGAAGTGGTAAGCGAATATATCTACTTAGGCCAAGTTGTGACCCCAGATCCCAACCATGAGGCAGAGATAATTAGAAGGATAAGAATGGGGTGGGGTGCATAGGGCAGACATTCTCAGATAATGAATACCAGCCTACCTTGTCGCTGAAGAAGAAAGTGTATGACAGCCGCATCTTACCGGTACTCACCTATGGGGCAGAAACCTGGAGGCTCACTAAGAGGGTTCAACTTAAATTGGGAACGACTCAGCGTGCAATGGAGCGAAAATGATAGGTGTAACGTTAAGGGACAAGAAGAGAGTGGAGTGGGTCAGGGAACAAACACGTGTTAAGGACATATTAGCAGAGATTAAGAAAAAGAAATGGACGTGGGCAGGGCATGTAATGCGAAGGCAAGATAACCGCTGGTCATTAAGGGTAACAGAGTGGATCCCTAGAGAAGGCAAGCGTTGCAGGGGGCGGCACAAAGTTAGATGGGCAGATGAGATCAAGACGTTTGCGGGGATAAATTGGTCACAGTTGGCACAGGACGGAGGTAATTGGAGAATAATGGTAGAGGCCTTTGCCCTGCAGTGGGCGTAGATAGGCTGATGATGATGATGATTATTATTATTATTGCTAAATGTAAATCAACGTCATTTTCCTGTAAACGCGCCACTGTTCATCTCACCTACTTTATTATTTCGCTTCCTGTCGACACAGCTACGTCATACAAGTATCTTGGAGTGCGCATGTCCTCGTCTTTATGATTCGCGCCGCACGTGCGCTCAATCTGCTCAGATGCTCTGCGCACACTTGGATTCTTTCGTCGTAATCTCAACTGTGTATCTACCGACATGAAAAAACTAGCATACTTAACATACGTGCCCCCAAAGCTCAAATACGCATCGTCCATTTGGAATCCTTCCCCGGTATATCTCATCAACGGACGAGAATCAGTACAGAACCGTGCAGCTCACTTTACAACCTCACAGTTTTCTAGAGAAACCCGCTTCACTGCTTTAAAACCGCCACTAAACCTGCCTTAAGTCGCATCATCTCACGTTTGTGCCTCCTGCACAGTTTCTTTTTTCCGCCCACAGTCAAGGCATGAAATTTCAAAGCCGCCGAACAGAACTTCCTCCTGCACTAATCATTCAAACCCCATTGCACGAATTAACGGCCGTACATTGGCGATGAACGACTCCTTTTTCCCCCATGAACTATGGAATCACCTCCCCGACAACATTGCGGTTATACCTGACCGGACATCATTCCGGCAAAAGCTGGAAACCCACTTGATTAGAGTCAATAACCTAACACTATAGCTATAATGCATCAGCTCACAGTATAATTATTCTTACCAAATAGCTCCTGTTCTTGAATCTAATCCCCAGTAAAAGTGTTCGTTTATTGTTCTGTTGTTCGTTATTATTACGCGCGTTTACTATTGTTGTAAAATGTGAATTGTTTGTCTCCATCAAATAGTACACAGTCACTGAGTATTTGTTGCCCCCCCCCCCTTATGTAATGCCCTCGAGCCCTTAAGGATGCAATAAATGCAATGCACTGAAAAGCAGCGGTTAAACAGCCGCCAAGTTAGAGCAGAAGGCTAAGTAATGCCTGTATTTATGGACACATACTAAACACTTTTTCTTCGACGTCACTACTCATTAGGATTTGTATTCTATTTCTTATCATATACCGTTAAAGAGCGCATAAAAGTAATGTGTAAAGCGACAAACTTTTACACACCTTGCACTTTTTACACAAGCACCTAACACTGGTTTTCACACTGGTACTTTAAATTGATTCCTACTGTATGATTCTCTGCACATGTAGCCAATTATACAAATATAAATACGGTAAACAAAAAGGCATCTTCACAGCAGATGCAAATCGCATTTCGGTCACAGTATAACACGTCACACAGCATTTATTTTTTAGACTCTCTAAGCGTATCATTCGCTTGTAACACAGGTAATCTAACAAAAGCCTGACGTAAGCAGTATATTTAGTACACAAAATCTGCGTATGCCTCAAAATTTATATGATAGTGTGGTGGGTGCCTGCGCCCAGCGGCATTTTGTGTCCCACATCGGTAACCAGAATGGTGCCTTCGTAATCTCCGCCGTGGTCTACACGAACCTTTGATCCGCTATGCGATTATTATACCCTTAAGCATCGCTATCTTTGGCAGCAAGAATGTGAAAAAGAGTATACACCAAACTATTCATGACGAGACCACCCATACGTAATTACCTCACGCACGAACAGGAACAGGAAACCGTCGATTACTCAGGCGGTCCCTGTGACCTTGTGAAGTGAAAGAGTTAGTTATGAAATGTAAAGCCGGTAGGTAGGTATCGTGTGCGTCCCCAGCTTTTGCAGTTACATATGATTCATTTGATTGCATAGTTTTACAGTTCCATTTGATTCGAATGCTGCATACATCGAATCAAGGCTATTTATGACACAAGCATCGCATGGTGCCTACGGGGGCACGTGACCCGGGGGACGCGTGTGTCCTGTCATTATCACTATTACGCTTTTTTGCGGCGTTTTCTCTTTTCGTTAAACATTTAAGCGGGGGCTCGCCAGTTGGTGTTGGCCGGAATAGTTAGTGAGAGCGCGCTTTGCTAATCACCTTATTTCCACTTGTGCCATCACTGTCCTGCAGTACTGAGTATATGCCTCTTGATACAGTATTAAGCAGAAAGACCCAATTCATTTGCCAGTGCCACCTTCACTAAGCTAGATTGGTCGATTTTGCTGGTTGTAATAAAACTATCGATCCTATCGTAATAAAATTATCGATCTTATCGCGCTGATTCCACATGAGTGACTGTAGCGACAACACATAATCCTATGGCCAATAGTCTTTTGGGGAGTTGCAGTTGCACGTGCATAGAAAGGTAGTGTTTTCTGCTGATGAAACAATTTGTAGTCTTCGAAAATCTTGAAGGCGTCTTACATAGCAAGGAACGAGGCAGGACACTTTTAGTAAAGAAAGTTCATTCGAGAGAACTTGTACCCCACAATCAATAAAGAAAACGCAGAAGTCGATTAAGCGGTCAACAAACTGGCATACACGGTGGAGTGTAGGCGAATGGAATGCTGCGGCGTTTGCCCATCCTGCGTTTGTCTCGGAACGCTTTCCTTTGCAGAATTATTAGAGTGCTTGCTTCCCTCTTAGCCTACACAGCCACCGCTTGTTTTCTCTAGTGATTTCGAGATCCATACGCGGATACAGACAGCCTCTTCATTACTCAACAAACACGATGACGCATTCGCTCGGGTGATCTGGGGTCGTTCTTTTCTGATAGTAGTCTTGAACGTATTTAGGAATTCGGCTTTTAAAATGCTACACGCTTTTAGGGTACATCTATCGTTCGGGAGAGCACCCTTAGGCAGAGCCGTCGATGTAGAAAAACACTTACCAAAGTCTCTTTGTCGTTCTATCAGTAAAAGAGCGTAACCGCCTCTAGTTCCAGACCACTAATCTGACGGGGGTTCCCACTACTATGCTAGACTGCAGATGACATAGCTTTTTAAAATAATGGTGTCGTTTGCAGCATCCGTCTTCGCGAATATGAGTGGTGGGAGGCAAAATCGGTCGGCGGGGTCTGTAGTCACCGACCGACTCTACCTGAACTGCGTGGGCAGCGTCTGGGCTGCGTAGAGACATAAACAATGCGCACGTAGTCACTTTTTGAGAGGTAGAGTAGGAAAGATTGATTAGAGGTTATTAAAGCAAATATTGTTTTTTAACAAATTTGCTCTCTGCAATACACTAGAAAACAAACGTCAAAGAAGCCGGCAATGGTGTGACTTGCAAATACAAGCGACGGCAAATTGTATGCGGGGTCTTTTTTTAAGAAATCAGTATCTTGGAGTTCCCTCGTTTCCAAAAACATTTATTTAAATCGACAACATGCTGGATCAATGGTTCCAAGTGTAGGTTAATGACGGCTAGGTGGTACCTTTATCCTTTTATATAACATTCCCAGCCTCCGCAGACGACACAAGGGCCAAATGGGGCCAAGGCGTGAAACACAAGATTAACGGCCGCGGCAATTTTCTGCAACAAAAGATAAACAAACCGAATATCAAATGAACGTTCGTGGTAACAATTAGAGGAAGGAGGAAACTCTGTTAGTGAACATGTCTTTCTAAACAGATATGATATGTTATGTGCAGACTACAGTTTTTATAACTGAGATTGTGCTGCGACTTCGCCTAAGATGCTGTGAATGTCTGCATGCTTGCGTACTTCTCTTTGGGTGTGCACTTTCTTCCGGTCGAAAAGTTTCTCCCAGATTTTTGGGTGTGCGCCCCGCTTGGGCCATGTCTCCCTTCGCAGCGCCCGCTCTTTGACACCATTCAAAGCCCTTCTGGGCCCAGTTTTCTTTTGGTTCGCTCCCACGTGGTCTTGCGTAGGATTCACAGCAACATGCACGTCAAAATAAATGCCAAGGGTGCATTGTGTCATCGGCCTCTTCGGGGCAATGGCAATCGCTTACTCCAAGGTGTAATCTTAAAAATAGACCACGGTAAAATATATGTTTGTACACTGCGACAAGCTGACTCAAACATCTGTGACACCTGAGCGTCGTTGTCATACACCTCCGATACAGAGAACCTCATGGCTTTAACAGCGGAGCTGATGTACAAGCCGCAAGGCAAGTGTTGCAGGAAAACATGTTAAGAAAATGCAAACAATCGTGATCACGTTCCCCGCGGCGAACGCCGAGCGTCTGTGGCACGCGCATTGGTTTTAGCCCTAAATCTGGCACAAACACCGAGGAGTAGGGAATTTCCAGCACTGATGAGCACGTGCCCTGTGGCGACCGCCGAGTTTCCGGCTCGCGCAGCAGCTTTAATAAAAAAGCTCAGCGCTGTCGTTAAGCGCCACCCCGCATGTTAAGAAAACTCTAGTGCTAACGTTAAAAGCTGAAAAGACGCCCTGCTTGGAAGAAGTGACCGCGGTCGCCGCATTCTCTAGAAGCCATTATGGATAATTGAAGACATGGCTACGAGTGTGGTAATCCTTCCCGAGACGACTTCGGCACCACGAGTCGATGGCGATGAGCCAGTGGATGTCTACAATGCTTTGGATGACTTTGCATCCACCACTCGCCGCGAAGACGACGGTGACCTCTCCAATGCATAGGACGACGAATAATAACACCGCAACTATGGAACTAAACGATGATACTGAAACCTATTATGTGTCCGGCAATGCTTGAGCATAGCTACACGCTTCCCTGAATTTTTTGGACAAACGTTCTTGCGAACATGTAGGGTAAAGAGTACATTTCAACGCAGCCACGGCTCGATACCCGGCAGTGAAAGCATCAGCGATTTTTCACCACAAGAAATGTTGCTTCTGCTATAAACCTTCAATGCAAATCAGCAATAATGTTCATGCGGAAAGGAACTCGGAGTCACATATAGCCCAAAGGTTTTTTCCCTCCAGCGGAAAAGAGACAAACGTGCAGATAGGGCTCCTGAAGGACACACTTTAGGCGTGATCTAGCCCGGTATGCAGCTTTACTGCCGCTTTGCTCCCACAAAACGAATGGGTCTCCAGCGTGAAGATTTTAAAAAAATTGTTGCTTTGTTCAATTTATTTTAACCGCCGTAATATTCCTCTTATGAACCGATTGCACAGGAACCCCTATAGTATTTTTCTCGTTATTGAATTCTGACCGAGTTACGTTGTAAAAGGTCGGTACCCCTCTAAGTGCTAGCTACGCGTATCCTTGGATACTTTTGCCCTGCTTGTATGTCTTTACAGGCCAGGGTATCCCGTAGTAGAGGAAACCCCCGACCAGTCGGGGGCAGAGACATCGGCACCTAAGGCTTGGCTAAATAAAGTTTGCTCTTCTTACACCGCTTCCATTGTCTTGAAGAAGCGTCATATATGTTGTATTGTGCGTGCAATTCCAGATAGTATGTTACCTCCACCACTTTGTGCAATTTAGCTTTTTTCAAAATGTCTTCTTAGTTGTCAACGTATCTAAAACTCAACTCTCAGTTCATTCAAGCGTCGCAATCAAATCATAGCATATTTGCAAAACACCAATTCCCAATTACGGTAAACCCGCATGTAGCTGCAGTTCAGGTTATCTTTGGGGAGGCCGCCAACAAGCATACAGTAGAAATCTCTTCGTTCACGCGCCCACAGGCGTAGCTGGTTACCTCCGGGTCCCCGAGATAACGGTAATCGTGGACGCTCGGGCACATTCTTCGGGCTCCACTTGTCTTTGCGGAGAAAAGCGTTCCTATGCATGCGTTTTGTCTTATCTTTGTTCGCTTGCTTGCTTGCTTTCTTGCGTGTGTGTTTATTTGTTCATTTGCGCGCCTGAACACTGCCTTCGGACACCACTACCTTGAACTCGAAAGGTTTCTCAAAGATTAGCCACTCTGATACCCAATCGGCCACACAGTCTCTCTAGTAGTACCAAGCGCCTGCGTGCATAGTTTCCTTTAGATCTGCTTTCCCGAGGTGTTTGTACTTTCGCGCTTGTCTACTTTAGGCCGGGGGCCCATCGACACCTCACGCGTGTATAGTTTAATGCACGGTCCTCTGCAATGTGGCAGTCGCCCTTGCGAGTTAATACTAGACCACAAAGACAAGTCAGTAAATGTGCGTAAGTACCTTCTGTAACGATGACCATGAATCAACGCAATAAATTGAATCGTAAGCATCTAGAACACCTCCGCTTATCTTACCCACATTCGCACAGTGAAATGCCTCGGGATTGTTTTGTTTCAGAAAATAGTTTTAACAGCGGTCGAAAAGCGGCAGAAAAAAAATTTCCCCGCATTTCCCCGAGGGGAAGAATGTGAAAGTGCGAATGCACGAGTTGAATTTGCGCGGTTCGGTAATGTTCGCGAAAAAGAGATCACACACACACACACAACTACAAAGCAAGAAATATGCATTTATTCACAGACACCTATTTGTGTTGTCGTTGTACTTGATTGCTAGAGCGGATCTCAGCTTTGAAATTTCGTGTCAGTACTCCTTTAAGCGGGTGCATTAGCCCTTTTCACGCCCGATTCCTGGCCAATCCCCCACGTGGGTATGTGCCATGCACAGACACCTATTTGTGTTGTCGTTGTACTTGATTGCTAGAGCGGATCTCAGCTTTGAAATTTCGTGTCAGTACTCCTTTACGCGGGTGCATTAGCCCTTCTCACGCCCGATTCCTGGCCAATCCCCAACGAGGGTATGTGCCATGTCAGCGGCCAGGCAGCGGGCGCCCATCTCCCCCCGTTGCCAAGGAAGACGAGGAGATTTCTGGCCAATCCCCCACTTAGGTATGTGCCATGTCAGCGGCCAGGCAGCGCGCGCCCATCTCCCCCCGTTGCCAAGGAAGACGAGGAGATTCCTGGCCAATCCCCCACGTGGGTATGTGCCATGTCAGCGGCCAGGCAGCGTGCGCCCATCTCCCCCCGTTGCCAAGAAAGACGAGGAGCGCGCGCACCCGCAGCTGTTGCTATGTGGACGGACGGCGGTCGCCGGAATTCAGGGTCGCTTATAAAGTGCATTCGCACTTAAAACTCAACCGGATGCTATTTCAAACACGACAGTTTTTCTTTGGCTACCTAACCGCGAAAGTTTTCTTCCGCCTGTCTGTCTTTCTGTCTGTCTGTCTGTCTGTCTGTCTGTCTGTCTGTCTGTCTGTCTGTCTGTCTGTCTGTGAGTGTGCCACTTGACCGAGCCTCGAGGGCATCTGTACGGTTGCGGTTCTGCACTAGGGAACACCGATGGATGGACTATCGGTGAAAACGAGTAAAATTGAGTTTGCTGAAGAGACGGCTAAAGCACTGGCAGCCACTCCCTCTGACGAAAGGTACATAATGTCTGACTCACGACAAACTTGCCGAAATTTCATCAGGGGTCGGGCAGCACTCCTAGCTAGAAAACTTGTCACAAATGCTAATCCAGAAATATAAGACATCTTAAAGCAACTTGTATGGGTACCTCGCCACCAGGGAGTGGAGGGAGCGAGGCTTCGCACACAGCTGCCCGAGCGTCTCTTCCCCGGAGTTCCTCTGATTTCGTCGGTTCGGACCGTACGCTCGTACTACATTCTCTGAGGTCAAAACATACCTGCGCCTCGGTAGGCAGGCGTTCCCGGTGCCCACCAAGGGCCTGGATAGAACTGAGGAGCGCCATCTTCGCCGGCTGCAGACGGGCTCATTCTACAGCCCCGCAATGCTCAAACACATAAAGCAGTCCCTCTAGGGTTCGTAAAACTTCTGAGGTCATTGGACAGATACATATCATGAGGTTTGGGACTGCCAATATAATCCAGGGATAATAGCCAAAGTGAAGCCACCGCGGCAGGGCTGGGAGGCGGCCCTGTCCGGCTGCTCGGACCTGGAGTCTCAGTGAACTCTCGTTCAGCGGGCACGGGCGGCGGCCTCGACCAATGTGATCCCGGACTGAGGAATACCACCCATGCTAGAGAGGTGTTACGAACCAAGTCGCCGCTGTGCTTTGTTCAATACTCCTCGGCTGTGCGGCGAAGCCTCCACTACGTGCGTCTTCAAAGCAGGCCCCCCTTGTCGGTGACTCACACATGCAGCCGACGGAAAACAAGCTGCGACGTGTCTGGATCGCCGGCGCCTCGCTATCGGTGTGATTCAAACCGGCGTTGGTAGACGAGGCAGGCTTCAACTTGCCTGAAGGACGCAGAAGTTGTTGCAGAGACCTCCTCTCTCCCCTCTCTCGGACTCTGCGTGCGCCGCTACTACCGACCACCTACAAACACTGGAAAGACTGTTGTGTGTGTCTGTTCCGTTCGTGTCGTGTGCCTAATCTAGAGGGAACGCTTGTTTGGACCGTTGGCGCTTTGGGTATAAATAAAACCCCCCAAGCGCTTTAGTTCATTCGTTTTTGAGCAGCGAATCAATGCTGTCACTCTGCTCGAGTCCTGTAACCTCGCCCGTCGGGGCATTGTTCTTTGGCTTCCGCTCATCTCTCGCTATGAAGTAAACAAGTTACGTTTGCCTTCGGCTTCTGGTCTTCTTCGAGGCAGCAACATTGGATGGCCGCTCGCTTCACCACGCTACCAAACGTATGTCGGAGGCGACGGAGCTCGGGTCGGATCGGCCTTCCCGGATGCAGGAACGGGTTGTCAGCGGTGGGATGACAATGTCACAACAACGTGTTGGCAATAGTCGGATCGCAACTTGGTAAAACCTGGAGCCAGCGGCGCGAGATCCAACCTCACGGACGTCAAGAAGGCTTCGGACTTCGCAGAATGCACGGCGGTCAATCTTGAGTGCGGGACTTTTCTCCACTGAGTTTTACTAGGCTTCTCAGGATAAGTGGTAAGGCGTGTGTTTTTGTCGCGTGGGTTATTCCCGCAAAACAATTTTAGCGCAGTGCGAAAGCAGTACTCTTGACCGGCCCTGAATTTGAAGGCGTTGAAAAAACCGCAGTTGTTTGAGTCTCAAAACTGTTGCGCTTGGATGTTTCGGAAGCGCTGAGAAAGCCAGAGCTGATACAAGCTATACTCGCTGTTGAGGCTCACGATGAGGTGTCTGAGTGCATTGACATCATCAATGGCAGGAAGACAGCGAAACGTCAGGCTGCAGAGGCTGAGCGCCAGCGGGAAAAACACGAGGAAAGAAAGCAAGAGCAGGAGCGTCAGCAGGAGAGAGAGCATTAGCTCCTGCTCGATCGAGAAAAGCGACAGCACGAGCTGGAGATGAAGCGTATCGATGTCGAGGCATGTCGATCTAGGCGTGAGAGTGACAGCAGCGCACCAAGCGTGCAGTCTGCGGTGACCGAGCGACCTAGGTTGCGAATGAATGGCCTATTGCGACCCTACAAGGTAGGAGAACACATCTGTCTTTTTTTGGTCAGTTTCGAGCATACGTGCGAGAGGGTCCAGTTTAGCCGAGACTCATGGCCGCAAAAGCTGCTTATGCTCTTGCCAGGTGAGGCATCCGACGTGATGGCCCGCTAGCCAAAGGAGGAGCAGGAGGACTACGAGAAAGTGAAGACGAGCCTCCTGCGTAAGTACAGGCTGTCGACAGAGGCGTTTCGCAAGAAATTTCGTGAACCCGAGAAACATAAGGGCGAGTCGTACTCGGAGTTTGGCTATAAGGTTAGGGGGTAACATGGAAGAGTGGCTCAATGAGGCAAAGACTTTCCTAGAGCACGATAAGGTAGTTGAGTGGTCCGGTCTCGAGCAGTTTTACCAACGACTACCGGAGAACCTGACACTCTGGGTGCAAGATATGCCAGGGGTAAATACTGTGGATCACGCAGCTCAGCTAGCCGAAGAGTGCATCGCACGACGAGGTGCGCAGGGACCGAAAGAAGGCCAAAACGAGTTCAGGCCGATGCTTGATAAGTCAAGGGCCGAAAGGCAGAGTTCCCCAAGAAGATGGTGTAGCTAGTGAAGTCGTTTTCCCGGATATGGAAACTTGCCGTGAAAACGAAAAGAGTGCAGACGCTGAGGAGCCGCGCAGAAAGAAAGCTTTTGAAGTGCAAAAACAGGCTGCCTGTTACAACGGCGGCGAGACGGGGCATGTCGCTGCGAGTTGCAAGAAGGCCAAACTCGTCTTTCATGGGCTAGATAATAGTGAAGACAGGAGGCAATTTTTGGAGCCGTACGCACAGTCTTTGTAAACATTTTGTGGGCCACGGCAGAGTCCTTCAATCCTTTACTGGTCACGAAACTGCTCCGTAACTCAATGGAAGAGCTTCATATGCTGCGTTTGACCGCCGCGTCGTGGCGCCACCCTCTCACTGAGGTCACTCCTCGGGCGGCGTTGCGCTGGCTCGAACGGCGGAGTCGCGGCGAGTTGTGTTTGTTTTGTGCGGGAAAAAAATGTATAGTACATATCGCGCTCTTGTGATGCGACTTAAGCAGTGCAACGACGATGCCGAAGATGTGTTGCGTCCCGGGATGTCGTTCCTTGTACAACGATACCACAGAAAATGTTTCCTTGTTCTGTTGACCGAGCGACGGGCAGCTGTGTGATAAATGGAGAGGTGCCATTCCAAGGCAAGCAACGGGAGATTTCAGCTTCGATTATAAGTGTGCCGCAGTGTGTGGAAATGCACTGCGTGTGAGAATGGAACAAGCAATGTACCCTTTTGAGAGCATCGTGGACCTAGAATTGTACAAGGCTATCTTAAAGGAGCCATGAAGAGAAAATACAACATCGTTTAATTTGAAAGAACTAGGATTCAGTATCTCACTCAGTTCCATTAGAGCCACAAAAGATGTTTTTTAACGAAAAAAAAGCACGAAATATTGAAAAACTTTCAAATTTTGCGCCACAGTGACGTGTTATGAGCAAGAATGACGTCATACGGGCCAACAATAAAACATAATTTTCCGTTAGCACGTTAGCATTCAAGTGATGCGGTCAATGGAACTAGAGGCCCCATTACAGACGTCCAGTCATGTGTCGTCGCGACAGGTCAGTTAGGCGGCCGCCAATCGCACAAACAAGATCCCGTGACGTCATAGAAAAGTTGCGGGAAATTGGCTAGGGGGTCGCGACTGCTTCACACGTTTTCTTTAATATCTCCGTTATTTGTTCGAAGATTGCGATGATATTGGTATCATTGTTATCGGTACTAAGCAGTCTTTCTTAGAAACCCAACTTGTATTTTGTCTTCATGGCTCCTTTAAAGCCTGATTTTTGCCATATCAGTCAGTCTGTAGCGGT
This sequence comes from Haemaphysalis longicornis, assembly GCF_048455015.1. Taxonomy (NCBI): domain Eukaryota; kingdom Metazoa; phylum Arthropoda; class Arachnida; order Ixodida; family Ixodidae; genus Haemaphysalis; species Haemaphysalis longicornis. Next base: position 120,515,259 of record NW_027526407.1, read on the forward strand.
GCTTCATTACCTGTTTGCAAACTTGTATTACCTTGCGCTCAGGCTCGCGTGTAAAAAAGCTTTGGGACGTCCTTGTGCTTTTACTTTTCATATTTCCGCGAATTATCCCGTAGGGTTCGTTTTTTTTGTTTTGTAACCGCGCGTGGCCGATTCCGGTTTCTTATCTGGCGTTTCAACCGGAGCGCCCGTTTGCTCTTTTTGTCGTACGTCCCGTCGAGCAATATTGTTTTATATGGAAAGGGTGCCACCTTGTCGCTAACTTGATTTTTTGTTTTTTCGACACTGTTCTCGATCCTGTTTCCATGGATCTGAAATTAATAACGTTCCAAGAGTAATCCATGCATAGCAAACGCCGCGCAACTCACTTTATCGACGTTCATCTGTTCAAGTCACACTGCGGACTGCTTCTTCGCCGTTTGTGTTTCATTCTAGTCTTTTGTAGTGTAGGAGATCCCTAGGTCACTGAGTTCAGAAAAGCTTCGCGTCGTTCTTGGCTACGTGCAATATTCTGTTTCCTCCGTGTGCTGCACATCGCAGCGCGAAAAAATACATTTTTGGGCGCTGGACGTGCACGCTCTTTTGTCTCCCTTCGTAACATTGAAATTTTTTTTTGCGTGTGATAAAATCAGTTTCATTGTTCTTTTTTCGCTTCCTTGTTTTTGCAAGGATTGCAAAGCGTGGAAGCAGAAAGACACATGGTGCAACATATATCTCTTCGTGTTTTGATCCTTCGCGTTTCTGCAGCGTTTTTAGATATTCTCAAGTATGTACCCACTCATCGAAACGACAGCACTATTGGGCTATCTCTTTTAGCGTTCTGTGCATTCCAGAGCAATCAACGGATTCATTAAGCGTAATCTGAACGACGCGTACTTGGTTTCTTTCAGTTTTTTTATTGTATTATCGATAGGCCCGCAGCAGTCCGTGACTACACAGCTACCGTATGTGTGGTCTTTACAACTTTGCTTTAAGAAAAGAAGCAATATAGATTTAAAAATCCGCAAACACGACGACGCAGCGCTTGTGCCAGAGCACACAGAAGCCGTTGCCGTTCGCGGCCGAAGTCTACGGTAACTTTCTCCGAAAAATAAAACCCCATTGAAGGCAGGTGATAACCACAATAACTGGACTATTCATCGCTAACTACTACCAGAGTCCTTCAGTAAAGCATTGAAAGACTCTGCAACTACGAAAAAAAAAAAACACTTAATCAGCGCGCAGACACCAAAAGCAGCGAGCGTTTGCGCGCCAAGAGCTGGCCAATACGCCGCTGGCTGGATGACCTTCGTGCGGCGGTGGCGCCTGTAGTGGCGCGCGCGGTCCCTATATGAAGCGAGCGCCGAAGTTTCGTGACCAGTAAAGCATTGAAGGACTCTGGCCACGGTCACCGTGGCCGGAGCAGGCGCGCGGCCGAGTAGGGGCGCTGCGCTTGCCGCTGTCGGCTGGTTGCGCGGGTAAAGAGAGCGAGGGGAACTTTTGCTCTTGCTTTTGTAGTGTGTCCGGCGCAACAAGAGCTGCGCCAAGTGCCTTCGCTGAAGCGAAGTGCGCCTGCTCTGAGAAACGGGCCTCGCTGCACTTATCGCGCTACGAAAGGAAGCGAGAAAGTTTTCCTCACTCTCTTTAGCCGCGTAACCAGCCGGCAGGGCAAGCGCAGCGCCCCTACTCGGCTGCTCGCCGTCTCCTTTTGACAAAGGCTGTACGTGAGCTAGTAGTCAACGGTAAACCATGGCGAGTTCTTCGCGACTCTGCCGCGACGGTAGACATGGTCCACCCTTCGTACGTTCAACCGGATCAGCTAACGTGAAAGTCTGTTTGGGTGAAGCAGGCAGTAGCAGCACGAAACGTGCGCCTGCCGATTGCTAAGGTCAGCATACTGGGTCCGTTTGGTGAACTTGTCACGCACGCGGCTGTACCCCACAACTTCTTCCGGAATACAGGTTCCTATCCTCGAACAGGTCGGATCAGCTGTTACGCGACAAGGGGTACATTTTCTAGAAACTGCCGAGGAAAGAATCAGCTGAGCTCGTTGCGAAGGGCTTAAGTAACAGTAGGGTCGCCACCTCTGACAGGAATGGCAAGACTCAGAAAAATAGTGAGGATGGGGCATTTCTGGAGGCTTACGATAGAGGGCAGCCTAAGTACACTGTGTGTAAGGTCCGTACTGTGAGCGGAGATGTTTCAGCGTCGTGTTCGGAGTGCTCAGGTTCACAGGAGGCCTTGAAAATGGCTAGCGACCCGAACGCGTGCAGTTGGCATGATAACAATGTTCCGCGGGAAAGCCAAAACCGTGACGTTAGCGAATGGAGTCAACACGAGTCCGTTGAAACGAAAGGTGTTTCTCCGGACGCGAGTTCAGAACAGAGCTACGCTGGGCAGAGCCTGCAGTGGAGACACTGAACGGTTTTCACGGTGCAGCTAAGCTTAAAACCAGCGCCGATACTGAGCGGGTCACCAGCGTACCACCTCAAACTCAGATACTCGATGTCGAGCAACGGCCGAGCTAGTAGCGATTTCGGTGTCGCCTGGAGATGAGCCGTCTTCGAGACTGGGCCGCCCGTACCTAGATTGGCCTTGACAGCCGGAAACGAGAGCGAAAACACCATCTGGTGTTCACTTACCGACAGTGTCGCAACAAAGTGCGACAGTTGCTCCTATTCGGGCCTGCCGAGTGGGGGCGCAGCACGCATGGTTTGCGCTAAGTCTCAGCGGACCTCGGAGCGGACGAGAACCAAAGCACACGCCTTGCTCGAGTGATGGAAATTACAGCAATTTTCTCCGCGCACTCGAGATACGTCTCGGAAGAAGGCCGATGTCCTCTCGACCGGTCGCTGCAGCTTCCAGAGAGCGGGTGCACCCAAGGTGCGATTCAAAAAGGGGAAAGCTAAGGGCAATGACGAGAGCTCAAATCGCAGCTCTCAGCGCGAGAAGTGGCCTGCAGACGCCTGACTGCCTCAATTTCATTGTTTTTCCTGAAGTAGGTTTCGCCCTTTACGATTACTTTTAGGGTCGAAGCTCCTCTTGCTCGGGGCAAGTCCCGTGTCGCGCCGTCACCGTGTCCACTAGAAAGTGCCATTGACGCGGCGGCGCCCGGTTTCAATCCCACGACTCTCTGGCCGCAACGGGAGGTACGTGGCGCTATTCCCACAATGCTACAAACTGATACGGGAACATGTGCTGCGAACGCGCCTTATGTCCTTCACTCATTCATTTTGTGCACCCTGTCAACAAAAGGCGGAGCGAAATAGCTCGTCATGGCGCTAATGAGCGCCGACAGTTGGCGCCTTGGTGCCGGGGCTTTTTTGTACTGAGGACGCGCGTGAATTTTAGGCACCCTCCCCTGTTTTAGAGGCGAAGCTTCTCTTGCTTGGGGCAAGTCTCGCGTTGCGCCGTCGCCGTGTTAACTATTTCTCGAGGCGACCGCTAGAGGCGCAGCTGTGCAATAGTTCATAGGTCGCCCACTAGATGTCGCGTCGCCGCTCAAGGCGGCGCGTGACTGGCGTCACAAGCTACTCATCATGAACACCTTCGAAGTGAAGGCAGCGGCGCAGAGAGCTCGCGACGCGAATTGCATCGATATGTAAATAATAAACCTTGTGTATATAAGTGTATATACAATCACCCATATAACAATGTGTCGAGCCTTTATATGATGTGTGGGCGAATCTTTCACGGTTTTACCGATAAGTCTTTATATGATGTGTGGGCGAATGTTTCACGGTTTTACCGATAAGCATTGGAGCTTCGCCCCACTCAGCATCATTCACTTCGTGGAGATGGCGGGATTGTTTGTGGGGTATTTCCAATCACGAGAAATGTCACCTTTCAAGTTTGTGTGCTTGTCTAAAGTACTGCTGGGCTAAAATATAACTAGTGTAGTTAGTTATTCGCATATTTTGTCGCAACTAAAAGCCTGGTAGAGCTGCAGTGTAGATTTGTCTTCGCACTCGACGGCGATGCGGTTGTGTCTTCTTCTATTGTTCTGTTGCTTGCCTGATCAAGACAAAGACGTTCTTGGGGAGCCCAGTGACCGGCCCGCAGAAGCTCCAGCATGGTGTAGTACAGCCTAGGCCTGAAGTAGAGCATCTGACGAGCACTTCTCTCGGAAAGCATCCCTCCGGACAACGGTTGAAGTCCCTTATCCATCGGGATTTCGGACCCCCGACGGAGAAGCTGTTCTGAATCAGCCCGCCACTGTGCTTCGTTCAATACTCCTCGGCTGTGCGGCGAAGCCTCCACTACGTGCGTCTTCAAAGCAGGCCCCCCTTGTCGGTGACTCACACTTGCAGCCGACGGAAAACAAGCTGCGACATGTCTGGATCCCCGGCGCCTCGCTATCGGTGATTGAAACTGGCGTTGCCAGACGAGGCAGGCTTCAACTTGCCTGAAGGACGCAGAAGCTGTTGCAGAGACCTCCTCTCTCCCCTCTCTCGGACTCAGCGTGCGCCGCTACTACCGAACATTTACGAACTCCGGAAATAGTGTTGAGCGTGTCTGTGCCGTTCTTGTCGTGTGCAGAATCTAGAGGGAACGCTTGTCTTGACCTTTGGCGCTTTGGGTATAAATAAGACCCCCCAAACGCTGTCGTGAATTCCTGTTTGAGCAGCGAATCAATGCTCTCACTCTGTTCGAGTCATGTCACCTCGCCCATCGGGGCATTGTTCCTTGGCTTCGGCTCATCTGTCGCTATGAAGTAAACAAGTTACGTTAGCCTTCGGCTTGTGGTTTTGTTCGAGGCAGCAACAGTGGCTGGCCGCTCGCTTCACCACGCTACCGAACGTATGTCAGAGGCTACAGAGCTCGGGTCGGCCTTCCCGTACGAAACAGAGCCTTAACCGCCTCTCCCTCTCTTTAACTGTCTTGTATATTAATAAAGTTTTCCCTCCTCCTCCAACGTATCCTCCTCAATCTACTAAAACTGGTGAAATGGTTTATACATGTCAAATTGTTCATCAAAGAGAAAATGTGAGATGTGTTAGTCCGTCGATATGTACACAACTAACACTACAGCGGTGTTTAAATCAAATTGGAGGACGGTAGGGTTTGGTGATAGGGAATAAAAAAAACGTTAACAACGATGAGCGAAGCGATAAAAACCTACAATAAAACAGGACCTCTAGATTCATGCGCAGCTCCAACCCGAGCGCTAAAGAAAGGTCCAAACCCATGGCGCGACAACCCAAGGAAGGCGAAGTACTTACGCAACCCAGTGCCTGTGTGTTATTGGAAACTAATGCAGTGTTGTGCCTTTAAAACTTCATGTTGCGCCATAGGGCAATCTGTCGCAATAAAAAACTTTATTCCGGTGAAGGGACGATTCAGAACGACAGTATAGCACGCGAAGTTGAGGAAGAAAGAAAAGTGGATGAACTATACGGTGAGGACAGCAGGGGACATTTCCAGTGAAGCGACGAGTTACACTGCAATTTTGTTGTTCCATGAGACAGATAGTTGGGTGGTATACCGCCTGGTCAGCTGATTCAGCACAATGTCGCCTGGTTGAAACAAATAATGACCTCTTGCGAGGGCTAAGGATGCATTCTTCGCAATCCTCTGAACAAGAAAACCATAGGGCTTGCGACAGCTGATTTCTCTAATTTAGAAGTGGTCAATGACTTGTCTTTATCTTTTGATAGCTAATGCATGTTTTCTAGATGGCTACATTTGTTTGCATGAATATATGTTTTGTAAACTCATTGTGCAATATCGCTTTTTAGTTTAAAGCGATAGAAATAATTCAGATTCAAAACTTTCATCTAGAGGAAGTTTAATTTAAATATGGTGGCCAGAACAAAACATACAGCATTCAGTCGCTTACTAATTTACATACTACGCAAACAAAGTTTTTTCAACACAAGTTTAAAAAGAGGTGACCCTTTACTACGAATTGAGATCGTTAAACGAATTGTTTTGTGGGAATAAAATTAACCAAACAGAACGATGTACGTGCTCAAAGCAGAAAAAGTATCTGCGCGAAAGTCAACAACATCGACGTAATAAACGAACATAAAATATTCGTAATGGCGAAGATCAACGTTCCATTAGGGGGAAGAACTAGTGATATTTATGCCCTACCAGTGCTGTTTTTGTCCTGCTAGTTCACCGAAAAATTTTAATGAAGGAGAAAAATTATGATGCCTCGTAAGGACATTGCTCCTTTCAAAGAAGTACGTTGCCCTTTCTTCTTCTTTAAAAGTTTGTTTTCTTCTGCTACGAGGTACAGTCATGCTTAAGCAGTAGCCGAGCACGGTCAGTGACTTAGCAGCTTCAATTACGTTTAAACGCATCTAAACACGTTGCCGTAAGTACCATTCTCAGTAAAGAAATAACAAAATGGGGCTTACAATAATGAGTTGTGTGGAAACCCCCTATTTATATTTCGTAAGCGTGGGTAGGTAATGAGTCATGTGTAATGAGCAATGACTAAGCGCGCGCTTTACGAGCGCCGCCAGAAAAGTATTAAGAAATTACGTAAGAAAAAATAATTATGAAATTAATATTGCTCTTAATAAAGGTATCACGTCTCAGAGGCATGGACTAACGGAAATAAAACGGCTTCCACTGGTGCAGTACTTCATGCTGAGCCCTTTTTGCTATCTACTCCTTTTCGCACAGCTGAGCCCCTCTCGATGCACCTCCCTCGTTGTCTTACTTCAAAGAGGCTATCGCTCTGGGCTGTCACTGCCCCCACACGCACCCATCAAATGACTCCGTGCGCTTGGAATACATAATACCTTCAATGAAGCAATCGAAGCGCATCGCCTGGCTGAGTTCGCGTGCCTTTGCTGACCCCGGCTGGTACGCAGATCCTTGAGCGAATCGTGGCCCCCATTCCTATTAGACCATCTAGCTCTCATCTCCCGGCTTGTTGGCTCACGTTTGCGGCTCTTACAAACTGACACTTTCCCACACCACACTTATTTTATGCACACCCCACACACACACTAATAAATAGGCCTCCCCTCATTGCCCGTTATGCGGTGCGCTCGGCACTCTTCCACTCTCAATATGAGTGTCCGCGCGACTCCTTCCCACCTTTCCGCTCCCTCTCTCAATGGGAGCAGGCTCTCAATAGCGCTGACCTGGCAACCAATGAAACCGTCACGGCAAAAGCCTTAGACGTAGTGGGGGCCCTTGTAAATCCACCACCCCCTGGCCCTCAAACCAATGGTAAATTGGGGCAATCTTACAGCTACTACTACTACCACATGTGTCCACACTGGTGATATTCTACTCCATCTCGAACGCGTATGCATCTAATAAGCATGCTCAGTATCGGAACCACAAGATTCTCACCCCGGTTTTCAATTACGTGATTTCTTCTCTTTTTTTGAGACTAGGAAACAAAAGTCCTGCAGTCTTTGGTGACAATACCACTCTCTGCAAGCGTAAGAAATGTTGAAGTGAATATGAAGCCTTAGAGCCTGCATTTCAACACGGTTGAGATGAGGACCCACATTACCTGCATTTTAGAGAAGCAAGGCAATTACGGGCGTCCTGACAGTGACAGTGATCCTCTCTTATGAATGCAGGACTTTTCTGTTCAGCAGAACAGGCCGCCCTTGTCACGTCCCTCGAACTGTCTGTGAGAGATTGCAAGGTTCACAGCGAAGGTGTTAGAATTTTGATAGCCTCCACACATGAGTGAACCTTTAACCGTTGCGGCCGCTGACATAAGGAACGCAGGCTTTTGGTGCATTACATTAGGTTGAAACGTTTGCTAAGTCATTTGGGCACTGGCAATCTTGACCCCGTCATGAAGGCCCAGCGTTGTAAAGAGGGCCAAAAATGTGCTTCCTTAATTTCAATTTTATTCAATGTACAAGAGGATTGCCAAATATTCAGCCAAGAAATACCATGATAGCTCCGCAGTCCTAAAAATGAAGGCTTTTATGCTAAACAGCCACTTTCAACTTCAAAAGCACACATGATTTTTCGCTCGGTGGCTCTGGAATATCTGCAATATTTTTAAATATATAGTAAAAACTGAAAAGTGAGCCATTTCTTAGAAGTCGCAAACGTAACTCTCGCCCAACATGATGCTTCTTTTCTTCCTTTCATGCACACCTAAGCTGAGAAGTTTTATACCAAGTAATACACTTAAGGTACCTGCCGTATTGCATGTCGAGGTATAGCAGGTGTGGTCAAAACGAAAGCAACAAATAGCTACTGAATGGCCGTGAAGGCCGCACATTTCACCGCAGTGGTGAATATAATTTGCTTTCGGGCCTTTACGGCCTCGCCTGTTTTGGAAGGAGCAACATTTTCTACGGTACATTTACATTTATTACGAGAAGACAAATCTCATTTACATTGTACAAGTGTGCACTGCCCTTTCTAAGAACGAACATTCCCCACAAAAAAAAACCTCAAAAAAAGGTGTGCCCTTACAGCAACTGATACCTGGGTTCGCGGAGACGATGTTATAAAAAAGGTTTTGCTGAGCGTGTGTAGATGTGCCTTTCTCGTCTACTCAGGGGGCTTGTTCATTGCACTCGGCTAGAATCATTAGATAAGGGTACAGAGTCATCGTCATCATCATCATCAGCCTATCTACGCCCACTGCAGGGAAAAGGCCTCTCCCATTATTCTCCAATTACCTCGGTTCTGTGCCAACTGTGACCAATTTATCACCGCAAACTTCTTGATCTCATCTGAAAATCTAACTTTCTGCCGCCCCCTGCAACGCTTGCCTTCTCTAGGGATCCACTCTCTTACCCTTAATGACCAGCGGTTATCTTCCCTTCCCATTACATGCCCTGCCCACGTCCATTTCTTTTTCTTCATCTCTACTAATATTTCCTTAACACGTGTTTGTTCCCTGACCCACTCCGCTCTCTTCTTGTCCCTTAATGTTACACCTATCATTTTCCGCTCCATTGCACGCTCAGTCGTTCTCAATTTAAGTTGAACCCTCTTAGTGACCCTCCAGGTTTCTGCCACGTAGGTGTGTACCGGTAAGATGCAGCTGTCATACACTTCCTTCATCAGCGACAATGGTAGGCTGGTATTCATTATCTGAGAATGTCTGCCATATGCACCCCACCCCATTCTTATCTTTCTAATTATCTCTGCCTCATGGTTGGGATCTGGGGTCACAACTTGGCCTAAGTAGATATATTCGCTTACCACTTCCACTGCCTCACCACCTATCTCAAACCGCTGTGCTTTCCCGAGGTTATTGATCATTCCTTTAGTTTTCTGCATATTAATTTTCAGGCCCACGGTTCTACACTGTTCGTCCAGTGCGGAAACCATGCTTTGCAATTCGTCCCCCCAGTTACTTAGCAAGGCAACTTTATCACCAAATCTGAGGTTACTGAGGTATTCTCCATTAACCCTACTCCCACCTGTTCCCAATCCAACGTTCTGAATACTTCTTGTAAACATGCTGTGAATAACATTGGAGAGATTGCGTCTCCTTGTCTGACACCCTTCCTTATAGGTATTTTACTGCTCTCCTTATGGAGGATGATGGTAGCTGTGGACCCATTGTAGATATCCTCTAGTATTCTTACATAATGCTCATCTACCCCCTGGTTCGGTAATGCCTGAATGACTGCTAGGGTTTCGACCGAGTCAAATGCTTTCTCATAACCTATGAAGGCTATATATAGGGGTTCAGTATACTCAGCGCACTTCTCTATCACCTGATTGATCATGTGAATATGGTCCATTGTTAAATAACCTTTACAGAAACCTGCTTGTTCTTTAGGTTGACTGAAATCTAAGGTTGCAGAAATTCTGTTAGCGATTACCTTGGCAAGTACCTTGTAGACGACTGACAGTAAGCTGATCGGCCTGTAATTTTTCAAGTGCTTCATATCGCCTTTCTTATGGATTAGGATGATGTTCGCGTTCCTCCAAGATTCCGGTACACTTGCGGTCATTAGGCTTTGCGTATACAGGTTTTCCAGTTTTTCAATTACAATTTCCCCGCCATCCTTCAAGTGGTCTGTTGTTATCTGATCCTCACCAGGTGCTTTGCCCCCTTTCATTTCTTTCAAAGCCTTCCTTACTTCTTCGGTCCTTACAGGTGGGATGTCTATCCCCTCTTAACCACTTTCTCGTTCGGCATTATCCTGGATGTCCAGGCTACTGTACAGGTCCCTATACAGGGTGTCCCAGCTATCATGCACCAAGATTTAAAAAAAGAGAAATTGCGTAACTCGAAGAAAATCTAGTGCATAATGTTTGCAGTACTGCGAAGAAGCGGAGAGTAATTTTTTCGTTAACGAGACGTAGTTAGTTAATTGTAATTAATTATCTAACTCTAGAAATACTGTCCTAATCACTAAAGTGTCAATGAGGCACTTGTAGGTAACCACGAGGGGCATCTCACTGCGATATTTTCAGCGACGAACTAATTGCGTACTCATTTATTCTGACTGATACAGGAAACCCGCGAAATATGAAAAATACCACGTGACGACGCTTACGCGCGCATTGTAAAGCAGCGTCCCCAAACAAAGCTGATTGAAACACGGCCGGGCTGGAGGAGCGGCGGGCGCGCACTTTCATACGGCCTGCGCTTCGGGTATAGTTCCCACCTTTCACCGACGCTACTTCGTGGCGCTGCGGACCAACCCTCGCCGGTTGACCTACAGCACGGGCGGGGTAAAGCGGCGGCGCGCGCGCATTTGCCACTGCCCTAGCCCTCCTTGGCTACAGTTGATACCTGTCCGTGTAAATTTACATGTGCGTCATTAAAATAGGCGACTCCATCCCCCCTTTTGAATTTTTGGTCTAATAGGGTCAAACAGCCTAACATTATCACTCGGAAACGCCTAAAATCAAAAATTGAAAGAAGCATTTTAGCTCGGGGCACATGAAGAAAAATATGCGAGGCCATCATATCTTTTCAGCGACTGTATTATATGAAAATGGTGAGGCAGGCAATAAACGCGGCATTTTCCGTGACTGAAATATCAGTTATTTTTCCTTTCGGATGATGCCTTGGTTTGCACGCGCACAGGGCACGACCAGTGACGCGAATGATTTCCCGCCGAGGGAGATACGGTTATCGCTTAGTTAAACGTGTTTCTGCTGCTCACGCTCCGGTAGGGCTGAGCGGACCGCAGGCAGCGAGCGCACTGTCAAAAACGTACAGCTAAAACTCTTAATCATGCAACTGAAGTGCACAACGAGTCTTCTTTTTGGTGAGATATAGCAGCGAAGACATTTATTGGTACCGGTGATATTCCGCGGCAGATCCAAAACACGTGCGGCAAGCGTTGTCGGCTCGCTCGGCCAGAAGCGATGCCTCGACTAAGAAAAAAGAGGATTGGGAGGGTAGAGGGTTGGTTCGAAGCGCCCTCACTCGGTCGAGAATCTGCTGTATCGTTTCCTTGTTGGGTGCGCAGGCCGTATGAAAGTGCGCGCTCGCCGCTCCTCCAGTCCGGCCGTGATTGAAAGCAACTGCTTCGCGTGTTACCCGCTCGAAGAGACAGCGCATCACCTTGATAATAGCATGCATGGAAGGAGCAGCAGCAGCAAGATTCGAGGGACGCGTGTGCAGATAAGGAACAAACTCGGTCGCGATTTCTTCTTTCTTTCTTTTGTCTATTTCATTCTGGCTAACTCAGAGGCAGCCGGTTTGAGGGCGTTGCTTGACGGTGCGCGCGGAGGCGCCGTCACGTGGTATTTTTCATATTTCGCGGGTTTCCTTTATCAGTCAGAAAAAATGTGTACGCAATTAGTTCATCGCTGAAAATACCGCAGTTAGATGCCCCTCGTGGTTACCTACAAGTGCCTCATTGACACTTCAGTGATTAGGACAGTATTTCTCGAGTTAGATAATTAATTACAATTAGTTAATTAAGTCTCATTAAAAAAATACTGTGTGCTTCTTCACAGTACTGCAAACATTATGCACCTGGTTTCTTTCGAGATACGCCTTTACTCTTTTTTAAAATGTTGGTGCATGATAGCTGGGACACCCTGTAGAACTCCTCGGCCACTGTGACTATTTTATCCCTATTTGTGATGACATTCCTTGATTACCTTTACGTGCATACATCTGATTTTTCCGCGCGCCAAGACGCCTCTTCGCTGCTTTCAGACTACCTCCGCTCTTTACAGCGTATTCGATCCTCTCCATATTATACTTCCGTATGTCAGCTGTCTTACGCTTATTTATTAACTTCGAAAGCTCCACTAGTTCTATTCTGTCAGCTGCGGTAGAGATTGTCATGGTTTGCCGTGTCATGTCATGGGTACAGAGTATCGGCACCCTTTTCTTGTATCGTGTGCACCCCCGCAATGATCATTAATAAGTTCGCATTACGTGACATTTGCTTACATTGCGACCGTACATGGGCGCCGCATATTTGTTTTTTATACGTTTTAGTCCGTCAACTCTGGCAGGCTTAGCTTGTTCTCCTTGTTTTGTGGCAGCGCGCGACTGACGTCGTTCCGATGCGAATCAAAGATAACCCGTGTAACCGCATTTTAGCAGCATTATTGTGCCCAAAGATGCCGTTTTGCTGCATCTTGGTTGGTGTTGCTAACGGTCGAAGTTAACAGCGACGCCGTAGATGCACCAGTCTCGCAACACTATCAACAACAAAATGGCCCCGTTGCTTACATGAGTGCCTCGGTGGCGGTACTCTAATATCTTATCTACTGACACTACGATCGGATTCTCTGCCGGCAAATGATGCGTCATGGCAAACCTAACGCATGCACAAGGCGTCTTCGCAAGAACTGCCCTGTTTAGTTACACAAGCCCTACCTAGTCTTCAAAGCTAATCTGCAAACATAATCTTTACCAGTAACTTATGGTAGGGGAAAACATTGTTCACAAGCGCCTTACTTCCGTAGTACAGTTTTGGGGCTTATTTTGTGGTTTTCTTAAACGAATTCTGAGCGTTATGCTGCATGCCTGATTAGTCTGCCGCATGCGCTTTGCGTCTTGGACCTTGGAACCTTGGCGTTTAGCCCGCGGAGATGAAATAGTTGGAATGGGGAGGTATACAGCTGTGCTGTAAAAATTGGTCGCCAACTACCCCCCCCCCCCCCGGCAGACGTGAATGTCCAGCAAAACTGTTGTAAATCACTGCACAGGCTGATGGGGGATGGTATGAAATGTTCTTCGTCGTATGGGCGGGCTTTCCGCTTGCGCTCGGTCTCTCCGGAGGCAAATGCTGGGTCCTCCCTAGCCTGAAGCATGCCCTGGGTGTCTTGAGAGAGAACTGCTGGGCCCTGCCTAGTCATATCAATGCGCTCCCATTCAAATGACATCAGTACCCTTATCGAGAGCATATAAAAAGTGAATCTTTGCCAGGTACGGAGGGGTGGGGCAGTCACAGGAACCGTATCATCCATCATGCGGTTTCGAAGCACTCTTTGTGGTTTTTTCTTTACATGGATACTAAGCGCTTTGCCGTATGCCTGTTCATTCTCACGCATGCGCTCGGTGTCTTGAACGAAACTCTTGGGTTCTCCCAGTGTGTTTCCGTTACAAGGACAGGCAATTTGGTTGATTATGAACTTTAACGCGCGTACGCTACAGAGGCGATGAAGCGCGCCGTAATGAAGGGCATCGAAAAAATTTTGACCACCTGCTGACTTTTACTACGCGCTAAAATATAGACCACACAGACGTGTTTTGCCTTTCACCTCCATCAGAAAAGCGGCCGGCGCGGCCAGGACACGACACAAAATTTTCCGACCAATAGGAGCCTTACAGCCTCGCTGTAAAAGGGTTTGCCACTATGACGGCTCAGCAAGGGCGAAGCCCTATATCGCTCAACAAGTTCTCAGTAGATTTCGTACACCGCAGCTACTGTACCGCGACATCGTGCTATCATATTTCGCAGGTAAATGCCGCCGAAGGAAACGCCTTTTTGTGCGGTAAACTATTCATGAAGGCAACGCGCCGACACTCGCAGTAGAAGCAGCCCTGTTGTTTCAAATGTGTGCCTACACCTGCTCACTGGGCCGCGTGGCGTTCTCCAAAACCTAATGACCCTGGGGATGCTCAAATCATTGGATGAAATTAGGGGAGCTCTCACCGTCTCACCACAGAAGGAACGACTTATAAAAACGAAGACTGGGATGGCCATTCTATCCAGTGTGGGCTCTGAGGCAGACGCGCGCCTGATCAAAGACAAGGAAGACTCAAAAACGTATGTAAAAAGGTCAGGGTGTCTTCCCTCCCAAATACATGGAACCGCTTTTACACAAGGAACTGCGACAAGCGAAGGTATCCTTCCTAAAACGCCACCAAAGCTACCAAACGCCACCAAAGTGGTATTGTTTAGTACCCGGAGAATATACTGGAGACATTAAAAGACTTCTCATTTCAAAAAAACGCCTGTAAAGAGCAGGCTGAAACTGGTGCTCTTAAACTGTGTCTTTAACTGTGTCGGAGGTACCCTATCGAACCTATGAACTCGATGGGCGCCGAAAACTAGACGGTACGAACACATACTTCTTTAAAGAAACAAGCACTGCATGTGAGCACTGGGGAATCAGCGAGACAATCTGAGGGAGACACATTGTCACAAAAAAGTGAAACTTTGCGTGTCCTAATAATGGAGACTGTTGAGCCGCGGTAAGGCACAAACGCTTGAAAATTTACAACACTGTTCGTCCGAACCCTGCAGACAAATCTGCACCACGTTCGTACCAGCCCAGTACCCGTTCAGGATCACGAAGCTCATATCCACAAGTCAGAGACTGCAGAAATGGACCTCTCAAAGAGTACCTTGCGCACTGACGGCATCAACTGGAGCACGTCAACACTACGGCTGTAGCAAAGGACCTTTCAACAAAAAAGCAGGGATGCTGTGACGTGACATTGTGAATAATCGGTGCCCCTATAGACAGTGACGGGTGTGGACATAATTTCTGAGATAAGGCCTCCATGTTCGCGCAGGTTGGAGGATGTTTAACGGGGGGTTCTTGGGAATGTGCCTGCATCTTTCTTGGTGGGATTTTTAAAAAAAAGGTTATGGCGTAGTAGCGACAGAAGAAGGAGAATCTCGGAACGGTGGCCTCCATTCTGTTTTCTTCTCCCGTCCCTTTCTTAGCACCGCCCAGCACGTAGTCCACCTCCTCGCTACCCTTTCCGAGCAACTTTGGAGAAATTCTCATTACCCAAAGAGAAGACTGAGCATCTCTCCCGAACCCTGGAAAACGTCTGACGGCCACTGAAGCTCCGGCTCGCGAGTCAGAAACCAACACCTTCCCTAGCAAAACAACGCTAGTCCAGATGTTTCCCAGAAATGCGGCAAGAAATACAAGAAGTGCGGAAAACTATCCAACTCAATCGATGCAATCTTGGCCTACCTCATCATATGGCCCTCAGAACCCAAAACCACAAACCCTCCCGAGTTATGGAAGGCAGCTGTCACCAGCTGCGACCATGGAGTTCAGTCCCTCGGTCCTGGAGATGAGCGGAAAAAACCAGGGCCCTGGATGGAGGGACCCGACAGTAGCCAAGGCTCAAGCACTCACTCCCAAAAAAAATCTTTTTTCTCTCTCTCCCTGGGATGACTACTAGAGCGGGCGATAGCGGAACGTCGTGAAACCGCTCGCCGCAGTAGCGCCTCCGCTAGTTCGTCCCGCTGCGCTGCCCGTAAAGCCAGTCTGTTAACTCTGTCTATTGGCGGAATATTTATCCTGCGTTGCGTTTGTCGGAGTTATATTTGTGTTTCTGTGTGTAATATATGTTCGCATCTTAGTTAAGCTGGTCTGCAGTACAAAAATACAATTTTCTCGCTCATAGTAGCCGATATATCCTCCCGAAGATTCTTTGACAAAAATAAGGAAGTACTGAGGGGAGAGATATAATGACAATAGGAAACACTGGACAACGAGGTATTTCCCGTGGTCTGACTGTTCTTCAGAACGGGGAGAGTTAAGACAGTAGAAAGAGCCTTACACATAAAAGTTTAAGCAGACACAACACGGTGGCATACGAGTGAGCATAGTCCCGTGGAAATGGAAACATTTATTGGATTGGACTGCAACCGTTGAGGTCTTAACATTTGGCCGGCGCGACAGGCCCCGAAACACTGAACAACCACAGCTTTCCTATTGCCATGATTTTCTTCTTTACAAATATTTTAGTTGTTATCCGCTGCATTGTTTGGATTTTCAACTTGGTATACAGTCGGCGTTTTAAAGTCTTTTAGTGCGGTAAACATTTTGCTTTGTAGCTCTTCTGAAAAATTGTTTTCAGCAGACCCGGCGTCTCAACTGCAGAAAACAACGCCAAACATCGCCACAGATGGTGACAACATCTTGTTGCATCGTAACGTGTAGGCTTAGTCGAATTATTTTTTTACTACTATTCGGCAAATAGCGGACACTGAATTCAAAACTACACGCGGGTATAAGTAGAACGCGCTTATCTGTGCCTCTGAAAGGCGCGCTGAAATATTTTTCTCTTTCGAAGAATTTATACCACGGGTGATCAGTTTGAAGCCTAATCACGCCTAGGAATACTACTTGCCCTTACGTACGTGAAAAAAAAAATGAGCTATTCATCGCTCGATTCCACCCTTTTGACGTTTACTTCGGTAATTGCTTTAGGCATAATCTGGTGTCGGAACGACCGTAGTATCTCAAGAAACACAACAGAAAGTTTCCACAGGAGGAACAGAAAGGTAATCCTCGCAGATCAGGACCGCATGTCGAAAGCTGACGATGTTCACGTGTAATGAAGACAATGCCTTGGCACGAAGAGAATATTATTGGCAGTGTTTTCGAGGCTAGCCATTGTTCGTGACCGGTGACGTCTGCGCACACGTTTAAGCAGGCCACCGACATGGCTGTAAACAGTTGAAAATGAATTTCATGCAATTCAGGGTCATTAAACAACTAACTCTATATATGTGATTGGTTTTCCCTATCTCCGTATGAGGTGTGTTGTCCACTCTCAAGCATCCAGCCATTCATATTCTACAATGAAGAACAGTGAATGGTTTCGGTAGGAAATTTAACCTGTTTTTGTGTTAAATTGTTTACGGTCATACTTACGAAATACAATAAAAGAATTTTCAATTGGCTTTTCAGGTTCGTTACGTTTTGATTAATTTCAAAATTACGCCGGAAATATGGGATTACTTTACATGTTTTTTGACCATGCCCTGATATTAGTTTTCAAAAACCTGAATTGAATTCAGCAGACAGCCATGCAAGTAGTAAAAGGCACCAGTAAATCCCTGAACACAAAATTCGTAGCCTGGAGCCAAAACAAGCATGCTGCAGCAATATGTACTTGAAGGAGCCATAATCAATTTTATGTTTCAAAGAACTCGCCTTCGGAAGCTAGCTTCCTGGCCCCAATTCAGCCAAAATTACGTTTTGACTGCCAAAATTTAGATTTTTTTAAACATTGGCTTGGTTTACCATGTGAAACCAAAGTTATCATGAGCGAAACGTGAAGCACATGCACAGACGGGCCAGGTGGTGCGCCATACTTCGTGATACTGGCCGACCCAGCCACGTCAAAGCATGTCTACAATCGCCCCGTCCTCTTTCAGTCTAACGATTTCAGTCGGCAGCCTGTACTGGTGCAAAGAATGTTCTGTTACATCGTAGAGACGTCGCAAGAAATTTACTAGAGAGTCGGCAGTCCTTCGTCAGTTTTCTTTCTTATCGAAATTTTTGTTTGTACTTGGGATAAACCTTTTTTCATTCCTATGTGAACAGAGCAGTCTTTTTGAGGAATCAAAATTGTGCTTTGTCTTCACGGCCATTTTAATGTGTCCAGGCACTTTTGTGCCATGATATTCCGGAGGGTGTCAAGACTCGACAAGACAGGAAAAACATTTATTATAAGTCTTTTTTTTATGGCTGGGCGCCACTCCATCAGGGTCTTGTGTCATATGCTATAGCTCCGGTGGGGTTCACCAGGGGTGGTTCCTTGATTGCATGGTCCCAATGGCACCTGCTACAGTGCGTGCCGGCTGAACACGACCCATGTGTTCTCCACAGCAGTCGCTGACCAGCAGTGCCTCCCATTGCTCCGCCATCGGGTTTCTGATCTTGGGGACCACCGTTGCGTCTAAGTATTCCCATGGGGTGTGGTGGTGGTGGGGGGGTATTGACAATAGGCGGCCGTCTGCTCAGTGTGCCGAGTAGATTTGGCTGAGTATGTTTAAGTTTAGAAACGTGCCTGTCTGCAGCTCTTTCCAGTCCGTGCCTTATGCCCTCGTCAGGGATTCGTGTGGCTGAGAATGTTTTTTTTCTGATAACTTGTTCATATGAAAGTGTGGCCGAGTACTCCGTAGGGACTAGCGTGGGTTCTTCCGGGTCGAAATCCTCCGGCTTTCTGTTTTGTAACATAATCCTGACCTACCCTGTCTGCGTTTGTGTTCCCTGCTATTGCCGAGTGCGGCGGTGCCCACGGGATATTGTACTGGATAATACGCGACGGCTCATGGTACTGGAATACGCCCCCTTTAGCAACGAGTTAGTACACGAACTGCACGGTGCCTCACTTTTTCGTTTAGAAAGGAATGGGTGCCATCATCGCCGACAGGGAGTGCGAATTCTGCAACGCACACAGGGCCCTCACTTGATGGTTACTTCTGCGAAAGAGTGGGCGTCCCCGACATGAGTGAGTCGCTTAGTAGGGTGCGTGGTAGAAGTACGTATCATTTACCGCCTCTCATCATAATTCTCTTTTTTCTTTACGTGTTTTCCTTTTCTGCTACTGTTACTAAAGTCATTGACCAATGGTTCTTTTATAGTTAACATTTTGCGCTACGTTTTCCAGCCATGACACTGACACTAACGACGGGCAAAGAAACAATCAACAAAGCCTACATCAAGCCGCGGGTGGCAATTCACGACACCGGACATCAAAGCACAAGTTTTCCTCGATTAGAAGTTGTACTAATATTTTATTCATTTTTGACCAGGCGAACTATCGTAGAAAGCTCCACTACTTCAATACTTAACGTTAGGCATTACCCCAGTTTACCGCGTACCCTCAGGCTGCTGCATACCCAAGTGCGAAGCTCTCAGAAGTTTTCACTACGCATCCGAGACAACTAAAAATAATTGGCTGCGCTGCTGCAAGCCATCAAGATCTTTTTTTTGCGGTGTTTTCGTAACACCGGTATTTCGCCCTCGCAGCCACCTAGTTGTTCCTCATAACGCGACGAAACAAAACGACGGGCCCCTGAAAGGGCATTGCACTTGCTATTGTTTGCTAAATTCCACGAAATTATATTAGCCGGGGGGTACATCTGCGTTTTGTAATTCTTGTGATGAATAAAAGACGTTCTGATTACATTACCACCCCAAAAAGGGCGCGCTACTTACTACTCTTTGTTAACTTCCAAGAAATTGTTACACTTGTCCGGCGCATTTGTACTTGTCGCCTTTGGAACAAAGATTAGGCGTTATGGCGATAAACCTTAAGCGGTCAGTCAACTATTCAACCTCAGCACGCCCGGCCTTTTTAAGAAAGCAAGCTGCTTACGCTTCATTTTAAAAAAATTTGCTGTCCTGTTTATGCCGACAAGAATCTCGGTGCCGTTGTCCCTTTTGTTTATCAGCATTTCAAATGCGAGAAGGCGCATACGCAAATCTTGTTTTCCTTTTTTTTGCAATAAAGCCAAACTATGGCCACGTAGCAGCTGCGGTCGCTAAACATATTTATATGTTAACCGCTTTGTGGCGATGCTGACAATGTCCTTTTTTTCTGAAATAATATTAAAATTTACTATCAGTAGACAGCAAAAAATCGCGTACTGAAATCGTTTTTTCAAACGCTGGTGCAATCACCACCATGCAACTGCATTCGGCCATGGCCCTAAATGGTCTGCCAGCTCCCTCAAAATGTTTTCAGGAGCTTAACAGTTCTCCTTATCACCAAGTCATAACCCTCATCATCCATTTGTTTGCACCCTTCGTCAACCTACGTGCTGGGAGTGCACCTTGCACGGCCTCAGTCGTTACATTCGCTGAGCCGCTACATTCCTGTAAGGCCAGTAGGTAACAATAAGGACTAAAACAGCACTGCGTAGGGTTTTATCTTCCTTGACCGTTCGTTTTTGAGCGGTTTTCCTTTTTAAAACGTAAAGTCAACCCTATTTACCTTATGCTAATAGTGTTCAACGTCTCGAGGTGACATTGAGAGAAAATGTGGGGGTGCTTTCAAGCGATGATGAGTGGATCTCGGCAGCCTGACCAAGTGAGCCAAATACCCACACCGAGCTGTGACGCCTTTTACGACCGACATGACTCCAAGCAGCCGGTGGTGACAGTGACCTATTTCGGAGTTCAAACAGATGCGCTTAGAGGTGAGGGGCACTAGGCCATCCGGAATGACATCCCAGGAGAAGCAAGTAGATGCACCGCATTAGTCTTCAGTGTACAGACAATTTGCTCCGATAGCTGATGATTCATTTTATGATGAGGCTGAATTCAAAGCCTTCCACGATATGGATTCAGCAAAGTGGGCGAACGGCTACAACAAGAGATGGGCTGCGGGTCACCGTGGGCAAGGACTTCATTTTTTTATGAGCAGGGATAGCCCTGCACTGGTTTTAAACCCACCAGGCCTCATTGAGCTCATAGAAAATTTGTAACGATACCTTGAGGTAAGCATTCGCTACCCAGTTTCGACAGCAGAAGGCCCAGGAACTTCAATGCTCTATCAATGGTCCCAACAAAACTATGATCCGCTTCGTTGAAAAATTGTTTCCACGGAGTACGCGAAGCGACCGCCAGCCTGGCGAAGAAACCAACTTTCCAATGCTTATAGGGGAGTAATAAGTGGCATTTTCATGGGCATGTCCGCTTTCTTCCGGCAGCCGTCCATTCAATTGGGGCCGAAGCTACGGGCATTGAGTGACCTTGGGTAGCGAAGAGTGGTCACCATCGCGGACTTCCCGCCGGTGCCCAGGCGATCTCATCTTTCCCGTCAAATTCCCCTACAGAGAGTGAGGTTGAAGGATATATCAGGAAAACGTCCAAGATTATGCACGACAAGGGCTTCATAACACATTGTCAACTTCAGAGGTACCGGTTTCAATTTCCTTTTTGGAGATACTGCAGTAGGAAATGCAACGAGAGCTCGTTCATAATAGCCGTGTCGCTATCGCACAAGAGCGCTCTGCACGAACCTATGCGGTGGTTCTAGTGAACCGCAGTCAGCATCTAGACACGAAGTGATTATCCCACGAAGACAAATCTTGATCTCTGCGCCCTAGCAGCCACCCCTGCATCAGTATCATGGCCTCTAAAAACGTTTTGCCCAGTAGGACCAGAGACAACCCGCAATCTTCCTCCTCTACAGCGACGTGGATCATGCCTAGTTACGTTACCACAACTTTAAGCTAGAGCTTCGCGGGTTCCCCCAGCGATCCATGGTCGTGGTAAGCCCACTATCCTCGATAAAATTAACTCTACATACAACGCCGCTTAGCGCCGCTGTCGCCGAAAAGTCACTGACACCCCTCTGCATCGCCCTGACTCGCCCTGCCTCACACATTCGACGAACATGGCAGGGAGCTTTGGCTTCTTTTCCTCATCGGAACAACAAAGCCCACCAAGGCGGGGGATTCGTGTTGCCGACGTCCAAAATAGCAGAGACTCGGCAAACTCTACAACATCCTAACTCTAAGGCTGAAAGTCGTTAGCACGAACAGACCTTGTCCCAGTCAAAAAGACGACAAGAAAAACTTTTGTAGTTTTGTCGTACTTTCGCGTGTCGTCCTGTCGTGTTGTCGTATTCTTGTCGTGTGGTAATTTTGGTGTTCTGTCCTGTGTCCTATCTCTGTCCCGACTTTGATGGTCAGTCGTGAGGAATTCCTGCCTTATCGTAATCATAATGTTCCATCGGTAGTTGTACATGGTTTGAATGTTATTGCTCATTGTGAAGAGTAGCGTAAATGGCAGTTCTGTTGTGACTACAGGAATGTTTGTCGTTGAGAAAAGTTACCTTGTCGTTACGACAGAAATGCGCGTCGTACCAACATATGGCTTTATCGTAACAACAGGATTTCTGTTGTCACAACAAACTACGACAGGAGTTCCTGTGAGGTTTTTGCAGTATTGCTGTTGTGATTTTAGACTGGGGTGGAATCGCCCTAATATCATTATTGACGTTTAAGACGAAAAGGAGCTCGTGACACAGGGGCCGACCTTGTGCTTTCAGAAGATTTGGTTGATCGTAGGGTTTAACGCGCCGACGAAACGTAGGCGATGAGGCGCGCGGTAGTGGAGGGCTCCGGATTAATTTTGACCACCTGGGGATCTTTTCGTGCGCCGAAATCTCGTACACACGGGCGTTGTTGCTTTTGGCCTCCATCAGAGAAGCGGCCGCCGCGGCCGGGAATCGAACCAGTGACATTATGCTCAGCAGCGCAACGCCTTAGCCACTAAGCCACCACGGCGGGTTTCTTTCAAACGAAAATCACCCCGTCGCCTGTAAATATTAACGACACAGTGGCGGGATGATTCCGATAGTGCGCAAAAGGGCTCTGTAGAGACAGTGAAGATACCGACACCCTTGCTGCCAGATCAAACGACTTCTGCTTCTTTTTTTCATGCTCCCTCGCAATCCCCGCAGCCCGGCCACTTCATCGCCGTCTTCTTCTGTACTTGTCAGAGCACTCGGTATTTCCCGCCATTCCTTTTGCCGCGGTGAACTAAAGAGGCTCTATTTTGCGATACTATCACCTTTCCGAGTTGCAAGGTATCGCCGTGTTTTCAACCGATCAGTGTTATGGCGCATACCAAAACCACTAAAGCGCTGCGTGCTACAATATCGAAGATTATCACCACAATGTAGTATGTGATGTAATATATATATAAATATATATATATATATATATACATATATATATTGTCACGTGTTTCATCGGCGCCAAGAGACGACTGTGAGGACGAAGAAGTGGTTGAGTGCGCGTGCTCTCTCATCATTGTCATTCAGAGCTATGGCGCTCGCGCTCGGAACCCTGTGCTCGAGCTATCCGATTAAAGAGGCTCCGGCTGCTTGTTCTGACCCGGTCGTCTCCTTCAAGGACCACGGCTCAGTATCTGCTTGCTTATAGTACGCGTATATACAGTGTAGCCCATTTATAACGAACCCACTTACAGCGACATAGCGGTTATAACGAAGTGATCTTGATTTCCCGTCCCAGTTTCCGCATTTTCAATGCCTTTTAAGTCCACTTTTAACGAAGTAAAAAAATGCGTCTCAGTGGATATAGCGAAGTTTTTTGTCGAGAACAACACAAAAAAAACACCAAACCACCTTTTGAGCTTTCGCGTGAATTAACTCGGCCAAAAAACCGCCAATTCTTGGCTCCCGGCAGCTGCTTCGCCCCACTCGGCTCCCGGCGAAAGCTTGCTTCACCGCACCACATGGTCGCCCGGTAGCCGCGTCGCGAACGCTTGCCGTTCTTTTTTCAGTGCCAGGCGGGCCGACCGCCGCGTGCTTATCTCGTTTCACGGCGTACTCCTCTCTTCAGAGAGGAGGTCGTACGGGCAGCTTCAGAAACTATGTGGCCGCTTTAGACCGGTTCCGCTTGTGGCGCCTCATTTTGGTGCATTATCGCCGCCGTGTCATCGAGCGTCTGCTCATTGACATCTGTACAGCCGACAACGCTGCCGACCTGAAGGTGCCGCTAGTAAAGGCGGTATTTTTCGCAAGCGGAGCGTGGCGGGACGTGAAGTCTGAGACCAGTCTACACTGCTTCGAGAAAGCAGGTTTTTCGCGGGGAAGCAGCGGTGCCGAAGAAATAACAGCAGAAGCGGACATCGATGCTGCTGCAGCGGATGGTGACGCGGCCGTGACGAGCTTGGGGCAGCTGTGGGAGGCCGCGGGCAATTCAAGCCTTGTCCCAAGCGGGTTGGATTATCTGGACTTTGTACCTGGCGGATCAAGACCTCGTCGCAACAGAGGAGCTCACCACCGATGAACTCGGCGCTAGCGTCTCCGAAAAGGGAACGGCCGCTGATAGCAGTTCCTCGGACGGCGAAGGTGACGACATTGGTGGGCCTCAGCCTGGGACCGCCGGAGCAGCTCTCGCAGCTGTCGACACGCTGCGTATGTACTTGTGCTCCGAACCGGGCAGTTGCGATCTAATGGACAATGTTGAGCACGGTGTTCTGAAACGCGCGCTCGTGAAACGCGTGCAAGGGACCCTTGATCACTTTTTTCAAAAAGTGTAAATAAATTTTTTGTCTTGGTCTGCATAATGTTAGATTTTTTTAGAGTCCAGATATAGTGAACAAGCGGTTATAGCGAAGTAATTTCAGATTCCCGCCAACTTCGTTATAACCGGGCTAAACTGTATATATATATATATATATATATATATATATATATATATATATATATATATATATATATATATATATATATATATATATATATATATATATATAAATATATATATATATATATATATATATATATATATATATATATATATATATATATATATATATATATATATATATATATATATATATATATTGTTACGGTGACGCTCAGGCATTGAGGGGTGAGCTGAGGGTTTATTTAAAAAAAGAAAGGCCGAGAGAAGACGCAGTGAAACATCCCCCTCGAGAGGGGCACGATCAAATGCAGAGCATTTCCGTGGGCGCACGACGTTAAGTAGTTTGCGTTACGTTAATGTTGTTGCACTTGTGGCAACTGTTGACGAGACAGCGCTTGTCAGCAGTAATTTGAATGAGTCAACGATATAAGGCGCGTTCGTAAGGTCCCATTCTGTATTGGCTTTGTGGCGCAGTGGGTAGAGCATCATGTACATTGCGTTCCGCCCGCAGGATCGAGGGATCGAAACCGGGCGCCGGATAGTATTTTTTTATATAGTAGGGAGGGGTGCGGTGCGGACTACGGACGTCAACGCGGGTGACATCGTGAGTTACTGAAATGATCTGCATTTAAAACTTTGGTGAGGACCGTCGATGAGCGTCTAGTCCGAGCCCTGGATACGCGACAAGCACCTCGTTCTTCTCTTGGTCGCCCTGTACCACTCCCTTCTTTAGCATCTGGTTGACCTGGTCAGCGATGACCTTCCTCTCGCCAGGAGAAACCCGATATGGTTTTTGCCGGAGCGGGCGGGCGGTTCCGGTGTCTATGCTGTGGCGCGTGCGAGAAGGCGGGATTTCGGTCTTGTTTCCGGGGCTGGTGGAAAAGTCAAACACTGTCGCATGCCTTGAAAGAACATGGGCTGACGCCTCCCTCTCGGCAGAAGAAAGACCTTTGTTTATCATCTTCAAAAGCTGTTCATCACGCGTAGCGCAGTCACCCTTGGAATCGCAAGTTTCGTTACTCACTGTTGCGAGGGGTACTCTGGTATCCTTTTCACATAGCGCGAGCTTCAAATCTAGCGGCAGAACGATAATAGCTGCTGAGCAGTTAACTGCGCATATGGAATTGCGCCCACCGTGTACGGAAATCAAACAGTGCGGCAACAAAACATCCTTCTTGACGCAGTTCGGCAGAATGGGCTCAACAATTGCACAAAAGGAAGGCTCCACAGCACCGCAGGCCATGACAGGTACAAAGGACAACGATCGGGGAGGTAGAACCATGTCTTCCGAAACACCCAAAGAGTGTTCGATCGAACGTGAAGATTCTTCGGCAAGTGCAGAGTAAAGAACACTGCTTACACAGAGTTCGTCAGTCGAACAATCTAATTTAGCACCACATTCTTGCAAGAAGTCAATACCGGGAATAACTGCGTGTGTAGACTTCCGAAGTACCGCAAATTCTGCTTTGAAGCGTTTGCGACCTAATGACACATCCACTGTACAAGTACCAAGGGGCCACAACGGTTCACCACCAACGCCTCGAAATGAGGCACTGCGATCCCAGCTGAACATTACTTTAGTCCCAAGGCTGTCTTTAAATGCCTTACTCATCACAGAAACTGTTGCCCCAGTGTCAACTGAAGCCATCGTTGGCACACCATCAATTAAAACTTCAATCTTATTTTTCACCATGTAAACGGGCAGAGGTATATTTCGTAAAGGCTGTCCGGCGACCTCACCTCCATCGGCCGCGCCGGCTAGTTTACCCGCGGTGGCTACATTGGACGACGCCGAGGTGATTGAGACAGACTGGTGCTGGCGTAGAGGTGGTGGAGTCAAACTTCTGTCCGAAGCGGGGGAGCCATTGCGTGGTCCGGTCGGCTGGTAGTTACGTGTTGACGACAGTCGTGGATACCATCGAGTGCCAGAGTTGAGGTTATTGGGCCGAGGAAACGTGAACGTGGGATCGTCGTTGGGTCCTCGGCGCCGACGGCGACAAAACCGCGAAATATGGCCGACTAGTCCACATCGATAGCAGGTGGGTGGTTCGCGACGAGGATACTGCTGACCAGGCGAGAATTGCCTTCTTGGAAAACTCGAGCGATGGTGCTCTTCCGGGTAGTAGACGCCCTGTGTACGATGGGAATCACGATGAAAATCTTCCCGTGGCTGATAGTGGGGCGCCATAGTGTACACGCCCCTTCGCTGGTAGTCGTCCACGTCAGCAACGTTGACCGACGGCCGTGAGGAGCCAAAATGTGTTGTTGAATGGCAACAAGTAGGTGACGCATCGCGAAAGAAGCTTCCGTCGCGAGAGGGGGTCCAGCAACGAGTTACGTCTCCATGCCGCAGGAGCTCCTCGCGAACGATTTGTCGGATAGTCGCAGAGAGGTCGGCAGGCGAGCTGACGTCCACGCTGGCCACCATTGTGACGTTGGCCAGTCGGCCAAACTTGGGCGTAATCCGACGCGCCTTCAAAGTTTCAAACGTACGGCAGTGGCGAATCACATCGGTGACCGTATTCAAGTTGTCCTTGCCTATATACGTCTTCTGCGATCCCCTTGAGGACATGCCCAACTCTGTCATCTTCTGGCATGCTGACGTCAACGATCCGGCACAGCTCGAGGATTTCCTCAATGTAAGCTGTACATGTTTCCCCGGGCACTTGCGCTCTCTGGAGAAGCGCCTGCTCGGCCCTCTTCTTCTTCGCTATCGAGTCACCGAATCCCTTCCTAATTTCTTCAACAAACCGTTCCCATGTGGCCAACGCTGCGTCGTGGTTTTCAAACCACGTCAGTGCTGTTTCGTCCAAGTAGATTGTGACGTTCGCGCGTCCTGCCACAGCGTCCCAGCTGTTATATTTACTCACTCTTTCATAATGAGCGAGCCATTCATCCACGTCTTTTCCGGCCTTCCCTGAAAATGACCGGGGTTCCCGATGGGGCTGCCAGCTGCCCGTCGGTGGTGTCTGGGAACTGCCTGCAGGCGGAGCCATCGTTTCTTGGATGGGCGCGAGGCCAGCAACGCGAAGGCTTTGGCGCAGATCCAGGGACTCTGTTTTCCGCGGCGTCGTACCCCGCACCTCTCACCAAAAACTGTTACGGTGACGCTCAGGCGTTGAGGGGTGAGTTGAGGGTTTATTCAAAAAACCTTGGTGAGGACCGTCGCTGAGCGTCTAGTCCGAGCCCTGGATACGAGACAAGCACCTCGTTCTCTTCGTCGCCCCGGCGTTTTCGCCGGCGGGAATGGCCTGTGACATAGTCAATGCCATCTACTGTGCACATGCACAAAATTCAACAAGTTGTGTAGCGTTACAATATATATATATATATATATATATATATATATATATATATATATATATATATATACCAAAAATAAGATTTCGCAGTCAATACAACCTCGGAAAGAAAAGAGGAGGATGTGGTAGGTCAATGAAACAGATGAAGAATTTGGAAAGAAAGTGGAGAAAAAATGCCCGCCAGGTGGGATCCGAACCCACGACCTCCGGAATATCGGTCTGGTGCGATAACCACTACGCTACCCGCGGGGCGATTTTCCCCTCCACTTTCTGGGGTATTTATGTTTAGGTATTTTGTTTCATGTGCTTGGGGGTGATAGCCAGCGCCACTCGGACTATTGGGGGGGAAGGGGACCTTCTTTTTACCCCCGGGCCGTGACTCGAGTGTCTGCAACATGTAAAGAGTGGTCGACCGGCGTTGAACCCTCTTAAGCTTCCTACGGCTTCAAGGCTGCCAGAACAGAGGCCCTCGCTATGCATGTAGCGAATCAGAATGGGAAATGAGGGGCTCGTTGAAAATAACACGGAAATAAGAATTGGCATTCAAAAAAACCTCGGAAAGCAAAGGGGAGGATGTGGTAGGTCTTTGAAACTGAAAAAGAATTTGGAAACAAAGAAAGAAAGTGGAGAAAAAATGCCCGCCAGGTGGGATCCGAATCAACAACCTCCAGAATACCGGTCTGGTGCGATAACCACTACGCTGCCGGCGGGGCGATTTTCCCCTCCACTTTCTATGGTATTTATGTTATAGTATTTTTGTTTCCTTTGCTTAGGGGTGGTAGCCAGCGCCACTCGGACTACTCGGGGTGAAGGGGACCTTCTTTTTAACCCCCGGGGCCGTGACTCGAGTGTCTACGACATGTCAAGAGTGGTCGACCAGCGTTGAACCATCTTAAGCTTCCTATGGCACCAAGACTGCCAGAACATAAGCCCTCGCTATGCATGTAGCGAACCAGAATTGGAAATAAGAGGCTAGTTAAAAATAACACACAAATAAGATTTGGCAGTCAAGAAAACCTCGAAAAGCAAAGGGGAGGATGGAGTAGGTCATTGAAACAGATAAAGAATTTGGAAAGAAAGAAAGAAAGGGGAGAAAAAATGCCCGCCAGGTGGGATCGATCCCACCTGGGTTCGGATCACACCTGGCGGGCATTTTTTCTCCACTTTCTTTCTTTCCAAATTCCTAATCTGTTTCAATGGCCTACCACATCCTCCCCTTTGCTTTCTGAGGTTTTCTTGACTGCCAAATCTTATTTCAGTGTCATTTATAACGAGCCCCGCATTTCCTATTCTGATTCGCTACATGCATAGCGAGGGCCATGTTCTGGCAGTCTTGGTGCCATAGGAATCTTAAGAGGGTTCAACGCTGGTCGGCCACTCTCGACATGTCGTTGACACTCGAATCACGGCCCGGGCGTTAAAAAGAAGGTCACCTTCACCCCGAGTACTCCGAGCTGCGCTTGCTACCACCCCCAAGCACAGAAAACAAAATACATAAAGATAAGTACCCCAGAAAGTGGAGGGGAAAATCGCCCCGTCGGTAGCGTAGTGGTTATCGCACCACACCGGTATTCTGGAGGTCGTGGGTTCGGATCCCACCTGGTGGGCATTTTTTCACCACTTTCTTTCTTTCCAAATTCTTTATCTGTTTCAATGACCTACCACATCCTCCCCTTTCCTTTCCGAGGTTTTCTTGATTGCCAAATCTTATTTCTGTGTTATTTTCAACGAGCCCCTCATTTTCTATTCTGATTCGCTACATGCACAGCGAGGGCCTCTGTTCTGGCAGTCTTGGGGCCATAGAAAGCTTAAGAGGGTTCAACGGTGGTCGACCACTCTCCACATGTCGTAGACACTCGATTCACGCCCCGTGGGTTAAAAAGAAAATTCATCTTCACCCCAAATAGACCGAGTGGCGCTGGCTCCACGCCCATGTCCAGGAAACAAAAAACTACCTTAACATAAATACCCAAAAAAATGTTGGGGAAACAGCCCCGCCGGTAGCGTAATGGTCATCGCACCAGACCGGTATTCTGGAGGTCGTGGGTTCGGATCCCACCTGCCGGCAGAGGTCGTCGAACTCACTCATGAGTACACTCACTGAGACTCATTTGGACTCAAACTCACGCGTGAATTTGAGTTTGAGTGAGCGCGAGGCTAGTGTGGCATGGTGAGTTTGAGCTTGAGTGAGTTTTTGCCGAGTGAGCCGGACTGAGTTTGAGTCCCATTGAGTTGGAGTACGCCTGAAACCCAGTGAATTTTGAGTCCATTTTGAGTTCTGAGTACAGTTTGAGTTTGAGTACATTTTGGGTTTTGAGTCCATTTTGAGTTTGAGTTCATTTTGAGTTTGAGTCCATTTTGAGTTCTGAGTACATTTTGAATTTGAGTACATTTTGATTTCCGAGTCCATTTTGAGTTTGAGTCCATTTTGAGTTCTGAGTACATTTTGAGTTTGAGTCCATTTTGAGTTCTGAGTCCATTTTGAGTTTGAGTCGATTTTGAGTTCTGAGTACATTTTGAGTTGGGGTCCATTTTGAGTTGTGAGTACATTTTGAGTTTGAGTCCAATTTGAGTTCTGAGTATATTTTGAGTTTGAGTACATTTTCAGTTTGAGTTCATATTGAGTTTGAGTCCATTTTGAGTTCTGAGTACTTATGAGATTTTAGTTCATTTTGAGTTTGAGTACATATGAGTAGCCTAGCAGGCAGCTATGGTTGGCTGTTAAGTTTCATGCGTCGCTGTGGGCTCAGAATTCAGGTTACCTGCGGGTACGGCACTATTCGCGATCCGCATGATCGGTTGGGAGGGAGGGGGTGTCCGATTTTTTTTAGTTTCATGTTGAATTTTTATGACCCTGAGCACTTGCTGTATACTAAGTTTTCGCGGCTCGGCGCGTAAGTGATAATTGACCGGTGAGGTCATAAAAAAGGGTTGTCTTAACTTTTACTCCTGATGGATTCACTAAGAGCGTGGGAAAGGGTGGTGGGAAAGCACACGGCGGCGCTTGCTGGCTGGTTGTTCGCATGCTACTGTTAACGGCTTGATATACTAGGGGTCACAAAGGGACAGGTGAGAGCCGGGGGGAAAAAAGGGCGGGGGCTGTCCCTTCTGCTGTTTCAAATGAATTAGCTGAAGTTACTGGGCAACGCCCCTTTAGACAGAATAATGACCGCATTAGATTAGGTGAAAAGTCAAAGTGATGACGCTAGGGCGTGTAAAGTATCAAATGAAAGGTCTTGATTAATGGAATTACGCGGCGTAAATAAAAAAAAATGCTTCCTGGCTGTAGTCCCCAGGCAGTCATAATGAGTTATAGATTGGATTAAAATTCAAAATGACGCTGCGAGGGCATGTGGGGAATTAAATTCAAGGCCTCGATGTGGGGAATCATTCGCAACAAAAATGCGTTATGGTTATATTATGACGTAGTCATGGTTAGTCATAAATTAAGTTAAAATTTATGTTCATGACACTGGGGCGTGTGACGTATCAAATTAAAGGTCTAGATAAGGGTAATCACGTGCTTCCTGATTATTATCATGACATAGTCAAGGTGGGTCATAAATTAGGTTAAAATTCACGATGACGCCACTGGGTGTTCGGGGCATCAAATTGAAGGTTCTGATGAGGAAAATCACGTGGGAAAAAATTGCGGTATGGCTATATCATGAGATAGTCATGGTTAGTCATTGATTGGTTTAACATTCAAATTAATTCCGCTAGGATGTGATGGGTATGAAATTAATGGTCTTGATGAGCAGAATCACGTAGGAGAAATACAAAAACGCTTCCTTGTTATAACCATGAGATAGTGATGGCGAATCTTATATTGGGTTAAAATTCGAAATGACCCCGCTACGGCGTGTAGGGTATCAAAATTATGGCCTTGACGAGGGGAATCAGGCGGTACAAATAAAAAAAGCTTCGTGGTTCTAATCATGAGATTGTCATTCTGAGTCATAGATTGGGTTAAATACAAGCTGAGGCCGCTAAAGCATGTGGGGTGTCAAATTGAAGGTTTCAGTTGAGGGAATCACGCCGGACACTTAAATAATGCGTCCTGGCTACAGTCATGAGAGTCATGGTTATATTGACTGGTAAGAATTCCATATGATCCTGCTAGGGTGTGTGGGGTATCAAATTAAAGGTCTCGTCGAGGGGGATCACGTGGGAGAAATATAAAAATGCTTTCTGGTTATAATTATGAGGATACAGCAAAAGGTATCTTTCTTTAAGTGCTGGGTCGGGTTTAACCAAAGTTCCTTGCCAACCCGTAAGGCAGTAGTGCTATATACATGCGAAGGTTTGTCCAGCGATGTCCATTGCTTCCTAGAAATAAAGAAACCCTTGTAATAAAAACATTGGCGTCTAATTGGTGCATCATCGAGGCAGGATGGCATGGGGTAAAACCAAAAGCCATGCCAAGCTCTCGAACCTAAATCACCAGACTCAAAAGCTCTCTGCTAATAACTGTCACTCAAACGTTACTTCCTCCTTTTCCCCGTGTCCCAACAAACAAGCAAATCCTTCGAAACATATGGTGTCGTGGAAATTGTGGACGACCATAGGTAACAGGGGGTATCAGAGCTTATCAGAAAGGCGAATTTCCCATTTGCTTATGAATAAGCTTTGCGGTCGCATTTCGCGTCCGTAATTTCGTTCCCACAATGTACCAACGTGAACTAGAATCCAGAATTGGCCAATTACATGTGAGACATTAACTCCTTCCAAGAGTGTAGGAGAGAGAGAGGCAACAGAGCCACCAAGACATAAACAGACATTGCGACAGAAGGAAAACTCTTCAGAAAAATAAGCAACCGCAGTTTTCGTGTGCGCTCGAACTGATTTTTTACAATAAGAAATCAGTGCAAGATATAAAAACTAGCACATGATAACAATGTAAAGGAAAAGAATTAACTCGAGCTCTGCCGTTCTTCAACGACTACATGTGAAACACAATGAAAGTACAGATGACTAATGCAACACACGCACACACACAAAAACACCTAAAGGCACGCGCATGCGCACGCGCACACGCACTCGCACTCGCACTCGCACACGCACACGCGCATGCACACGCGTGCGTGCTGGAAGTTAACAGCTGGGTACGGTGGCGGCAATTGCTTAGAAAGGTATCGTGGTGCTTTTCCGAGCTGTGAGAGCTCATCCCACCTAGAAAATGCTAATAAAAATATTACAAGTGCCTCAGCAAACAACGAGGCGCTTTTTTGTTTGTCCCGCGTGATTTCCCTCCTCGAGACCCTCAATTTGATACCCCACATTTTTTAGCGCCACATCTCTGTGAATTTTAACCCAATCTGAGACTATCCATGTGTTACACGGTTCGCCATTTTCAATATTTTTTCTTAGTATTTTTTTTTAGTTTTTTAACATTTAGTTGGATCAATTCTCTACATTTACGCTTTTATAATGATTATTGCTTGAACTTCTGTGATATCTGCATTTTTGTGTAAATGCAGGGCGTTACAAGATCCTGCCAGGAGGAGACGGAGGGGGGTACTCGACAAAGAATGGTACGCATTAAAAAGCAAAGACATATCCATGAACGCTTCGCGCTTCAGAGATTGGCGTGGACAGTTCGCTTTGACACAGTGCATTTTTTTTCAGGCTGCAGAGCAAAAATGCACGAAACCGTAACCCTAAGCCGCTTCGACGTAAATGAACCGAGCAGTGAGCGCACGTCCCCTCGCCCGATCTTGATTGTTTCGACCCAGGGACCTAGCACACCATCACGTCTGGACTTTCTTTGTCATGAACATGAACACGGAGCCTACATCAAGAGTTTGGCATTCACTATATACGTACAATTGCTTGCAACCAGCGCTAGTCATCATGGGCAGCAAGTATAGCTGTATTAAATCTTCAACGAAAATTGTTTCCGACCTCACAAGAGCTACGGTGTCATGTCGTACCGAATGCAAGAGTTTCAGCTCCCGAATTTGCACACGTAACATTTTTACCACACGTGCATTTTAAAACACTGATGCTAATGAAATCAGAGTGCATTTGAGCCTGAGTAAATTCCTAGCACGAGAAAGTTGTGAGGCCATTTGAGATGTGAGATCATTTTGAGTTGTGAGATCATTTTGAGTTCTCAGCCCAGTATGAGTTCTCAGTTTATTTTGAGTTTGGAATACATTTTGAGTTTTGAGTCCATTTTGAGTTTGAGTACATTTTGAGTTTGGGTACACTTTGAGTTTTGAGTACATTTTGAGTTTTGAGTCCATTTTTAGTTTGAGTACATTTTGAGTTTTGACTCCATTTTGAGTTTGAGTACATTTTGAGTTTTCAGTTCATTTTGAGATTGAGTACATTTTGAGTTCTGAGTACATTTTGTGTTTGAGTACATTTGGAGTTTTGAGTACATTGTGAGTTTTGAGTCCATTTTGAGTTTGAGTACATTTTCAGTTCGATTCGATTCGATTCGATGGTGGTTTATTTATCACCAAAAAAACAACATACAAAGGGTATATACAGGAGGAGGTCCCGAAGTCAATGACTGCAGGGGGACCTCCTATAAATCAAGCATCAACAAGTAAAAGTTTTAACAAACAGTGGTTACAGTATTATGTTGAAACCGACAAAACATATTACAAAACTGAGATTACACAATCAAAGTAAAAAAGCAAACACAACACGTGATAAACGCGAACAAAATGAACTCAAATTGACTGAAGATGACCACGTAAGCCATTTTTGAAAGAAAAAATATTTGGAGCACTTTTTGTCAAGTGAGGCAAACAGTTCCATTCGTAAGCAGCAGAAAAATGAAGAGCTTGTTTACCATAATTAGTTTGAGCTTTAGGAAGTAAAACATTGTTATGAAGGGCAAAACGAGTGCAGCTCTGAAGTTGAACTTGGTTAGCTGTGATAATTTCGATGGGAAGCCTACCGCTGAAGAATTTAAATACTATGATGCAAAGAGAATACTTAACCAAATTAGAAACTGATAAAATGTTATATGCACGAAGCAGCGGTAAAGAACTGAGTACACTTTGAGTTCTGAGTCCATTTTGAGTTCTGAGTACACTTTGAGTTTTGAGTCCATTTTGAGTTTGAGTAGATTTTGAGTTTGAGTACAATTTGAGTTTTGAGTTCATTTTGAGTTTGAGTACATTTTGAGTTGTGAGTACATTTTGAGTTTGAGTACATTTTGAGTTTTGAGTCCGAGTGAGTTTTGAGTTTTGCGCTCAATGTCAGTTTGAGTTTGAGTGAGCGCAGATGTGCTGCTCAGCATTGAGTCTGAGTTTCAGTGAGTGGGGATTCGAAAAAAAAAATGTGAGTGAGTTTGAGTGCGCCGCGCCAACTTTGGCGAGGTAAGCCTTGCGCGCATTTTTTCTCCACTTTCTTTATTTCGAAATTCTTTATCTGTTTCAATGACCTACCACATCCTCCCCTTTGCTTTCCGAGGTTTTCTTGACTGCCAAATCTTATTTCTTTGTTATTTTCAACTTGCCCCCCATTTCCTATTCTATTTCGCTAAATGCATAGCGAGGGCCTCTGTTCTGGCAGTCTTTGTGCCATAGGAAACTTAAGAGTGTTCAACGCTGGTCGACCACTCTCGAAATGTCGTTGACACTCGAGTCACGGCCCGGGGGTTAAAAAGAAGGTCCCCTTCACCCCGAGTAGTCCGAGTGGCGCTGGCTACCACCCCCAAGCACAGGAAACAAAATACCTCAATATAAATACCCCACAAAGTGGAGGGGAAAATCGTCTTGCTGGTAGCGTAGTGGTTACCACCCCAGACCGGTATTCTGGAGGTCATGGGTTCGGATCCCACCTGGCGGGCATTTTTTCTCCACTTTCTTTCTTTCTTTCCAAATTCTTTATCTGTTTCAATGACCTACCACATCCTCCCATTTGCTTTCCGAGGTTTTCTTGACTGCCAACCCTTATTTTCTGTATATGTATATATATATTTTTATATATGTATATATATTATATATGTATATATATTATATGTATATTATACATATATATATATATGTATATATATTTTCTGTATTTCCTAACGAGCCCCTCATTTCCAAACCCGTTTATCGTGCGAAAGCTTAGCGAGGGCCTCGGTTCTGGCAGCCTTGATGCCAAGGTAGCATAAGAGGGTTTCCCGCCAGTTACCCGCTTATGACAGGCTGTAGACGTTCGCGTCACGCCCCGGGGGTTGAAAAGAAGGTCCCCTTCTCCCCGTGTAGTCTGAGTGGCGCTGGCTACCACCCTCAAGCGTCAGATACAGTTGTAGTAAATATAAATACCCCAGAAAGTGAAGGAGAACACAGTCGCCCAGATAGCCGAATTGGTAAGGCATTCCAGATCTAATCGAAAGGCGTGGGTTCGGTCCCCACTCTGGGCGCGTGTTTTTCTTTGTTTCTCACGTAATAATAAAAAATAATGTAACGTCACTAACGGTAAAAAATAGTCTAACCATTCCCCTATGCCTTCTTTGGCGTTATAGACTGCCGGCATTTCTTTCTGTATTTCCTAACGAGCCCCTCATTTCCAAACCCGTTTATCGTGCGAAAGCTTAGCGAGGGCCTCGGTTCTGGCAGCCTTGATGCCAAAGTAGCATAAGAGGGTTTCCCGCCAGTTACCCGCTTATGACAGGCTGTAGACGTTCGCGTCACGCCCAGGGGGTTGAAAAGAAGGTCCCCTTCTCCTCGTGTAGTCTGAGTGGCGCTGGCTACCACCCTCAAGCGTCAGACACAGTTGTAGTAAATATAAATACCCCAGAAAGTG
Organism: Haemaphysalis longicornis; assembly: GCF_048455015.1. Lineage (NCBI taxonomy): Eukaryota > Metazoa > Arthropoda > Arachnida > Ixodida > Ixodidae > Haemaphysalis > Haemaphysalis longicornis. Next base: position 120,551,569 of record NW_027526407.1, read on the forward strand.
AAGGAGAACACAGTCGCCCAGATAGCCGAATTGGTAAGGCATTCGAGATCTAATCGAAAGGCGTGGGTTCGGTCCCCACTCTGGGCGCGTGTTTTTCTTTCTTTCTCACGTAATAATAAAAAATATTGTAACGTCACTAACGGTAAAAAATAGTCTAACCATTCCCCTATGCCTTCTTTGGCGTTATAGACTGCCGGCATTTCTTTCTGTATTTCCTAACGAGCCCCTCATTTCCAAACCTGTTTATCGTGCGAAAGCTTAGCGAGGGCCTCGGTTCTGGCAGCCTTGATGCCAAGGTAGCATAAGAGGGTTTCCCGCCAGTTACCCGCATATGACAGGCTGTAGACGTTCGCGTCACGCCCCGGGGGTTGAAAAGAAGGTCCCCTTCTCCCCATGTAGTCTGAGTGGCGCTGGCTACCACCCTCAAGCGTCAGATACAGTTATAGTAAATATAAATACCCCAGAAAGTGAAGGAGAACACAGTCGCCCAGATAGTCGAATTGGTAAGGCATTCGAGATCTAATCGAAAGGCGTGGGTTTGGTCCCCACTCTGGGCGCGTGTTTTTCTTTCTTTCTCACGTAATAATAAAAAATAATGTAACGTCACTAACGGTAAAAAATAGTCTAACCATTCCCCTATGCCTTCTTTGGCGTTATAAACTGCCGGCATTTCTTCCTGTATATATATATATATATATATATATATAGCAGAACAGAGAGATACGGGACGAGGGACTCGGTAAAGATACATATCAATGTTGCAGTCGTCATTGCCAGTGCTATTCGGCTTTTTTCGAAATATTTAATAGGGCCGAATGACGTGTGCTTGTCACGTTTCTTTGATTCATTGATAAATAAGCGAAAATATAAGTCGAGAAAAAATCCGCCGTTTTCCGGGAGCGGGACTCGAACCCACATCTCCGCATAACCGGTGCGGTGCGTTCACCATTACGCTATCCCCACAGCGGCTTCTCTCTCGACTTTAAAGCGGGGGTTTATATTTACAAGAGCTCTGAGGCCGGTCAACTAGCGCCGCCCCTCGACTACAGCGGGATACGTAGAACGTCTTCTTTCCCAGCGGCCGCCACGTAGAACGTGGTCGGAGGTCGGGGTTAGCAATTGGCATATCCGAACTGCTGGAGCCAGTGCCTCGTAATGCATGTAGCAGAACAGAGAGATACGGGACGAGGGACTCGGTAAAGATACATATCAATGTTGCAGTCGTCATTGCCAGTGCTATTCGGCTTTTTTCGAAATATTTAATAGGGCCGAATGACGTGTGCTTGTCACGTTTCTTTGATTCATTGATAAATAAGCGAAAATATAAGTCGAGAAAAAATCCGCCGTTTTCCGGGAGCGGGACTCGAACCCACATCTCCGCATAACCGGTGCGGTGCGTTCACCATTACGCTATCCCCACAGCGGCTTCTCTCTCGACTTTAAAGCGGGGGTTTATATTTACAAGAGCTCTGAGGCCGGTCAACTAGCGCCGCCCCTCGACTACCGCGGGAGACGTAGAACGTCTTCTTTCCCAGCGGCCGCCACGTAGAACGTGGTCGGAGGTCGGGGTTAGCAATTGGCATATCCGAACTGCTGGAGCCAGTGCCTCGTATTGCATGTAGCAGAACAGAGAGATACCGGACGAGGGACTCGGAAAAGATACATATCAATGTTGCAGTCGTCATTGCCAGTGCTATTCGGCTTTTTTCGAAATATTTAATAGGGCCGAATGACGTGTGCTTGTCACGTTTCTTTGATTCATTGATAAATAAGCGAAAATATAAGTCGAGAAAAAATCCGCCGTTTTCCGGGAGCGGGACTCGAACCCACATCTCCGCATAACCGGTGCGGTGCGTTCACCATTACGCTATCCCCACAGCGGCTTCTCTCTCGACTTTAAAGCGGGGGTTTATATTTACAAGAGCTCTGAGGCCGGTCAACTAGCGCCGCCCCTCGACTACAGCGGGAGACGTAGAACGTCTTCTTTCCCAGCGGCCGCCACGTAGAACGTGGTCGGAGGTCGGGGTTAGCAATTGGCATATCCGAACTGCTGGAGCCAGTGCCTCGTAATGCATGTAGCAGAACAGAGAGATACGGGACGAGGGACTCGGTAAAGATACATATCAATGTTGCAGTCGTCATTGCCAGTGCTATTCGGCTTTTTTCGAAATATTTAATAGGGCCGAATGACGTGTGCTTGTCACGTTTCTTGGATTCATTGATAAATAAGCGAAAATATAAGTCGAGAAAAAATCCGCCGTTTTCCGGGAGCGGGACTCGAACCCACATCTCCGCATAACCGGTGCGGTGCGTTCACCATTACGCTATCCCCACAGCGGCTTCTCTCTCGACTTTAAAGCGGGGGTTTATATTTACAAGAGCTCTGAGGCCGGTCAACTAGCGCCGCCCTTCGACTACCGCGGGAGACGTAGAACGTCTTCTTTCCCAGCGGCCGCCACGTAGAACGTGGTCGGAGGTCGGGGTTAGCAATTGGCATATCCGAACTGCTGGAGCCAGTGCCTCGTAATGCATGTAGCAGAACAGAGAGATACGGGACGAGGGACTCGGTAAAGATACATATCAATGTTGCAGTCGTCATTGCCAGTGCTATTCGGCTTTTTTCGAAATATTTAATAGGGCCGAATGACGTGTGCTTGTCACGTTTCTTTGATTCATTGATAAATAAGCGAAAATATAAGTCGAGAAAAAATCCGCCGTTTTCCGGGAGCGGGACTCGAACCCACATCTCCGCATAACCGGTGCGGTGCGTTCACCATTACGCTATCCCCACAGCGGCTTCTCTCTCGACTTTAAAGCGGGGGTTTATATTTACAAGAGCTCTGAGGCCGGTCAACTAGCGCCGCCCCTCGACTACCGCGGGAGACGTAGAACGTCTTCTTTCCCAGCGGCCGCCACGTAGAACGTGGTCGGAGGTCGGGGTTAGCAATTGGCATATCCGAACTGCTGGAGCCAGTGCCTCGTAATGCATGTAGCAGACCAGAGAGATACGGGACGAGGGACTCGGTAAAGATACATATCCATGTTGCAGTCGTCATTGCCAGTGCTATTCGGCTTTTTTCGAAATATTTAATTGGGCCGAATGACGTCTGCTTGTCACGTTTCTTTGATTCATTGATAAATAAGCGAAAATATAAGTCGAGAAAAAATCCGCCGTTTTCCGGGAGCGGGACTCGAATCCACATCTCCGCATAACCGGTGCGGTGCGTTCACCATTACGCTATCCCCACAGCGGCTTCTCTCTCGACTTTAAAGCGGGGGTTTATATTTACAAGAGCTCTGAGGCCGGTCAACTAGCGCCGCCCTTCGACTACCGCGGGAGACGTAGAACGTCTTCTTTCCCAGCGGCCGCCACGTAGAACGTGGTCGGAGGTCGGGGTTAGCAATTGGCATATCCGAACTGCTGGAGCCAGTGCCTCGTAATGCATGTAGCAGAACAGAGAGATACGGGACGAGGGACTCGGTAAAGATTCATATCAATGTTGCAGTCGTCATTGCCAGTGCTATTCGGCTTTTTTCTAAATATTTAATAGGGCCGAATGACGTGTGCTTGTCACGTTTCTTTGATTCATTGATAAATAAGCGAAAATATAAGTCGAGAAAAAATCCGCCGTTTTCCGGGAGCGGGACTCGAACCCACATCTCCGCATAACCGGTGCGGTGCGTTCACCATTACGCTATCCCCACAGCGGCTTCTCTCTCGACTTTAAAGCGGGGGTTTATATTTACAAGAGCTCTGAGGCCGGTCAACTAGCGCCGCCCCTCGACTACCGCGGGAGACGTAGAACGTCTTCTTTCCCAGCGGCCGCCACGTAGAACGTGGTCGGAGGTCGGGGTTAGCAATTGGCATATCCGAACTGCTGGAGCCAGTGCCTCGTATTGCATGTAGCAGAACAGAGAGATACCGGACGAGGGACTCGGAAAAGATACATATCAATGTTGCAGTCGTCATTGCCAGTGCTATTCGGCTTTTTTCGAAATATTTAATAGGGCCGAATGACGTGTGCTTGTCACGTTTCTTTGATTCATTGATAAATAAGCGAAAATATAAGTCGAGAAAAAATCCGCCGTTTTCCGGGAGCGGGACTCGAACCCACATCTCCGCATAACCGGTGCGGTGCGTTCACCATTACGCTATCCCCACAGCGGCTTCTCTCTCGACTTTAAAGCGGGGGTTTATATTTACAAGAGCTCTGAGGCCGGTCAACTAGCGCCGCCCCTCGACTACAGCGGGAGACGTAGAACGTCTTCTTTCCAAGCGGCCGCCACGTAGAACGTGGTCGGAGGTCGGGGTTAGCAATTGGCATATCCGAACTGCTGGAGCCAGTGCCTCGTAATGCATGTAGCAGAACAGAGAGATACGGGACGAGGGACTCGGTAAAGATACATATCAATGTTGCAGTCGTCATTGCCAGTGCTATTCGGGTTTTTTCGAAATATTTAATAGGGCCGAATGACGTGTGCTTGTCACGTTTCTTGGATTCATTGATAAATAAGCGAAAATATAAGTCGAGAAAAAATCCGCTGTTTTCCGGGAGCGGGACTCGAACCCACATCTCCGCATAACCGGTGCGGTGCGTTCACCATTACGCTATCCCCACAGCGGCTTCTCTCTCGACTTTAAAGCGGGGGTTTATATTTACAAGAGCTCTGAGGCCGGTCAACTGGCGCCGCCCTTCGACTACCGCGGGAGACGTAGAACGTCTTCTTTCCCAGCGGCCGCCACGTAGAACGTGGTCGGAGGTCGGGGTTAGCAATTGGCATATCCGAACTGCTGGAGCCAGTGCCTCGTAATGCATGTAGCAGAACAGAGAGATACGGGACGAGGGACTCGGTAAAGATACATATCAATGTTGCAGTCGTCATTGCCAGTGCTATTCGGCTTTTTTCGAAATATTTAATAGGGCCGAATGACGTGTGCTTGTCACGTTTCTTTGATTCATTGATAAATAAGCGAAAATATAAGTCGAGAAAAAATCCGCCGTTTTCCGGGAGCGGGACTCGAACCCACATCTCCGCATAACCGGTGCGGTGCGTTCACCATTACGCTATCCCCACAGCGGCTTCTCTCTCGACTTTAAAGCGGGGGTTTATATTTACAAGAGCTCTGAGGCCGGTCAACTAGCGCCGCCCCTCGACTACCGCGGGAGACGTAGAACGTCTTCTTTCCCAGCGGCCGCCACGTAGAACGTGGTCGGAGGTCGGGGTTAGCAATTGGCATATCCGAACTGCTGGAGCCAGTGCCTCGTAATGCATGTAGCAGACCAGAGAGATACGGGACGAGGGACTCGGTAAAGATACATATCCATGTTGCAGTCGTCATTGCCAGTGCTATTCGGCTTTTTTCGAAATATTTAATTGGGCCGAATGACGTCTGCTTGTCACGTTTCTTTGATTCATTGATAAATAAGCGAAAATATAAGTCGAGAAAAAATCCGCCGTTTTCCGGGAGCGGGACTCGAATCCACATCTCCGCATAACCGGTGCGGTGCGTTCACCATTACGCTATCCCCACAGCGGCTTCTCTCTCGACTTTAAAGCGGGGGTTTATATTTACAAGAGCTCTGAGGCCGGTCAACTAGCGCCGCCCTTCGACTACCGCGGGAGACGTAGAACGTCTTCTTTCCCAGCGGCCGCCACGTAGAACGTGGTCGGAGGTCGGGGTTAGCAATTGGCATATCCGAACTGCTGGAGCCAGTGCCTCGTAATGCATGTAGCAGAACAGAGAGATACGGGACGAGGGACTCGGTAAAGATTCATATCAATGTTGCAGTCGTCATTGCCAGTGCTATTCGGCTTTTTTCTAAATATTTAATAGGGCCGAATGACGTGTGCTTGTCACGTTTCTTTGATTCATTGATAAATAAGCGAAAATATAAGTCGAGAAATAATCCGCCGTTTTCCGGGAGCGGGACTCGAACCCACATCTCCGCATAACCGGTGCGGTGCGTTCACCATTACGCTATCCCCACAGCGGCTTCTCTCTCGACTTTAAAGCGGGGGTTTATATTTACAAGAGCTCTGAGGCCGGTCAACTAGCGCCGCCCCTCGACTACCGCGGGAGACGTAGAACGTCTTCTTTCCCAGCGGCCGCCACGTAGAACGTGGTCGGAGGTCGGGGTTAGCAATTGGCATATCCGAACTGCTGGAGCCAGTGCCTCGTATTGCATGTAGCAGAACAGAGAGATACCGGACGAGGGACTCGGAAAAGATACATATCAATGTTGCAGTCGTCATTGCCAGTGCTATTCGGCTTTTTTCGAAATATTTAATAGGGCCGAATGACGTGTGCTTGTCACGTTTCTTTGATTCATTGATAAATAAGCGAAAATATAAGTCGAGAAAAAATCCGCCGTTTTCCGGGAGCGGGACTCGAACCCACATCTCCGCATAACCGGTGCGGTGCGTTCACCATTACGCTATCCCCACAGCGGCTTCTCTCTCGACTTTAAAGCGGGGGTTTATATTTACAAGAGCTCTGAGGCCGGTCAACTAGCGCCGCCCCTCGACTACAGCGGGAGACGTAGAACGTCTTCTTTCCAAGCGGCCGCCACGTAGAACGTGGTCGGAGGTCGGGGTTAGCAATTGGCATATCCGAACTGCTGGCGCCAGTGCCTCGTAATGCATGTAGCAGAACAGAGAGATACGGGACGAGGGACTCGGTAAAGATACATATCAATGTTGCAGTCGTCATTGCCAGTGCTATTCGGGTTTTTTCGAAATATTTAATAGGGCCGAATGACGTGTGCTTGCCACGTTTCTTGGATTCATTGATAAATAAGCGAAAATATAAGTCGAGAAAAAATCCGCTGTTTTCCGGGAGCGGGACTCGAACCCACATCTCCGCATAACCGGTGCGGTGCGTTCACCATTACGCTATCCCCACAGCGGCTTCTCTCTCGACTTTAAAGCGGGGGTTTATATTTACAAGAGCTCTGAGGCCGGTCAACTGGCGCCGCCCTTCGACTACCGCGGGAGACGTAGAACGTCTTCTTTCCCAGCGGCCGCCACGTAGAACGTGGTCGGAGGTCGGGGTTAGCAATTGGCATATCCGAACTGCTGGAGCCAGTGCCTCGTAATGCATGTAGCAGAACAGAGAGATACGGGACGAGGGACTCGGTAAAGATTCATATCAATGTTGCAGTCGTCATTGCCAGTGCTATTCGGCTTTTTTCTAAATATTTAATAGGGCCGAATGACGTGTGCTTGTCACGTTTCTTTGATTCATTGATAAATAAGCGAAAATATAAGTCGAGAAAAAATCCGCCGTTTTCCGGGAGCGGGACTCGAACCCACATCTCCGCATAACCGGTGCGGTGCGTTCACCATTACGCTATCCCCACAGCGGCTTCTCTCTCGACTTTAAAGCGGGGGTTTATATTTACAAGAGCTCTGAGGCCGGTCAACTAGCGCCGCCCCTCGACTACCGCGGGAGACGTAGAACGTCTTCTTTCCCAGCGGCCGCCACGTAGAACGTGGTCGGAGGTCGGGGTTAGCAATTGGCATATCCGAACTGCTGGAGCCAGTGCCTCGTATTGCATGTAGCAGAACAGAGAGATACCGGACGAGGGACTCGGAAAAGATACATATCAATGTTGCAGTCGTCATTGCCAGTGCTATTCGGCTTTTTTCGAAATATTTAATAGGGCCGAATGACGTGTGCTTGTCACGTTTCTTTGATTCATTGATAAATAAGCGAAAATATAAGTCGAGAAAAAATCCGCCGTTTTCCGGGAGCGGGACTCGAACCCACATCTCCGCATAACCGGTGCGGTGCGTTCACCATTACGCTATCCCCACAGCGGCTTCTCTCTCGACTTTAAAGCGGGGGTTTATATTTACAAGAGCTCTGAGGCCGGTCAACTAGCGCCGCCCCTCGACTACAGCGGGAGACGTAGAACGTCTTCTTTCCAAGCGGCCGCCACGTAGAACGTGGTCGGAGGTCGGGGTTAGCAATTGGCATATCCGAACTGCTGGAGCCAGTGCCTCGTAATGCATGTAGCAGAACAGAGAGATACGGGACGAGGGACTCGGTAAAGATACATATCAATGTTGCAGTCGTCATTGCCAGTGCTATTCGGGTTTTTTCGAAATATTTAATAGGGCCGAATGACGTGTGCTTGTCACGTTTCTTGGATTCATTGATAAATAAGCGAAAATATAAGTCGAGAAAAAATCCGCTGTTTTCCGGGAGCGGGACTCGAACCCACATCTCCGCATAACCGGTGCGGTGCGTTCACCATTACGCTATCCCCACAGCGGCTTCTCTCTCGACTTTAAAGCGGGGGTTTATATTTACAAGAGCTCTGAGGCCGGTCAACTGGCGCCGCCCTTCGACTACCGCGGGAGACGTAGAACGTCTTCTTTCCCAGCGGCCGCCACGTAGAACGTGGTCGGAGGTCGGGGTTAGCAATTGGCATATCCGAACTGCTGGAGCCAGTGCCTCGTAATGCATGTAGCAGAACAGAGAGATACGGGACGAGGGACTCGGTAAAGATACATATCAATGTTGCAGTCGTCATTGCCAGTGCTATTCGGCTTTTTTCGAAATATTTAATAGGGCCGAATGACGTGTGCTTGTCACGTTTCTTTGATTCATTGATAAATAAGCGAAAATATAAGTCGAGAAAAAATCCGCCGTTTTCCGGGAGCGGGACTCGAACCCACATCTCCGCATAACCGGTGCGGTGCGTTCACCATTACGCTATCCCCACAGCGGCTTCTCTCTCGACTTTAAAGCGGGGGTTTATATTTACAAGAGCTCTGAGGCCGGTCAACTAGCGCCGCCCCTCGACTACCGCGGGAGACGTAGAACGTCTTCTTTCCCAGCGGCCGCCACGTAGAACGTGGTCGGAGGTCGGGGTTAGCAATTGGCATATCCGAACTGCTGGAGCCAGTGCCTCGTAATGCATGTAGCAGACCAGAGAGATACGGGACGAGGGACTCGGTAAAGATACATATCCATGTTGCAGTCGTCATTGCCAGTGCTATTCGGCTTTTTTCGAAATATTTAATTGGGCCGAATGACGTCTGCTTGTCACGTTTCTTTGATTCATTGATAAATAAGCGAAAATATAAGTCGAGAAAAAATCCGCCGTTTTCCGGGAGCGGGACTCGAATCCACATCTCCGCATAACCGGTGCGGTGCGTTCACCATTACGCTATCCCCACAGCGGCTTCTCTCTCGACTTTAAAGCGGGGGTTTATATTTACAAGAGCTCTGAGGCCGGTCAACTAGCGCCGCCCTTCGACTACCGCGGGAGACGTAGAACGTCTTCTTTCCCAGCGGCCGCCACGTAGAACGTGGTCGGAGGTCGGGGTTAGCAATTGGCATATCCGAACTGCTGGAGCCAGTGCCTCGTAATGCATGTAGCAGAACAGAGAGATACGGGACGAGGGACTCGGTAAAGATTCATATCAATGTTGCAGTCGTCATTGCCAGTGCTATTCGGCTTTTTTCTAAATATTTAATAGGGCCGAATGACGTGTGCTTGTCACGTTTCTTTGATTCATTGATAAATAAGCGAAAATATAAGTCGAGAAATAATCCGCCGTTTTCCGGGAGCGGGACTCGAACCCACATCTCCGCATAACCGGTGCGGTGCGTTCACCATTACGCTATCCCCACAGCGGCTTCTCTCTCGACTTTAAAGCGGGGGTTTATATTTACAAGAGCTCTGAGGCCGGTCAACTAGCGCCGCCCCTCGACTACCGCGGGAGACGTAGAACGTCTTCTTTCCCAGCGGCCGCCACGTAGAACGTGGTCGGAGGTCGGGGTTAGCAATTGGCATATCCGAACTGCTGGAGCCAGTGCCTCGTATTGCATGTAGCAGAACAGAGAGATACCGGACGAGGGACTCGGAAAAGATACATATCAATGTTGCAGTCGTCATTGCCAGTGCTATTCGGCTTTTTTCGAAATATTTAATAGGGCCGAATGACGAGTGCTTGTCACGTTTCTTTGATTCATTGATAAATAAGCGAAAATATAAGTCGAGAAAAAATCCGCCGTTTTCCGGGAGCGGGACTCGAACCCACATCTCCACATAACCGGTGCGGTGCGTTCACCATTACGCTATCCCCACAGCGGCTTCTCTCTCGACTTTAAAGCGGGGGTTTATATTTACAAGAGCTCTGAGGCCGGTCAACTAGCGCCGCCCCTCGACTACAGCGGGAGACGTAGAACGTCTTCTTTCCAAGCGGCCGCCACGTAGAACGTGGTCGGAGGTCGGGGTTAGCAATTGGCATATCCGAACTGCTGGAGCCAGTGCCTCGTAATGCATGTAGCAGAACAGAGAGATACGGGACGAGGGACTCGGTAAAGATACATATCAATGTTGCAGTCGTCATTGCCAGTGCTATTCGGGTTTTTTCGAAATATTTAATAGGGCCGAATGACGTGTGCTTGTCACGTTTCTTGGATTCATTGATAAATAAGCGAAAATATAAGTCGAGAAAAAATCCGCTGTTTTCCGGGAGCGGGACTCGAACCCACATCTCCGCATAACCGGTGCGGTGCGTTCACCATTACGCTATCCCCACAGCGGCTTCTCTCTCGACTTTAAAGCGGGGGTTTATATTTACAAGAGCTCTGAGGCCGGTCAACTGGCGCCGCCCTTCGACTACCGCGGGAGACGTAGAACGTCTTCTTTCCCAGCGGCCGCCACGTAGAACGTGGTCGGAGGTCGGGGTTAGCAATTGGCATATCCGAACTGCTGGAGCCAGTGCCTCGTAATGCATGTAGCAGAACAGAGAGATACGGGACGAGGGACTCGGTAAAGATACATATCAATGTTGCAGTCGTCATTGCCAGTGCTATTCGGCTTTTTTCGAAATATTTAATAGGGCCGAATGACGTGTGCTTGTCACGTTTCTTTGATTCATTGATAAATAAGCGAAAATATAAGTCGAGAAAAAATCCGCCGTTTTCCGGGAGCGGGACTCGAACCCACATCTCCGCATAACCGGTGCGGTGCGTTCACCATTACGCTATCCCCACAGCGGCTTCTCTCTCGACTTTAAAGCGGGGGTTTATATTTACAAGAGCTCTGAGGCCGGTCAACTAGCGCCGCCCCTCGACTACCGCGGGAGACGTAGAACGTCTTCTTTCCCAGCGGCCGCCACGTAGAACGTGGTCGGAGGTCGGGGTTAGCAATTGGCATATCCGAACTGCTGGAGCCAGTGCCTCGTAATGCATGTAGCAGACCAGAGAGATACGGGACGAGGGACTCGGTAAAGATACATATCCATGTTGCAGTCGTCATTGCCAGTCCTATTCGGCTTTTTTCGAAATATTTAATTGGGCCGAATGACGTCTGCTTGTCACGTTTCTTTGATTCATTGATAAATAAGCGAAAATATAAGTCGAGAAAAAATCCGCCGTTTTCCGGGAGCGGGACTCGAATCCACATCTCCGCATAACCGGTGCGGTGCGTTCACCATTACGCTATCCCCACAGCGGCTTCTCTCTCGACTTTAAAGCGGGGGTTTATATTTACAAGAGCTCTGAGGCCGGTCAACTAGCGCCGCCCTTCGACTACCGCGGGAGACGTAGAACGTCTTCTTTCCCAGCGGCCGCCACGTAGAACGTGGTCGGAGGTCGGGGTTAGCAATTGGCATATCCGAACTGCTGGAGCCAGTGCCTCGTAATGCATGTAGCAGAACAGAGAGATACGGGACGAGGGACTCGGTAAAGATTCATATCAATGTTGCAGTCGTCATTGCCAGTGCTATTCGGCTTTTTTCTATATATTTAATAGGGCCGAATGACGTGTGCTTGTCACGTTTCTTTGATTCATTGATAAATAAGCGAAAATATAAGTCGAGAAAAAATCCGCCGTTTTCCGGGAGCGGGACTCGAACCCACATCTCCGCATAACCGGTGCGGTGCGTTCACCATTACGCTATCCCCACAGCGGCTTCTCTCTCGACTTTAAAGCGGGGGTTTATATTTACAAGAGCTCTGAGGCCGGTCAACTAGCGCCGCCCCTCGACTACCGCGGGAGACGTAGAACGTCTTCTTTCCCAGCGGCCGCCACGTAGAACGTGGTCGGAGGTCGGGGTTAGCAATTGGCATATCCGAACTGCTGGAGCCAGTGCCTCGTATTGCATGTAGCAGAACAGAGAGATACCGGACGAGGGACTCGGAAAAGATACATATCAATGTTGCAGTCGTCATTGCCAGTGCTATTCGGCTTTTTTCGAAATATTTAATAGGGCCGAATGACGTGTGCTTGTCACGTTTCTTTGATTCATTGATAAATAAGCGAAAATATCAGTCGAGAAAAAATCCGCCGTTTTCCGGGAGCGGGACTCGAACCCACATCTCCGCATAACCGGTGCGGTGCGTTCACCATTACGCTATCCCCACAGCGGCTTCTCTCTCGACTTTAAAGCGGGGGTTTATATTTACAAGAGCTCTGAGGCCGGTCAACTAGCGCCGCCCCTCGACTACAGCGGGAGACGTAGAACGTCTTCTTTCCAAGCGGCCGCCACGTAGAACGTGGTCGGAGGTCGGGGTTAGCAATTGGCATATCCGAACTGCTGGAGCCAGTGCCTCGTAATGCATGTAGCAGAACAGAGAGATACGGGACGAGGGACTCGGTAAAGATACATATCAATGTTGCAGTCGTCATTGCCAGTGCTATTCGGCTTTTTTCGAAATATTTAATAGGGCCGAATGACGTGTGCTTGTCACGTTTCTTGGATTCATTGATAAATAAGCGAAAATATAAGTCGAGAAAAAATCCGCTGTTTTCCGGGAGCGGGACTCGAACCCACATCTCCGCATAACCGGTGCGGTGCGTTCACCATTACGCTATCCCCACAGCGGCTTCTCTCTCGACTTTAAAGTGGGGGTTTATATTTACAAGAGCTCTGAGGCCGGTCAACTGGCGCCGCCCTTCGACTACCGCGGGAGACGTAGAACGTCTTCTTTCCCAGCGGCCGCCACGTAGAACGTGGTCGGAGGTCGGGGTTAGCAATTGGCATATCCGAACTGCTGGAGCCAGTGCCTCGTAATGCATGTAGCAGAACAGAGAGATACGGGACGAGGGACTCGGTAAAGATACATATCAATGTTGCAGTCGTCATTGCCAGTGCTATTCGGCTTTTTTCGAAATATTTAATAGGGCCGAATGACGTGTGCTTGTCACGTTTCTTTGATTCATTGATAAATAAGCGAAAATATAAGTCGAGAAAAAATCCGCCGTTTTCCGGGAGCGGGACTCGAACCCACATCTCCGCATAACCGGTGCGGTGCGTTCACCATTACGCTATCCCCACAGCGGCTTCTCTCTCGACTTTAAAGCGGGGGTTTATATTTACAAGAGCTCTGAGGCCGGTCAACTAGCGCCGCCCCTCGACTACCGCGGGAGACGTAGAACGTCTTCTTTCCCAGCGGCCGCCACGTAGAACGTGGTCGGAGGTCGGGGTTAGCAATTGGCATATCCGAACTGCTGGAGCCAGTGCCTCGTAATGCATGTAGCAGACCAGAGAGATACGGGACGAGGGACTCGGTAAAGATACATATCAATGTTGCAGTCGTCATTGCCAGTGCTATTCGGCTTTTTTCGAAATATTTAATTGGGCCGAATGACGTCTGCTTGTCACGTTTCTTTGATTCATTGATAAATAAGCGAAAATATAAGTCGAGAAAAAATCCGCCGTTTTCCGGGAGCGGGACTCGAATCCACATCTCCGCATAACCGGTGCGGTGCGTTCACCATTACGCTATCCCCACAGCGGCTTCTCTCTCGACTTTAAAGCGGGGGTTTATATTTACAAGAGCTCTGAGGCCGGTTAACTAGCGCCGCCCCTCGACTACCGCGGGAGACGTAGAACGTCTTCTTTCCCAGCGGCCGCCACGTAGAACGTGGTCGGAGGTCGGGGTTAGCAATTGGCATATCCGAACTGCTGGAGCCAGTGCCTCGTAATGCATGTAGCAGAACAGAGAGATACGGGACGAGGGACTCGGTAAAGATACATATCAATGTTGCAGTCGTCACTGCCAGTGCTATTCGGCTTTTTTCGAAATATTTAATAGGGCCGAATGACGTGTGCTTGTCACGTTTCTTTGATTCATTGATAAATAAGCGAAAATATAAGTCGAGAAAAAATCCGCCGTTTTCCGGGAGCGGGACTCGAACCCACATCTCCGCATAACCGGTGCGGTGCGTTCACCATTACGCTATCCCCACAGCGGCTTCTCTCTCGACTTTAAAGCGGGGGTTTATATTTACAAGAGCTCTGAGGCCGGTCAACTAGCGCCGCCCCTCGACTACCGCGGGAGACGTAGAACGTCTTCTTTCCCAGCGGCCGCCACGTAGAACGTGGTCGGAGGTCGGGGTTGGCAATTGGCATATCCGAACTGCTGGAGCCAGTGCCTCGTAATGCATGTAGCAGAACAGAGAGATACGGGACGAGGGACTCGGTAAAGATACATATCAATGTTGCAGTCGTCATTGCCAGTGCTATTCGGCTTTTTTCGAAATATTTATTAGGGCCGAATGACGTGTGCTTGTCACGTTTCTTTGATTCATTGATAAATAAGCGAAAATATAAGTCGAGAAAAAATCCGCCGTTTTCCGGGAGCGGGACTCGAACCCACATCTCCGCATAACCGGTGCGGTGCGTTCACCATTACGCTATCCCCACAGCGGCTTCTCTCTCGACTTTAAAGCGGGGGGTTATATTTACAAGAGCTCTGAGGCCGGTCAACTAGCGCCGCCCCTCGACTACCGCGGGAGACGTAGAACGTCTTCTTTCCCAGCGGCCGCCACGTAGAACGTGGTCGGAGGTCGGGGTTAGCAATTGGCATATCCGAACTGCTGGAGCCAGTGCCTCGTAATGCATGTAGCAGAACAGAGAGATACGGGACGAGGGACTCGGTAAAGATACATATCAATGTTGCAGTCGTCATTGCCAGTGCTATTCGGCTTTTTTCGAAATATTTAATAGGGCCGAATGACGTGTGCTTGTCACGTTTCTTTGATTCATTGATAAATAAGCGAAAATATAAGTCGAGAAAAAATCCGCAGTTTTCCGGGAGCGGGACTCCAACCCACATCTCCGCATAACCGGTGCGGTGCGTTCACCATTACGCTATCCCCACAGCGGCTTCTCTCTCGACTTTAAAGCGGGGGTTTATATTTACAAGAGCTCTGAGGCCGGTCAACTAGCGCCGCCCCTCGACTACCGCGGGAGACGTAGAACGTCTTCTTTCCCAGCGGCCGCCACGTAGAACGTGGTCGGAGGTCGGGGTTAGCAATTGGCATATCCGAACTGCTGGAGCCAGTGCCTCGTAATGCATGTAGCAGAACAGAGAGATACGGGACGAGGGACTCGGTAAAGATACATATCAATGTTGCAGTCGTCATTGCCAGTGCTTTTCGGCTTTTTTCGAAATATTTAATAGGGCCGAATGACGTGTGCTTGTCACGTTTCTTTGATTCATTGATAAATAAGCGAAAATATAAGTCGAGAAAAAATCCGCCGTTTTCCGGGAGCGGGACTCGAACCCACATCTCCGCATAACCGGTGCGGTGCGTTCACCATTACGCTATCCCCACAGCGGCTTCTCTCTCGACTTTAAAGCGGGGGTTTATATTTACAAGAGCTCTGAGGCCGGTCAACTAGCGCCGCCCCTCGACTACCGCGGGAGACGTAGAACGTCTTCTTTCCCAGCGGCCGCCACGTAGAACGTGGTCGGAGGTCGGGGTTAGCAATTGGCATATCCGAACTGCTGGAGCCAGTGCCTCGTAATGCATGTAGCAGAACAGAGGGATACGGGACGAGGGACTCGGTAAAGATACATATCAATGTTGCAGTCGTCATTGCCAGTGCTATTCGGCTTTTTTCGAAATATTTAATAGGGCCGAATGACGTGTGCTTGTCACGTTTCTTTGATTCATTAATAAATAAGCGAAAATATAGGTCGAGAAAAAATCCCCCGTTTTCCGGGAGCGGGACTCGAACCCACATCTCCGCATAACCGGTGCGGTGCGTTCACCATTACGCTATCCCCACAGCGGCTTCTCTCTCGACTTTAAAGCGGGGGTTTATATTTACAAGAGCTCTGAGGCCGGTCAACTAGCGCCGCCCTTCGACTACCGCGGGAGACGTAGAACGTCTTCTTTCCCAGCGGCCGCCACGTAGAACGTGGTCGGAGGTCGGGGTTAGCAATTGGCATATCCGAACTGCTGGAGCCAGTGCCTCGTAATGCATGTAGCAGAACAGAGAGATACGGGACGAGGGACTCGGTAAAGATTCATATCAATGTTGCAGTCGTCATTGCCAGTGCTATTCGGCTTTTTTCTAAATATTTAATAGGGCCGAATGACGTGTGCTTGTCACGTTTCTTTGATTCATTGATAAATAAGCGAAAATATAAGTCGAGAAAAAATCCGCCGTTTTCCGGGAGCGGGACTCGAACCCACATCTCCGCATAACCGGTGCGGTGCGTTCACCATTACGCTATCCCCACAGCGGCTTCTCTCTCGACTTTAAAGCGGGGGTTTATATTTACAAGAGCTCTGAGGCCGGTCAACTAGCGCCGCCCCTCGACTACCGCGGGAGACGTAGAACGTCTTCTTTCCCAGCGGCCGCCACGTAGAACGTGGTCGGAGGTCGGGGTTAGCAATTGGCATATCCGAACTGCTGGAGCCAGTGCCTCGTATTGCATGTAGCAGAACAGAGAGATACCGGACGAGGGACTCGGAAAAGATACATATCAATGTTGCAGTCGTCATTGCCAGTGCTATTCGGCTTTTTTCGAAATATTTAATAGGGCCGAATGACGTGTGCTTGTCACGTTTCTTTGATTCATTGATAAATAAGCGAAAATATAAGTCGAGAAAAAATCCGCCGTTTTCCGGGAGCGGGACTCGAACCCACATCTCCGCATAACCGGTGCGGTGCGTTCACCATTACGCTATCCCCACAGCGGCTTCTCTCTCGACTTTAAAGCGGGGGTTTATATTTACAAGAGCTCTGAGGCCGGTCAACTAGCGCCGCCCCTCGACTACAGCGGGAGACGTAGAACGTCTTCTTTCCAAGCGGCCGCCACGTAGAACGTGGTCGGAGGTCGGGGTTAGCAATTGGCATATCCGAACTGCTGGAGCCAGTGCCTCGTAATGCATGTAGCAGAACAGAGAGATACGGGACGAGGGACTCGGTAAAGATACATATCAATGTTGCAGTCGTCATTGCCAGTGCTATTCGGGTTTTTTCGAAATATTTAATAGGGCCGAATGACGTGTGCTTGTCACGTTTCTTGGATTCATTGATAAATAAGCGAAAATATAAGTCGAGAAAAAATCCGCTGTTTTCCGGGAGCGGGACTCGAACCCACATCTCCGCATAACCGGTGCGGTGCGTTCACCATTACGCTATCCCCACAGCGGCTTCTCTCTCGACTTTAAAGCGGGGGTTTATATTTACAAGAGCTCTGAGGCCGGTCAACTGGCGCCGCCCTTCGACTACCGCGGGAGACGTAGAACGTCTTCTTTCCCAGCGGCCGCCACGTAGAACGTGGTCGGAGGTCGGGGTTAGCAATTGGCATATCCGAACTGCTGGAGCCAGTGCCTCGTAATGCATGTAGCAGAACAGAGAGATACGGGACGAGGGACTCGGTAAAGATACATATCAATGTTGCAGTCGTCATTGCCAGTGCTATTCGGCTTTTTTCGAAATATTTAATAGGGCCGAATGACGTGTGCTTGTCACGTTTCTTTGATTCATTGATAAATAAGCGAAAATATAAGTCGAGAAAAAATCCGCCGTTTTCCGGGAGCGGGACTCGAACCCACATCTCCGCATAACCGGTGCGGTGCGTTCACCATTACGCTATCCCCACAGCGGCTTCTCTCTCGACTTTAAAGCGGGGGTTTATATTTACAAGAGCTCTGAGGCCGGTCAACTAGCGCCGCCCCTCGACTACCGCGGGAGACGTAGAACGTCTTCTTTCCCAGCGGCCGCCACGTAGAACGTGGTCGGAGGTCGGGGTTAGCAATTGGCATATCCGAACTGCTGGAGCCAGTGCCTCGTAATGCATGTAGCAGACCAGAGAGATACGGGACGAGGGACTCGGTAAAGATACATATCCATGTTGCAGTCGTCATTGCCAGTGCTATTCGGCTTTTTTCGAAATATTTAATTGGGCCGAATGACGTCTGCTTGTCACGTTTCTTTGATTCATTGATAAATAAGCGAAAATATAAGTCGAGAAAAAATCCGCCGTTTTCCGGGAGCGGGACTCGAATCCACATCTCCGCATAACCGGTGCGGTGCGTTCACCATTACGCTATCCCCACAGCGGCTTCTCTCTCGACTTTAAAGCGGGGGTTTATATTTACAAGAGCTCTGAGGCCGGTCAACTAGCGCCGCCCTTCGACTACCGCGGGAGACGTAGAACGTCTTCTTTCCCAGCGGCCGCCACGTAGAACGTGGTCGGAGGTCGGGGTTAGCAATTGGCATATCCGAACTGCTGGAGCCAGTGCCTCGTAATGCATGTAGCAGAACAGAGAGATACGGGACGAGGGACTCGGTAAAGATTCATATCAATGTTGCAGTCGTCATTGCCAGTGCTATTCGGCTTTTTTCTAAATATTTAATAGGGCCGAATGACGTGTGCTTGTCACGTTTCTTTGATTCATTGATAAATAAGCGAAAATATAAGTCGAGAAAAAATCCGCCGTTTTCCGGGAGCGGGACTCGAACCCACATCTCCGCATAACCGGTGCGGTGCGTTCACCATTACGCTATCCCCACAGCGGCTTCTCTCTCGACTTTAAAGCGGGGGTTTATATTTACAAGAGCTCTGAGGCCGGTCAACTAGCGCCGCCCCTCGACTACCGCGGGAGACGTAGAACGTCTTCTTTCCCAGCGGCCGCCACGTAGAACGTGGTCGGAGGTCGGGGTTAGCAATTGGCATATCCGAACTGCTGGAGCCAGTGCCTCGTATTGCATGTAGCAGAACAGAGAGATACCGGACGAGGGACTCGGAAAAGATACATATCAATGTTGCAGTCGTCATTGCCAGTGCTATTCGGCTTTTTTCGAAATATTTAATAGGGCCGAATGACGTGTGCTTGTCACGTTTCTTTGATTCATTGATAAATAAGCGAAAATATAAGTCGAGAAAAAATCCGCCGTTTTCCGGGAGCGGGACTCGAACCCACATCTCCGCATAACCGGTGCGGTGCGTTCACCATTACGCTATCCCCACAGCGGCTTCTCTCTCGACTTTAAAGCGGGGGTTTATATTTACAAGAGCTCTGAGGCCGGTCAACTAGCGCCGCCCCTCGACTACAGCGGGAGACGTAGAACGTCTTCTTTCCAAGCGGCCGCCACGTAGAACGTGGTCGGAGGTCGGGGTTAGCAATTGGCATATCCGAACTGCTGGAGCCAGTGCCTCGTAATGCATGTAGCAGAACAGAGAGATACGGGACGAGGGACTCGGTAAAGATACATATCAATGTTGCAGTCGTCATTGCCAGTGCTATTCGGGTTTTTTCGAAATATTTAATAGGGCCGAATGACGTGTGCTTGTCACGTTTCTTGGATTCATTGATAAATAAGCGAAAATATAAGTCGAGAAAAAATCCGCTGTTTTCCGGGAGCGGGACTCGAACCCACATCTCCGCATAACCGGTGCGGTGCGTTCACCATTACGCTATCCCCACAGCGGCTTCTCTCTCGACTTTAAAGCGGGGGTTTATATTTACAAGAGCTCTGAGGCCGGTCAACTGGCGCCGCCCTTCGACTACCGCGGGAGACGTAGAACGTCTTCTTTCCCAGCGGCCGCCACGTAGAACGTGGTCGGAGGTCGGGGTTAGCAATTGGCATATCCGAACTGCTGGAGCCAGTGCCTCGTAATGCATGTAGCAGAACAGAGAGATACGGGACGAGGGACTCGGTAAAGATACATATCAATGTTGCAGTCGTCATTGCCAGTGCTATTCGGCTTTTTTCGAAATATTTAATAGGGCCGAATGACGTGTGCTTGTCACGTTTCTTTGATTCATTGATAAATAAGCGAAAATATAAGTCGAGAAAAAATCCGCCGTTTTCCGGGAGCGGGACTCGAACCCACATCTCCGCATAACCGGTGCGGTGCGTTCACCATTACGCTATCCCCACAGCGGCTTCTCTCTCGACTTTAAAGCGGGGGTTTATATTTACAAGAGCTCTGAGGCCGGTCAACTAGCGCCGCCCCTCGACTACCGCGGGAGACGTAGAACGTCTTCTTTCCCAGCGGCCGCCACGTAGAACGTGGTCGGAGGTCGGGGTTAGCAATTGGCATATCCGAACTGCTGGAGCCAGTGCCTCGTAATGCATGTAGCAGACCAGAGAGATACGGGACGAGGGACTCGGTAAAGATACATATCCATGTTGCAGTCGTCATTGCCAGTCCTATTCGGCTTTTTTCGAAATATTTAATTGGGCCGAATGACGT
The DNA here is from genome assembly GCF_048455015.1 of Haemaphysalis longicornis. Classification (NCBI taxonomy): domain Eukaryota; kingdom Metazoa; phylum Arthropoda; class Arachnida; order Ixodida; family Ixodidae; genus Haemaphysalis; species Haemaphysalis longicornis. The sequence continues at coordinate 120,572,042 of NW_027526407.1, forward strand.
CTGCTTGTCACGTTTCTTTGATTCATTGATAAATAAGCGAAAATATAAGTCGAGAAAAAATCCGCCGTTTTCCGGGAGCGGGACTCGAATCCACATCTCCGCATAACCGGTGCGGTGCGTTCACCATTACGCTATCCCCACAGCGGCTTCTCTCTCGACTTTAAAGCGGGGGTTTATATTTACAAGAGCTCTGAGGCCGGTCAACTAGCGCCGCCCTTCGACTACCGCGGGAGACGTAGAACGTCTTCTTTCCCAGCGGCCGCCACGTAGAACGTGGTCGGAGGTCGGGGTTAGCAATTGGCATATCCGAACTGCTGGAGCCAGTGCCTCGTAATGCATGTAGCAGAACAGAGAGATACGGGACGAGGGACTCGGTAAAGATTCATATCAATGTTGCAGTCGTCATTGCCAGTGCTATTCGGCTTTTTTCTATATATTTAATAGGGCCGAATGACGTGTGCTTGTCACGTTTCTTTGATTCATTGATAAATAAGCGAAAATATAAGTCGAGAAAAAATCCGCCGTTTTCCGGGAGCGGGACTCGAACCCACATCTCCGCATAACCGGTGCGGTGCGTTCACCATTACGCTATCCCCACAGCGGCTTCTCTCTCGACTTTAAAGCGGGGGTTTATATTTACAAGAGCTCTGAGGCCGGTCAACTAGCGCCGCCCCTCGACTACCGCGGGAGACGTAGAACGTCTTCTTTCCCAGCGGCCGCCACGTAGAACGTGGTCGGAGGTCGGGGTTAGCAATTGGCATATCCGAACTGCTGGAGCCAGTGCCTCGTATTGCATGTAGCAGAACAGAGAGATACCGGACGAGGGACTCGGAAAAGATACATATCAATGTTGCAGTCGTCATTGCCAGTGCTATTCGGCTTTTTTCGAAATATTTAATAGGGCCGAATGACGTGTGCTTGTCACGTTTCTTTGATTCATTGATAAATAAGCGAAAATATCAGTCGAGAAAAAATCCGCCGTTTTCCGGGAGCGGGACTCGAACCCACATCTCCGCATAACCGGTGCGGTGCGTTCACCATTACGCTATCCCCACAGCGGCTTCTCTCTCGACTTTAAAGCGGGGGTTTATATTTACAAGAGCTCTGAGGCCGGTCAACTAGCGCCGCCCCTCGACTACAGCGGGAGACGTAGAACGTCTTCTTTCCAAGCGGCCGCCACGTAGAACGTGGTCGGAGGTCGGGGTTAGCAATTGGCATATCCGAACTGCTGGAGCCAGTGCCTCGTAATGCATGTAGCAGAACAGAGAGATACGGGACGAGGGACTCGGTAAAGATACATATCAATGTTGCAGTCGTCATTGCCAGTGCTATTCGGCTTTTTTCGAAATATTTAATAGGGCCGAATGACGTGTGCTTGTCACGTTTCTTGGATTCATTGATAAATAAGCGAAAATATAAGTCGAGAAAAAATCCGCTGTTTTCCGGGAGCGGGACTCGAACCCACATCTCCGCATAACCGGTGCGGTGCGTTCACCATTACGCTATCCCCACAGCGGCTTCTCTCTCGACTTTAAAGTGGGGGTTTATATTTACAAGAGCTCTGAGGCCGGTCAACTGGCGCCGCCCTTCGACTACCGCGGGAGACGTAGAACGTCTTCTTTCCCAGCGGCCGCCACGTAGAACGTGGTCGGAGGTCGGGGTTAGCAATTGGCATATCCGAACTGCTGGAGCCAGTGCCTCGTAATGCATGTAGCAGAACAGAGAGATACGGGACGAGGGACTCGGTAAAGATACATATCAATGTTGCAGTCGTCATTGCCAGTGCTATTCGGCTTTTTTCGAAATATTTAATAGGGCCGAATGACGTGTGCTTGTCACGTTTCTTTGATTCATTGATAAATAGGCGAAAATATAAGTCGAGAAAAAATCCGCCGTTTTCCGGGAGCGGGACTCGAACCCACATCTCCGCATAACCGGTGCGGTGCGTTCACCATTACGCTATCCCCACAGCGGCTTCTCTCTCGACTTTAAAGCGGGGGTTTATATTTACAAGAGCTCTGAGGCCGGTCAACTAGCGCCGCCCCTCGACTACCGCGGGAGACGTAGAACGTCTTCTTTCCCAGCGGCCGCCACGTAGAACGTGGTCGGAGGTCGGGGTTAGCAATTGGCATATCCGAACTGCTGGAGCCAGTGCCTCGTAATGCATGTAGCAGACCAGAGAGATACGGGACGAGGGACTCGGTAAAGATACATATCAATGTTGCAGTCGTCATTGCCAGTGCTATTCGGCTTTTTTCGAAATATTTAATTGGGCCGAATGACGTCTGCTTGTCACGTTTCTTTGATTCATTGATAAATAAGCGAAAATATAAGTCGAGAAAAAATCCGCCGTTTTCCGGGAGCGGGACTCGAATCCACATCTCCGCATAACCGGTGCGGTGCGTTCACCATTACGCTATCCCCACAGCGGCTTCTCTCTCGACTTTAAAGCGGGGGTTTATATTTACAAGAGCTCTGAGGCCGGTTAACTAGCGCCGCCCCTCGACTACCGCGGGAGACGTAGAACGTCTTCTTTCCCAGCGGCCGCCACGTAGAACGTGGTCGGAGGTCGGGGTTAGCAATTGGCATATCCGAACTGCTGGAGCCAGTGCCTCGTAATGCATGTAGCAGAACAGAGAGATACGGGACGAGGGACTCGGTAAAGATACATATCAATGTTGCAGTCGTCACTGCCAGTGCTATTCGGCTTTTTTCGAAATATTTAATAGGGCCGAATGACGTGTGCTTGTCACGTTTCTTTGATTCATTGATAAATAAGCGAAAATATAAGTCGAGAAAAAATCCGCCGTTTTCCGGGAGCGGGACTCGAACCCACATCTCCGCATAACCGGTGCGGTGCGTTCACCATTACGCTATCCCCACAGCGGCTTCTCTCTCGACTTTAAAGCGGGGGTTTATATTTACAAGAGCTCTGAGGCCGGTCAACTAGCGCCGCCCCTCGACTACCGCGGGAGACGTAGAACGTCTTCTTTCCCAGCGGCCGCCACGTAGAACGTGGTCGGAGGTCGGGGTTGGCAATTGGCATATCCGAACTGCTGGAGCCAGTGCCTCGTAATGCATGTAGCAGAACAGAGAGATACGGGACGAGGGACTCGGTAAAGATACATATCAATGTTGCAGTCGTCATTGCCAGTGCTATTCGGCTTTTTTCGAAATATTTATTAGGGCCGAATGACGTGTGCTTGTCACGTTTCTTTGATTCATTGATAAATAAGCGAAAATATAAGTCGAGAAAAAATCCGCCGTTTTCCGGGAGCGGGACTCGAACCCACATCTCCGCATAACCGGTGCGGTGCGTTCACCATTACGCTATCCCCACAGCGGCTTCTCTCTCGACTTTAAAGCGGGGGTTTATATTTACAAGAGCTCTGAGGCCGGTCAACTAGCGCCGCCCCTCGACTACCGCGGGAGACGTAGAACGTCTTCTTTCCCAGCGGCCGCCACGTAGAACGTGGTCGGAGGTCGGGGTTAGCAATTGGCATATCCGAACTGCTGGAGCCAGTGCCTCGTAATGCATGTAGCAGAACAGAGAGATACGGGACGAGGGACTCGGTAAAGATACATATCAATGTTGCAGTCGTCATTGCCAGTGCTATTCGGCTTTTTTCGAAATATTTAATAGGGCCGAATGACGTGTGCTTGTCACGTTTCTTTGATTCATTGATAAATAAGCGAAAATATAAGTCGAGAAAAAATCCGCAGTTTTCCGGGAGCGGGACTCCAACCCACATCTCCGCATAACCGGTGCGGTGCGTTCACCATTACGCTATCCCCACAGCGGCTTCTCTCTCGACTTTAAAGCGGGGGTTTATATTTACAAGAGCTCTGAGGCCGGTCAACTAGCGCCGCCCCTCGACTACCGCGGGAGACGTAGAACGTCTTCTTTCCCAGCGGCCGCCACGTAGAACGTGGTCGGAGGTCGGGGTTAGCAATTGGCATATCCGAACTGCTGGAGCCAGTGCCTCGTAATGCATGTAGCAGAACAGAGAGATACGGGACGAGGGACTCGGTAAAGATACATATCAATGTTGCAGTCGTCATTGCCAGTGCTTTTCGGCTTTTTTCGAAATATTTAATAGGGCCGAATGACGTGTGCTTGTCACGTTTCTTTGATTCATTGATAAATAAGCGAAAATATAAGTCGAGAAAAAATCCGCCGTTTTCCGGGAGCGGGACTCGAACCCACATCTCCGCATAACCGGTGCGGTGCGTTCACCATTACGCTATCCCCACAGCGGCTTCTCTCTCGACTTTAAAGCGGGGGTTTATATTTACAAGAGCTCTGAGGCCGGTCAACTAGCGCCGCCCCTCGACTACCGCGGGAGACGTAGAACGTCTTCTTTCCCAGCGGCCGCCACGTAGAACGTGGTCGGAGGTCGGGGTTAGCAATTGGCATATCCGAACTGCTGGAGCCAGTGCCTCGTAATGCATGTAGCAGAACAGAGGGATACGGGACGAGGGACTCGGTAAAGATACATATCAATGTTGCAGTCGTCATTGCCAGTGCTATTCGGCTTTTTTCGAAATATTTAATAGGGCCGAATGACGTGTGCTTGTCACGTTTCTTTGATTCATTAATAAATAAGCGAAAATATAGGTCGAGAAAAAATCCCCCGTTTTCCGGGAGCGGGACTCGAACCCACATCTCCGCATAACCGGTGCGGTGCGTTCACCATTACGCTATCCCCACAGCGGCTTCTCTCTCGACTTTAAACCGGGGGTTTATATTTACAAGAGCTCTGAGGCCGGTCAACTAGCGCCGCCCCTCGACTACCGCGGGAGACATAGAGCGTCTCCTTTCCCAGCGGCCGCCACGTAGAACGTGGTCGGAGGTCGGGGTTAGCAATTGGCATATCCGAACTGCTGGAGCCAGTGCCTCGTAATGCATGTAGCAGAACAGAGAGATACGGGACGAGGGACTCGGTAAAGATACATATCAATGTTGCAGTCGTCATTGCCAGTGCTATTCGGCTTTTTTCGAAATATTTAATAGGGCCGAATGACGTGTGCTTGTCACGTTTCTTTGATTCATTGATAAATAAGCGAAAATATAAGTCGAGAAAAAATCCGCCGTTTTCCGGGAGCGGGACTCGAACCCACATCTCCGCATAACCGGTGCGGTGCGTTCACCATTACGCTATCCCCACAGCGGCTTCTCTCTCGACTTTAAAGCGAGGGTTTATATTTACAAGAGCTCTGAGGCCGGTCAACTAGCGCCGCCCCTCGACTACCGCGGGAGACGTAGAACGTCTTCTTTCCCAGCGGCCGCCACGTAGAACGTGGTCGGAGGTCGGGGTTAGCAATTTGCATATCCGAACTGCTGGAGCCAGTGCCTCGTAATGCATGTAGCAGAACAGAGAGATACGGGACGAGGGACTCGGTAAAGATACATATCAATGTTGCAGTCGTCATTGCCAGTGCTATTCGGCTTTTTTCGAAATATTTAATAGGGCCGAATGACGTGTGCTTGTCACGTTTCTTTGATTCATTGATAAATAGGCGAAAATATAAGTCGAGAAAAAATCCCCCGTTTTCCGGGAGCGGGACTCGAACCCACATCTCCGCATAACCGGTGCGGTGCGTTCACCATTACGCTATCCCCACAGCGGCTTCTCTCTCGACTTTAAAGCGGGGGTTTATATTTACAAGAGCTCTGAGGCCGGTCAACTAGCGCCGCCCCTCGACTATCGCGGGAGACGTAGAACGTCTTCTTTCCCAGCGGCCGCCACGTAGAACGTGGTCGCAGGTCGGGGTTAGCAATTGGCATATCCGAACTGCTGGAGCCAGTGCCTCGTAATGCATGTAGCAGAACAGAGAGATACGGGACGAGGGACATGGTAAAGATACATATCAATGTTGCAGTCGTCATTGCCAGTGCTATTCGGCTTTTTTCGAAATATTTAATAGGGCCGAATGACGTGTGCTTGTCACGTTTCTTTGATTCATTGATAAATAAGCGAAAATATAAGTCGAGAAAAAATCCGCCGTTTTCCGGGAGCGGGACTCGAACCCACATCTCCGCATAACCGGTGCGGTGCGTTCACCATTACGCTATCCCCACAGCGGCTTCTCTCTCGACTTTAAAGCGGGGGTTTATATTTACAAGAGCTCTGAGGCCGGTCAACTAGCGCCGCCCCTCGACTACCGCGGGAGACGTAGAACGTCTTCTTTCCCAGCGGCCGCCACGTAGAACGTGGTCGGAGGTCGGGGTTAGCAATTGGCATATCCGAACTGCTGGAGCCAGTGCCTCGTAATGCATGTAGCAGAACAGAGAGATACGGGACGAGGGACTCGGTAAAGATACATATCAATGTTGCAGTCGTCATTGCCAGTGCTATTCGGCTTTTTTCGAAATATTTAATAGGGCCGAATGACGTGTGCTTGTCACGTTTCTTTGATTCATTGATAAATAAGCGAAAATATAAGTCGAGAAAAAATCCGCAGTTTTCCGGGAGCGGGACTCGAACCCACATCTCCGCATAACCGGTGCGGTGCGTTCACCATTACGCTATCCCCACAGCGGCTTCTCTCTCGACTTTAAAGCGGAGGTTTATATTTACAAGAGCTCTGAGGCCGGTCAACTAGCGCCGCCCCTCGACTACCGCGGGAGACGTAGAACGTCTTCTTTCCCAGCGGCCGCCACGTAGAACGTAGTCGGAGGTCGGGGTTAGCAATTTGCATATCCGAACTGCTGGAGCCAGTGCCTCGTAATGCATGTAGCAGAACAGAGAGATACGGGACGAGGGACTCGGTAAAGATACATATCAATGTTGCAGTCGTCATTGCCAGTGCTATTCGGCTTTTTTCGAAATATTTAATAGGGCCGAATGACGTGTGCTTGTCACGTTTCTTTGATTCATTGATAAATAAGCGAAAATATAAGTAGAGAAAAAATCCCCCGTTTTCCGGGAGCGGGACTCGAACCCACATCTCCGCATAACCGGTGCGGTGCGTTCACCATTACGCTATCCCCACAGCGGCTTCTCTCTCGACTTTAAAGCGGGGGTTTATATTTACAAGAGCTCTGAGGCCGGTCAACTAGCGCCGCCCCTCGACTATCCCGGGAGACGTAGAACGTCTTCTTTCCCAGCGGCCGCCACGTAGAACGTGGTCGGAGGTCGGGGTTAGCAATTGGCATATCCGAACTGCTGGAGCCAGTGCCTCGTAATGCATGTAGCAGAACAGAGAGATACGGGACGAGGGACACGGTAAAGATACATATCAATGTTGCAGTCGTCATTGCCAGTGCTATTCGGCTTTTTTCGAAATATTTAATAGGGCCGAATGACGTGTGCTTGTCACGTTTCTTTGATTCATTGATAAATAAGCGAAAATATAAGTCGAGAAAAAATCCGCCGTTTTCCGGGAGCGGGACTCGAACCCACATCTCCGCATAACCGGTGCGGTGCGTTCACCATTACGCTATCCCCACAGCGGCTTCTCTCTCGACTTTAAAGCGGGGGTTTATATTTACAAGAGCTCTGAGGCCGGTCAACTAGCGCCGCCCCTCGACTACCGCGGGAGACGTAGAACGTCTTCTTTCCCAGCGGCCGCCACGTAGAACGTGGTCGGAGGTCGGGGTTAGCAATTGGCATATCCGAACTGCTGGAGCCAGTGCCTCGTAATGCATGTAGCAGAACAGAGAGATACGGGACGAGGGACTCGGTAAAGATACATATCAATGTTGCAGTCGTCACTGCCAGTGCTATTCGGCTTTTTTCGAAATATTTAATAGGGCCGAATGACGTGTGCTTGTCACGTTTCTTTGATTCATTGATAAATAAGCGAAAATATAAGTCGAGAAAAAATCCGCCGTTTTCCGGGAGCGGGACTCGAACCCACATCTCCGCATAACCGGTGCGGTGCGTTCACCATTACGCTATCCCCACAGCGGCTTCTCTCTCGACTTTAAAGCGGGGGTTTATATTTACAAGAGCTCTGAGGCCGGTCAACTAGCGCCGCCCCTCGACTACCGCGGGAGACGTAGAACGTCTTCTTTCCCAGCGGCCGCTACGTAGAACGTGGTCGGAGGTCGGGGTTAGCAATTGGCATATCCGAACTGCTGGAGCCAGTGCCTCGTAATGCATGTAGCAGAACAGAGAGATACGGGACGAGGGACTCGGTAAAGATACATATCAATGTTGCAGTCGTCATTGCCAGTGCTATTCGGCTTTTTTCGAAATATTTAATAGGGCCGAATGACGTGTGCTTGTCACGTTTCTTTGATTCATTGATAAATAAGCGAAAATATAAGTCGAGAAAAAATCCGCCGTTTTCCGGGAGCGGGACTCGAACCCACATCTCCGCATAACCGGTGCGGTGCGTTCACCATTACGCTATCCCCACAGCGGCTTCTCTCTCGACTTTAAAGCGGGGGTTTATATTTACAAGAGCTCTGAGGCCGGTCAACTAGCGCCGCCCCTCGACTACCGCGGGAGACGTAGAACGTCTTCTTTCCCAGCGGCCGCCACGTAGAACATGGTCGGAGGTCGGGGTTAGCAATTGGCATATCCGAACTGCTGAAGCCAGTGCCTCGTAATGCATGTAGCAGAACAGAGAGATACGGGACGAGGGACTCGGTAAAGATACATATCAATGTTGCAGTCGTCATTGCCAGTGCTATTCGGCTTTTTTCGAAATATTTAATAGGGCCGAATGACGTGTGCTTGTCACGTTTCTTTGATTCATTGATAAATAAGCGAAAATAGAAGTCGAGAAAAAATCCGCAGTTTTCCGGGAGCGGGACTCGAACCCACATCTCCGCATAACCGGTGCGGTGCGTTCACCATTACGCTATCCCCACAGCGGCTTCTCTCTCGACTTTAAAGCGGGGGTTTATATTTACAAGAGCTCTGAGGCCGGTCAACTAGCGCCGCCCCTCGACTACCGCGGGAGACGTAGAACGTCTTCTTTCCCAGCGGCCGCCACGTAGAACGTGGTCGGAGGTCGGGGTTAGCAATTGGCATATCCGAACTGCTGGAGCCAGTGCCTCGTAATGCATGTAGCAGAACAGAGAGATACGGGACGAGGGACTCGGTAAAGATACATATCAATGTTGCAGTCGTCATTGCCAGTGCTATTCGGCTTTTTTCGAAATATTTAATAGGCCGAATGACGTGTGCTTGTCACGTTTCTTTGATTCATTGATAAATAAGCGAAAATATAAGTCGAGAAAAAATCCGCCGTTTTCCGGGAGCGGGACTCGAACCCACATCTCCGCATAACCGGTGCGGTGCGTTCACCATTACGCTATCCCCACAGCGGCTTCTCTCTCGACTTTAAAGCGGGGGTTTATATTTACAAGAGCTCTGAGGCCGGTCAACTAGCGCCGCCCCTCGACTACCGCGGGAGACGTAGAACGTCTTCTTTCCCAGCGGCCGCCACGTAGAACGTGGTCGGAGGTCGGGGTTAGCAATTGGCATATCCGAACTGCTGGAGCCAGTGCCTCGTAATGCATGTAGCAGAACAGAGAGATACGGGACGAGGGACTCGGTAAAGATACATATCAATGTTGCAGTCGTCATTGCCAGTGCTATTCGGCTTTTTTCGAAATATTTAATAGGGCCGAATGACGTGTGCTTGTCACGTTTCTTTGATTCATTGATAAATAAGCGAAAATATAAGTCGAGAAAAAATCCCCCGTTTTCCGGGAGCGGGACTCGAACCCACATCTCCGCATAACCGGTGCGGTGCGTTCACCATTACGCTATCCCCACAGCGGCTTCTCTCTCGACTTTAAAGCGGGGGTTTATATTTACAAGAGCTCTGAGGCCGGTCAACTAGCGCCGCCCCTCGACTACCGCGGGAGACGTAGAACGTCTTCTTTCCCAGCGGCCGCCACGTAGAACGTGGTCGGAGGTCGGGGTTAGCAATTGGCATATCCGAACTGCTGGAGCCAGTGCCTCGTGGGTTCGAGTCCCGCTCCCGGAAAACGGCGGATTTTTTCTCGACTTATATTTTCGCTTATTTATCAATGAATCAAAGAAACGTGACAAGCACACGTCATTCGGCCCTATTAAATATTTCGAAAAAAGCCGAATAGCACTGGCAATGATGACTGCAACATTGATATGTATCTTTACCGAGTCCCTCGTCCCGTATCTCTCTGTTCTGCTACATGCATTACGAGGCACTGGCTCCAGCAGTTCGGATATGCCAATTGCTAACCCCGACCTCCGACCACGTTCTACGTGGCGGCCGCTGGGAAAGAAGACGTTCTACGTCTCCCGCGGTAGTCGAGGGGCGGCGCTAGTTGACCGGCCTCAGAGCTCTTGTAAATATAAACCCCCGCTTTAAAGTCGAGAGAGAAGCCGCTGTGGGGATAGCGTAATGGTGAACGCACCGCACCGGTTATGCGGAGATGTGGGTTCGAGTCCCGCTCCCGGAAAACGGCGGATTTTTTCTCGACTTATATTTTCGCTTATTTATCAATGAATCAAAGAAACGTGACAAGCTCACGTCATTCGGCCCTAATAAATATTTCGAAAAAAGCCGAATAGCACTGGCAATGACGACTGCAACATTGATATGTATCTTTACCGAGTCCCTCGTCCCGTATCTCTCTGTTCTGCTACATGCATTACGAGGCACTGGCCCCACCAGTTCGGATATGCCAATTGCTAACCCCGACCTCCGACCACGTTCTACGTGGCGGCCGCTGGGAAAGAAGACGTTCTACGTCTCCCGCGGTAGTCGAGGGGCGGCGCTAGTTGACCGGCCTCAGAGCTCTTGTAAATATAAACCCCCGCTTTAAAGTCGAGAGAGAAGCCGCTGTGGGGATAGCGTAATGGTGAACGCACCGCACCGGTTATGCGGAGATGTGGGTTCGAGTCCCGCTCCCGGAAAACGGCGGATTTTTTCTCGACTTATATTTTCGCTTATTTATCAATGAATCAAAGAAACGTGACAAGCACACGTCATTCGGCCCTATTAAATATTTCGAAAAAAGCCGAATAGCACTGGCAATGACGACTGCAACATTGATATGTATCTTTACCGAGTCCCTCGTCCCGTATCTCTCTGTTCTGCTACATGCATTACGAGGCACTGGCTCCAGCAGTTCGGATATGCCAATTGCTAACCCCGACCTCCAACCACGTTCTACGTGGCGGCCGCTGGGAAAGAAGACGTTCTACGTCTCCCGCGGTAGTCGAGGGGCGGCGCTAGTTGACCGGCCTCAGAGCTCTTGTAAATATAAACCCCCGCTTTAAAGTCGAGAGAGAAGCCGCTGTGGGGATAGCGTAATGGTGAACGCACCGCACCGCTTATGCGGAGATGTGGGTTCGAGTCCCGCTCCCGGAAAACGGCGGATTTTTTCTCGACTTATATTTTCGCTTATTTATCAATGAATCAAAGAAACGTGACAAGCACACGTCATTCGGCCCTATTAAATATTTCGAAAAAAGCCGAATAGCACTGGCAATGACGACTGCAACATTGATATATATATATATATATATATATATGTACAAGAGAAGAAAAACTTCGAACAAGGTAAAAGCACGGTTGTGGCCTACGTTTCAGCAAAGCGAACTTGCTTTCCTCAGGGCCCTGAGGAAAGCAAGTTCTCTTTGCTGAAACGTAGGCCACAGCCGTGCTTTTACCTTGTTCGAAGTTTTTCTTCTCTTGTGTTCTCTACCATCTTCAAAGTTCTACTACTCCCTATATATATATATATATATATATATATATATATAGCAGAACAGAAAGATACGCGACGAGGGACTCTGTAAGGACGCATATCAAGGTTGCAGTCGTCATTGCCAGTGCTATTCGGCTGTTTCCGAAAATATTTAATAGTGCCGAATAACGTGAGTTCATCATGTTTCTTTGATATAGTGATAAATAGGCGAAAATTGATTTATCACTATATCAAAGAAACATGATGAACACACGTTATTCGGCACTATTAAATATTTTCGGAAACAGCCGAATAGCACTGGCAATGACGACTGCAACCTTGATATATATATATATATATATATATATATATATATATATATATATATATAGCACGCAAACCTTGAGGAATTGAACAACAGATGTGATGAAAGAATTCATAAAATGTTTCTGGTAGATACGGCGTGTAGGGGTTGGGTGCAGCGCGTGGGAGGGATAAGAGGACCTAGTCGCGCGACAGGACTGGGAGAAGAAGAACTTCTCTGAACGCAATGTTCAACTAAGAGAGCACAGACACTGCGACTTGTTTATTTGTTGCTGCTGGTGGACGAGAATACTTTATCAAAGTAGGAAAATGAGGAATTAAAATCGTGAATGCATTTAATAGGCTTTACACACCTTAAAATTTTCAGTGCAGGAAAATCTCAAAACATTTTCTTCCCAATCGTTATGCCACCTCTTCGGGCTGATATAGACAAACCTGGAAGTTTTACTCTTGTCACAACATAATTGCAAGTGACGGTATCAAATCAAAGTTTTTGTTGAATTTTTATTTTCAATAGTTGACGTGGGAATATTTTTTATTAATCAGGCTTCGTTAGGGAAGTCGACTTAGTTTATTTTGACACCCTAAACATCAGAATAAATTGGGTGTTTTCCTCAAACCTAGAAAAGATAACAAAACTTTAGTCATCCATTTTTATTCATAATAATTCTTATCTGGCACCATAATGATTTAGGGTAAAAAGATTTTATACTAACTGGAGCCCGTATCCCTCGATTATATTTTCTTATATTTATCTGCGAATAAAAATAAGATATCGCTGGAATTTCAGGCTTTGCAAAGGAACACAATCGGTATTGAATCAAAGAAACGAACCGATAAATCGCATGTCACTACAGGCTCACGCTCTCAAGCTGGTTATATAACATTAACTGAGTATTTGTTATCAAGGTACGTTTTGTAAACCAGAATTTTAAAAGAGAATTCTTGCACAGAACTATTGTAATGCAGCATTCTAAACATCAACCTAAAATGATTTTAGTACTAAGAAATACATTACAACATTCAATGCACCGGACGAGTGATCGTACCATTGCTTCCAAGCAAGATCAACAGTAGAGTCTCGACATAATTCTTCCAGGAGCACGGATAGATTGTTAACTATGACGTAACATAAAGATGAAGCATTACGTACGGCCGGTAACGCACAAATCATGCAGAAGAGTCGTTTTGGCGGAGTTCATTATTATGTCGGAGTTCATTTTTATGCCGGAAAAAGCAATAAAGCGATGCACACATACTAATGGGGACAGAATGGCACAGACCGCCAGCAGGAAACATTATCACATCATTGAAAGACCAATTTACACCCACACTACGCAACAGTGCCTTCGGTAAATTTTTACAAACTTGTGTTGCTGCAATATGTACACATGTTATAGCACTCATATGACACGAAAAGGTACTCAAAAACGAGAAGACTGAGGGCTATGAACACACTGCAACGAGCTGGTCTTAAATTTTCTGGGTGGTAAACTGGACATAAAGCGTGAATCGGAGCTTTTCTTTCCAATGTAGGGAAACCGCTCTACATGCTCAAACTTGAGCCTTTATGCAGAGGAACGCTGTGCTTTGGTTAAGGTTTTATTGGTACCTAATTCGAGTTATTGCAGAGCAGCCACTAAATTTATTATAACATCATTTAGGATCAAAAAGGAAACGTCCCGCTTCGGGAGCACTTAGCCCGACTATCAAGGCGCTTTACATGGTCATCCGCCGGCTAACCAATGACGAGGACTCTACAGGCAACTGCCTTAAAGTTGTCCAAAAAAAACTCGTGGTGGGTGGTTAGATTTTTGCGACCATGCTCTCGAGGATTTCAGCACGTGTTTGGGGAGAAAACGATTAAACGCTAAGTTGACCAGCGTATGCCATCCCCGTGAAGTGCGAAACTGTGAATTTGCCGCACTTGTGCAACGTAGGGGCGTATAGCGCCCCGTTATGCATTGCTTATTTACGCAGGCCGTGATTGCCCATCCGGCGACTATGATAGTATTGATTCGCGACTGAAAAACCCTAATTTTTGCGAAAAGTCTGACGTGTCACTAAAGAATGCGTTAAAGATGGCGAGATCCCGTGATACGCTGGGTGATTGCAACAAGACTTCTAAGAATCTGTAAAGCTATCACTGTGTACTCTGCCTAGGTGCAGTTCTAATTATACACATTCCCACACTTAAGTAGAAAATACCGCCACATATGATAATATAGTACCAGTATCGCAGAAACACAGCGTTGATGTCGACTTCAACTCTGAACGCTGATTTCTTTGACAGCGTCAGAATATTTGCCGGAGCTTTTTACAATATAACATGCATTTGTTTTCATCCAAAATGCCGTATGTACGCGCGCATTTCGATGTTCATCGTCATTCCCATGCCCGGGACTCCCTCGGTCACAACTGATAAACCTTGGGCTAACGTTACTTGAGGGTACTATATGATGAATGGGAAAAGACCTGCTTTCCATCACAACCAGTGATGCGTCCCTCCTTAAATGGCAAAGCAGTGCCGTTCCCCCGTAGAAAATGTGATCATCGTCCTCCATCCCAACACTGACAGTGATGGTTCCATGATTTCCTGCTACCAGGATACCGCAGATTGTCCCCTGCTTCATACGGCTGTAGAAGATTTCTTTGTGTCTTTACGAGTACCCGATAACCTTTTATCATATCAGCACGGGATGCATGAAGAGGGCACGGGCAGAGGTCTCTGGTAATAAAAGAGAAGGAACAAGCTTAGGAGCTGAGTGTCGTGAAAAAAGATGATGAAGATGAGTCTGCTGCGCTGAGCGCTATTCATATCCTTACGTGATAGTTTTAAACAGTGCGGATGCACTTAACACAGCATCCCCGCCTCTTATAATCTGCGCTAGAGGTCCTGTGGCTTTTACTGCAACCACGACGTTTCGCACAAGGTACAAGGTCTGTTCCTCTCGGATGCTATGCAGCACACCACGAACTCAAAACCCACCCTTATCCCGGCTACTCCTTCGATTGTCTGTCCAAACCGCGTGAACCCGTAACGTTCCCTGGTTTTGTTGACGTCGATGTGGAAGACTATATCGAAATGGACTAGCGTGTCTTTGGTGACAACCCGTGGGATGATACTATCATGCTTGCAAAGCACGTCATTTGACTTCAAGGTACAGCCCATGTGTGGTTTCAAACACAGGACAAATATTTTAACCAGCACGGACCCTTGTAAACAGAAGATGAGGAGAAAAAACACTTTAATGTATTGAGCTTAAAAGTGAATGACTTTCTTACTCCAGAAAGCCGTGAGCCACCACAGCATATACGCGAGCGATGAGGATTAATGTTCCTCGCGTCATGACCTGGCCTACTCGCGCTCCCAGTGCTCAAAGGAAGGGGAAGTAAGTGAGTTGGGCGCGTATGGGCATCCGCAGAGCAGTGACCACTTGCGGGGACTTAAGGCTTCCGAGACTCATTGTGAAGCAGGCTGAATGCCAAACCTAACCAAGTCGTCCCGCAAGACAGCTTCGATTAGGGCAATGGTTGGCTGAGACCGGGTGTAAGCTTCTGGCAAAAATATTGTAGTGGGAGCCATAGCTACTTGTTCGCGTCGTATGAGCTTCGTGAGGCCGTTGGTCGGTGCTGCACTCGGCATTGCGGGTCTACGTACAGCTGGACAAGGGCCTTTTCGTGATGAAGTGAGAGTGCTGTCGGGAAGCCGGGGACAATTCATTGTGAGGCGACGTCCCTCCGCTTGCTGGAACCGTCGATATTTTTTGATAATATTGTCCACTATCCTGCCGTCTTTACACATCAGGAGATTGATTAATGTAAACCGCGATTCATTTTACCATTTGCACTAACTTCTCAGTCTCTGACTTGCGGAAATCCCCCATGTGGCCGCAGATATCACGTCGTATATACGACTCTGTGGGTGACTGTGAATAGGCCGTTAGCTACTTTTTAACTGCTAGATGGCGGCCAGTGGGCTTCTCCAATAGCTCCAGCAACCTGTCTTCAGGAACATCTCAGCTGCGCAACTGTTGTAATGCCTCTGAATCTACGATTTCGCAGCCCCTTTCAGATAGAAAAAGACGTTTGCCAGCATGATGGTAGTGTCCCACCAGTTATGAGCGCTAACACACTCATACATGTCGAACCAGTCTCCCGCATCAGCGCTGTCTGTTGCGCATTCCATTTGAGGGTCGCGTGGTGCGGACACAACGACGATTTCTGATGGTTACGGGGGATATTCACATGTCGCCATCGTAGGACGACGGATCTGACGGCCCCAGCGGAGCTCCATGCTGCACGAAGGGTCACCCCGGAGCTCCTCCAAGATGTTACAGAATGTTATATTTCGTTTTTTAAGTGCGAAGCTATGCGATGGGGTGTGTTAAAGCCAAGAATAAAACCCGTTCCTCGCAATATGAATCCCGCCTTCCACATTGGTCGCCGTTTAGCCCGTGCCCGGGATCATCTCACACGCTACCCCCGTTCCCCGAACGTCGTATATGTAGACGCGGCTGAGTATCCGAACAAGCCCCCTTTTGGCATTGCGGTCATAGGAGCACCCGGCGCCGACCCGCAAGCTTCAGTTACCGCAGAGGAGGTGGCAATTGCCCTCGCTCTCACCCAAACACACATCCCTCTAATTATATTATCAGATTCGCAACCCGCCATCCCAAATTACCTCAAAGGCACCATTTCATCACTGGCCCTCCAAATTCTTCGCACTCGACCCCTTCCGAACCCGTGACGCTGCTGTGGACCCCGCCCCACACCGGCATAGGAGGTAATGATGCTGGCTTGCAACCACCAAGCCCGGGCTTTGACACATCGGGCAGGCGCTTCTTTTACACCTAAACACGGTGTTCCCGAGATGTCCCATCCTGTACTGCTCACATACCAGGACATCACCCAACATTACCACCTCATTCACATACAACCTCCCCCTCCCCACCCCTCAATCACCGCCGAGGCTGCGCAGAAGTGGCGCCTTCTTCAGCCGCACTGGTTTCCTCACCACACTCTATTAGTGCATACGCACCCTCAACCCTTTTTCTCTCCCAACTGTCCCTTGTTTGACGCGCCGGACACGGTCTATCACTCGCTCTGCGAATGTCTGCGTGACTCTTTCCCCCCTCTACCCTCCCCCACCATCTGGGAAAAAGCTCTGGGGTGCTGGGACCGCGACCGCCAAGAACTGGTCACCGGTCGGGCCCTCGATGTCGGTGCGGCCCTATGGGCCACCGCCACTCCGCACCCTAAAACCAGAATTCCAATAAAGTGGATTCTCTCTCTCTCTCTCTCGTTTTGTACACAGCAATCTGGCTAATTGCGGGCACAGGCAGAATGGCCGACAAGCTTTAGCCCAGTTTGAATCCGAGAATCGCCATAGTTGTCTTTCTTTTAGGCCAAGACATACTACTTATTTTCCATGCAGCCACATTGCACATACCGAAACCAATAGGTGTGGGTAAATACCATAAGGCTGTCGCGCATTACAATATATACCTCACCATCATCATTAATAGCCACTAAGTTCACTAAAGGACCAGAGACTCCTCCATTGACCGCCACCAGCTCCTGTCCCGACCTGCCCGAGTCCATTCTGTACCTCCGAGTGTCCTTATTTCTTCCGTCCATTGGTATATTGGCGTTTCCCTTCTTTTATACCTATCAGTTCGTATCCACTCTGTTACCCTAATTGACCACCTGTTGTCATTTCGTCGCAGTACATGGCCAGCCTAAGCCTGTTCCTTTTTCATAACTTGAACTATGATATATTCTATTCGAGTCAGCACCCTAATCTAGTATGTGGGTTTTCTGTCCCTGAGCGTTATTCCTAATATTATTCGCTCCACGGCACGTCGGGTGGACCCAAGTTTGCTTTTTTTTCTTAGTAAGGTGCCGCATTTCCGCTCCGTATGTGATCAGCAGCAGGATACATTGGTGGAATTCCTGATTTTAGCCACTAGCCTTTGGTTTACTCGCTCAACCCCATTACAGCCTCAAGGAAGCTGTTGTCACAAGAAGAGATGATCACCGTTGAAAACCTTCCCCACTTTCCGTTCCAGAACATCATCAGTTACGTAACAAGTAAAAAATTTAATCGGAATTGGCATTTTGTTAACTCTTAACCATCCAGGTGGTGCAATAGGACGAAACAGGACCTGCGAATAAATGCACAGTCCTGTCTCTTGTGGGTTGCTTATTCCACGCTCGAGCACGACCTAATGTCAGGGTAAAAAAGTGGCTGGTAGTAGCAGTAAATCTCAACTGGAGCAAAGGGGAAATGGTGGGGGGAAGCGTCGCTAGTGCAGGATGCCTCTTGACCGGGTCAACTCGATGGCCCGAGAAACCAAGACACTCCGGTAGGCCTCGTCCAGGCTGGTGAGCTCAGTCTCCGACTGCCCCGAGGTGATGAAGGGGGTGCTTTAGGGGAGGGGTGACATGAGTATACCAGGTGGGATGTGTGCATGGGCTGGCTTGATGTTGTCATTGACGGGGTGTGATTTGGTGTGGGTGCAATCTGATGAGGGATTACGTGATTGTATAAGCTGCCGGTCTGAAGGCGACAATAGATGATGGCTTGCTGTTTGGTTACAGAGAGTGTAGACACGTCGGGTAAGAGTGCAGTAAGATAGAAAGGCATTTAAAGGATAGAAAGGCAATAACTGTAATAACTGTAGAAACTTACTGCATTGTCCACAAGGTGTGGATGGCACCCACACTCACACCAGTGAACCGGGGAAGAACGCCACGTCTGGCACGTCATTTCTGATGGCGATTCTTTTGCGGGAATTGATCGTTGGAAGTAAATGAGCGGGCAAGTTAAAGGCATTCTTCGGCATATGAGGATACTTGAGACACAGGTGAATACTCAACGGCGTCAGCTCTGTACGGGAGAATGGTGTCAAGTGGGCGAGTCGGTTCGCGTCCCTACGGAGGAAAAAACGGCGAGAATCCGGTAGTCGACTGCGTCGCGGTGTTGTACGCATACGCGACCAGTGGGAGGACTGAGTCCCAGTTAGTATGGTCTGAAGAATTGTACTTTTTTTTTGAGGTGAGGTATCTTTTATTTCAATTTATCGTTATTTACATCGAAGGCTGACGATAAAAGCTGCATAGAAGCAGCTTGACGAGCCGATCCTAAAGAGGGCGATTAAATCTCTCAGTGAGAACGTTTGTCTGCAGGTGATATGCCGTTCAGGTAAGATGAACAATGCGGCATTCAGTATGCAGAGCTTCAACAACTTCGGAAACGAAAACGTGGCCTGGATCTCGGAGTAATTCCGTAGGGACACAATGGCGAAGGATGAAGCGATGCAAAATGAAAGAGTCACGTCTTGTGCTCTGGCAGCCGGAAATGCGGCCGTCTAAGCGTAGCGTGTGAGATGGTCAATGCGGCAGTTCTTGCAGTTCTTGCCTCCCAAACTGCGCTGATCAGTTTCTTCGGGCGGTGTACTGGGACGACAGTGCATCGGCGACAAGGAACGGCGACAGGGCGAAGGTGACCGGTGGCGGCTGCGTTTGTCAGAAGAAAAAGAACGACGCGGCTGCCTAGGAGACGTGTGTTCATAGGGTTGGCGCGTCACATATGGGTTGCTCTCATAGGTGGGCCCACGATAGGCGTAATGGGGTGGCTGAACAAGACGTCGGCAGAAACGAGACACGTTACCCCGGATGAAGCAAGCAAAACATGTCGGGTGATTATCCGCAGTGCGCCAGGGGTTAGGGTTGGCGGACGTTTTGACTCGAATGGGAGGACGTGCTGGCGTCGGGGTAGAGCGCACCAAAGGGGGCAAGGTCTGGCTATAACAAGCTCTGGCTATAACTTCCTCATAAGCAATAGGCGTCGATAAAGGGTATGGCATGGAGGAACCTGGGTAGCATGGTGCACTTGCAACTTCGGCATAAGAAAGGGGCGCCGTCACGGTGGTCTGCTGACAGGTCGAAGGAAGAGCCTCAGTGACTTGTTCCCGAATGATCTCATGAAGCGGTGAAGACAAGCCAGGCGCTTGAGCACGCGAAATCGGTAGTGTACACGGCAGAAGAGAAAGTTGCTGGGCTACCTCTTTGCGCACGAGGTGTTTGATCCTCTCTTGTACTGAAGGGTCGTCGAAGGACAGCGCTAAAAGCGATGCGTTGGTTGCAGCTAGTCGGTGATGGACGTAGACGCGCTCCTTTCGCAGATCGTCATAGCTTTGACATAAGGTGACAACTCCACTGATATTTTGTGGGTTTCTGATCAGCAACATCTAGAAAGCGTCTTCCTCAATGCCCTTCATAATGTGTCTGATCTTTTCATTTTCTGGCATTTAGCCGTTGGCGCGCCTGCACAAATCTACAATATCCTCGATGTAGCTGGTGAATGTTTCCCCAGGCTGTTGTGCCCGTGCACCTCAACTCTGCTCGGCGAGAAGTTTGCGTAGGGCTGTCCGGCCGAAGATATCTATAAATGGGGACTTGAAAGCGTCCCACGTGCTCATGTTGGCTTCGTTGTTAGTAAGCCACCGTTCGACGGCCTCGCAAAAGCAGAAACCGACGTTATATCTCTTCATCGCGTCATCCCACCGATTGTGCGCGCTTTCCCTTTTGTAAGAGGTAAGGCAGTCTTCGGCATCCTGCTCGAATCGCCCCGGAACAGACAATCGCCGGGGGCGAAGGCGGTGGTGCGGTTCGGCTGTCATCAGGCATGGCGGGAGCAAGGGGGCTGTTAGCGTCTGGTTTCGCAATGCCAGTCTGGCGGCTCGAGAGGCGTTTACCGTGAAGGTGCCAAGCTGGGGTCAGGATGGGGTGACCCCGCACACTTCACCAAATGAAATGGTATTTATTAGGACGAGAGATAGGGGTGCTGTGGTGAGCGGGGCCAAACCAAGCGGTCGCTTCAGCCGGTAGGTACAGGGCGAGCGGGCGACAAGTGGGTGCGATAGGGTGTGACGAAAACATGACCAATGTAGTGTCCTGACCCTCGTGCGTGCCCACAGATGGAAGATTGTTCGTAGCACTGTCCTCGCACCGGCGCATATCCACAAACAGGAGATTGTCCGTTGCATGACCTTGGTGACTGTCCTTAGTGAATATATATATGCACACCTGCTTCCTCCTCAATGTTTCTCTCCTGATGCTCCCGAAACATTCCGGCTCCTACTCTCTCCGTCCTTCTCTCTCGCTTCCTTTCTTTGTTATGGAACTACCCTACATAAGTTGTGCCAGCCAGGTGAGTTTTTGCGCTGACGAAGGCAACTCACTTTGCAGAAACGTTGGCAACAATCGATGTCATTACCTTGTTCTAAGTTTTCTTTCTTTTGGGTTGCCCGTCATCGTCGTACTCCGCGGTTTACCACGGCCAGGTGAAAGTGAAGCTGCGCGAGCACGCGCCTCCGCTCTGAAAGCGCGGCGTGCGTTTGGCGTGTGATGCCAATACGGGAGTGGGAATTTGTGGCACTTTGCATCCGCCGATCTCCAGAAACGCGCGTTCATGGGACTGAAGTACTCAGCCCATGGTAATGATGAAAATTACCTTTTCTCAAATCTAAAGCCGGGCATCAATTTTACTGGTGATCCTCTAGAATTATCACATTACAAACACACGCCTAACTGCATTAACTGAAAACTTAATTAAAAAGTAATAATTTATTGTTACTGTAACTAGCAATTGGAATTCTTTTTGTTGCGTCGGCCACGGCTCCTGACGACTTCGAGCAAAAAAAAGCAATTTTACTTAAGAAAGCATTTTCTTAAACAAAATCGTCTCTGAAACAACCTGTATACTGCAATCCCTGCTTGACTGGAACTTCTGTGCAACGAAATCTCGGTTAAGTTGAAACTTCTTTTCGTCGTGCATTTACATAGCATAGACACCATGCATTTGCCCTCTACTATTTTGAAACATTTCTTCGGGATAGTGCGGATATTTCGAAATGTTGACGGCGCAGCTGGTCATGAGGATGAACAGGAAGCCAGAGAAGCGCTTGCAACTGCCGAAACAACGAAGGTGCAGCGCCTCCTTCACAACAAGGTAAAATGTAGTCTTTTTGACCATCAACTTATTGGATTTATTGAGCACCTCTAGGGCACTTTTCTGGGAGCAGATGCGAAAGCCAAACAGCGGAACATCACGGGGTTCTTCCTTCCGTAATAATAAAAATTTTTTTCTCGCGGAAACTTTCTTGGCGCAATTACGAAAGCACCCCTCTGCAGTAGCGCATGTGTAACCAGCAATAACACTTACTTTAGTAAACCGGCAACAACTATTCGGCATTTCGCTTAACTCGAACTTCCGCTTATCTCGAAATTTTCTGCTAAATTTACTACTTCGAGAAAACCAGGGGTAATTGTATATATCCGCTAACACCTGGGCAATTACAGGAACCAATGCCGAGCTCCATTTCGGAGCATTGCGCTTATATTTGCCTCTTTTTATTCCATCTCGACTTCCTTTACCTACTCGCACACAAAGTGACGTCGATGCAGCACTATGGCTAATGAAGGTTAGGCAAAACAACCACAACGTTATTTTGTTGTACATGTTGTTGCTCATGAGTTCAGGCCAAAGTTTCTTACCTTTTCTCGGGCAGGGAAGGTTCTTTGGTTGTGGAAGGTCAAAATAGTATATTTGACTAGCATTTTCGTAAGAGCAACAGATACCGCAGGTTTTGTTAGAACTCACCTAAGGAATAGAAAGAGTACACAGGGAGTGCTGAATATTTCGAGAGTACTAACAGTTTATTTATTGTGTATTTAATAAAGATATCCCAGGGTATCCACAAACACGTATGTCGCTTCGCATGTCGAATTTCGTAGCGAACATTTCACCACGATGGCCCTTACCAATCAGGATATCCTTCTTCTCTCCGCTGCTTGTGCTTCACTTTATATTCTCCTCGAGTTACGGAAACTAAGTAAAAAATAACGTTGGCTGGCTTCATATTGGCGCATTTGAATGTACTAATTTGCCCGAGAAAGTCAGCTGGTATGTAATCGACGAGATGCATTAGCTGTTAATTTCAGCTAACCTGTCTTGCCACGCAAGGTAGCTGAAGCTCTTCAGGAGATGTAAACGTTTGCTCACGCTCGAGCTCGGCACGGCTGTATAACACGCCACGACATGCACCTCGAACACCACAAGAACCGACACGAAGCTGAAATCACACTGCGCAATATTCGACACAAGAGGCTGCGCCTTGCTAATCATCGTGCTCTCTGGAGGGCATAACGCGCGTGGCGTTTTTATGACCAGCTTCAAATATAAAATGTGAACACTAACCACGCAACGGTTTGGTATTCGGTTTTTTTTTATTATGGCAGCAAATTTGAATGTGTCAATTTATTCCTATGAATGGAAGGGCTTATGCGTTTGTAGTTTTTTACCGAAATTGTTTTATCCTGCTTCTTGAAGTTTTCTCTGTTTTGCTGACTTTCATAACCTCTGTTTCTGATTTTTGCGTGCATCAGAGACCTTCGTTAATTATTTTATAACAGAATGTCCGCAATATCATCTCGGTGTAAGCTTTGCTTACCCACTGTTTAAGGTATGGTTAATAAAGAGGCAATATTAATAAACCACAAAGACAGAACACCCATCCTTCAACCGGTGCTACGTTCGCTCAAGGAGTGACGCCTTTATTATAAAGGAATAAGCGCTCGAGGATCGCATAATCTCACAAGGCACATTACTAATCAGCGGACCTCGCAACCTCTTCTTCCACATTGCAGCCAGAGGTAAAAAACACTTGCCTGCACAAGAATACAATGATTGTACGTCTAAATTGCTGCGGCCAATTGCACGTCAACATTGCTGTGACCGAAGAAATCGCTCTTTTATACATAAAATGTTGAAGTTTCTGGTACGTAAGATTGAAATAATAATTACTGTCCCGCCCTGCAAATGCCCCATTGTTACCCATTAAACGTAGCAAAAATATTTTCCTTCTCTCTGGAGAAAACTGAGTGATCATGTGTCTTTCATTCCTCAGCTGCACCTAGTCAGCAATCACATCATTTAAAGCAATATTATTCCAGGTTACAGAGCATTAGACGTAGTACTATTGCGTTTTTGGTTCTTTTTTATTGGAAAACGTGTAGGATAGCCGTGATTCGGAATTTCCAGCTTTATGGTCGAAGTCTGTCCTTCATATGCTAAGCATCAAAGGTAAGACACCTCCGCTTTTACAATTTTTAGCACAGGATAATCTTCATCGGGGGTGAAGCTGGCATTACATTCAATGGTAGGAAGAAAGTAAGACAAATTCTGATCGCTAGAGTTCTCCTAAGTATACTTGTTGTGAAACCACGTTACAAACGCTCTAGATCAGTACTGTTTTGAGGTCGGTTATAAAAATAACCGTTGTTTGAATACGTAAGTTCGGCCTGCATTCTTCAGAAAATGAGCGAAATCGGCGATACACAATTTTAGTGTTTATTTCACGTATTGATGTGTTTTTTTACATCCGCTGGTGTTTAGACCTAAAGCCGAATCGCTAGTGCAGGGTAAAAGCAAAATATTTGTTTTAAAAAGCAACGGGCAGTTACTGCTTTAACACAACAAACATTTGGGAAGAGAAGGTTACATCAGACCATCTTTGACCTAGAAAACCAGTTTTTAGCAAGAAACTACGACTACTAATTATCAGCTGCCAAATAAAGTACAAGCACCAAAAACATATTACCACGCTGCACAGGTCAGGCAAGCCACCAATACAACACATGTCAATACCGTACGACGTGAAGCAGGCCCTTCACGGGGAAATGAATTTCTTTGACTTCTAAAGAAAAGCTCCTCAGAGATGGCCAGAAATTTGCCGTAATTCCAGCACCTTTATAAGGTTTGTTCCAAATAAAGCGCTGCTATTTCAGTTATATTTTTATACATATTCCGTCACACTGTTAAAATAAAGCGGTTATTTACAGCTGCCTTAGTACCATCTTTCGTTGTAAGAAAAGGACTCGCAGCTACTTATTCTTTCAGTGATAATATCTTCGTTATTGTCTACAGTAGTTTTACGGGTAAATGGAATAATGAGGATAGAGGGCCAGATTACTGAAGATGATCTATTGAGCAAGGAACCGCATACCATGTTTTAAGGGCTTCCTTGCGTAGTTTAATCTATTTTTCGGGAAATTTTGTGCATGGATATACCGCGCCTCTGTGCAGTAATCTAAATCACTAAGCAAAGGTACACTACACCGAATAATGTAACCAAAGTAATCATGACCCTTTAAAAATATCCTACTCACGTGATTACTCGTGAGCTACGTTTCCTGCTTTGACTTCCCAGCGCATGTCACACCGAGATGCTTATGAGAAGCAACGTGTTCTATGTGTTTGTTGTGTGAGCGTGTGAAAAGATGGTCACAATTCAATTGTTTTTTCCTGGGACAAAACATTGAGTATTTTGTTTCTTACATCGACTTTGCGCTAACCGTCGCTAAACCACGCATTATTTCTGGGTTGTTTTTTGTACATATTTACTTTCATTTAGTAGATAATGTCACCTGTCAAAAGGGAACAATATCATGAGCTTTCATTAACGCTTGCGATTTCAAGATAGGTGGAAAATTATTGCTGTAGAGCCGGAAACTGCTGTCTCAAGAACAGAGACCTATGGCACGCATCACAAATGTGTCCTCGGGAAAAGCATTGAGGGATCATTCTGCGAAAATTGGGCGTTGATGATGTAGTTCGCCGGCTAATAAAATTCTTAATCTCTTTGCAGCTGCAAAGAGTGAATAAAAATTGATGTGTGATCCGATTAGATCTAAACCCAAATCAGCAGAGCAGCAGTCCTGTGATCGACAACCTAGCTGTACAAGTTTGCTTTTTCTTCCAGTGTAATTCATGCAAATATATGAAATGATATCTAAGAGAACTTCTCACAAATCACTTTGCTTAAAATACAAAGCAAAACGGATAATATACAGTTTAATGAACAACATATTCACAACTTCCTCTGGGTGAGAAGTGATACACTCCTATGCAGAGCAAGACACCAATCATTACTACTGTCATTGTAGTCTTAGTGGACTTTTAGATAAGTTGTCATTTGGCTAAAGTGCATTTTAAAGATACCTCAGGCTCAGCTTTTCTGTATCGCATGCGCGCTTTCATGAGCCACCTAAACGAACATGTATAAGGCACACCACTCCACGACGCTACAAGGTAGTTCACAGTGTGGGGTGTTCATTCAGTGCATTTTAGGAACACACGTTCATGACATCCCATTATAATACAACATGTGTGCACTCATTCAAACAGTGTTCAATCGCGTCTGGAAAATTATAATGTGGACAAGTAATTTATATGCAGCCATGTTTTAACGGCAAATGTGTCAGCATGTAGCTTGAAAGCGAAAGCTTTCCTATATGGAGACAGGCCTTTTTAGAACTGGCTTACGGTCATTAGGTCGGAACATCTCCGTAAAGAGTGAAAAAATTTTAGAAAAAACGATTACACTGATAAGAACATTCACAAACTGCACTTGGAAGGCGACTCTAATAAAGGGGTGAGATGACTCACGAAACAAAAAAACTCCCGTCGAGTTGCCGAGTGTAAGTTGCGTCATCCCGACTCCCTTAGTACATTACGGTCTAAACAGATTATGCTGTCTCATAGGCTCCATAGAAAAGGACCAAACAAAAATATCCCGAGCGTCCTTTCCAAACGCTGAATGAGAAGCAGCGCACACTGCAAAATTTGAAAATACAACAGTAATTGTCTGGCTAGAAACGTATCGCACGCTTAGCTTTGAAAATTAAAAGGTTGGGCGCCACAAAACTGTCATTGTAATGACGGAGTGTTTGCCCGAGCCCCCGCCAGTATAGTTGGCTCCCTATTGAAGTCCTTTGGTACCCCAAGGTATTTTAGTGGCCGTCATGCCCACTCAGTTTCTGCATACCGGGAAGCGGCGAGCACCCACGAACCAAACCAGAGGCTGAAGTTCTTCGTGAAGATAATTATAATTCCTTAAAAACCCCGGGTTCTATGAACAATCAGGTGATTTTGCCAATACTGGGATTGGTAGCACAGATGAAGACGACCTTGTTCACACCTGCAAGGACCAGCCCACAGGACTAAGTGAGGTGTGGTGACATTGGGTGTCTGTTATGTTATGACTAAGTGAGGTGTGATGACTTTGAGTCTCTCTGACATTGTATTGGGGACGATTAGGCGGAGCAATTGCCGGCAGCTATGCAAGGCTAAGTCCGACTCATTCAGCAATACTTACTACTACTGCTTATGTTCACTGCCTATTCATTAGAAGAATACACGCTCGGGCATTGGAAAGCTGATAAACACAGAGGCTCTAAATACATACTAGAAACGGTGGGGACTGAAGACATTGCTTATTTGATTGAAAATTGTGTCGCCGAAGGCCTAAATAGATGCTCACTTTACATACATCTAGCCGAACAGTGCTATCTCTGCGCGTTGCCAGCGTAGAACGAAAGTTTTAGTTTAGTCGTAGCATTCGACGCTGCGACAAGGAACACCTGTTTAACGAGTATTGTATTGGCCCAAATATACAGACGGGACCTTTAGCAAGAAAATTGAACAGTGCTATATCTGCACGTGCTAGCGCAGAACAAATGTTGTTGTCGTTGATCGTAACTCGGTTGCACGTACGCACAGAAAGTATTGACTTCAAATAGGTAGAGTTGAGCCGCAATGTACACGATTCAGAAAATTCACAAATCTGGTAATTGGAAACGGCAAAATTTCGCAGTAGTGCGCCAGCGTGGCATGTGAACGTGATGACACCTCAATAAAGCAGGTGCACACCAGGCGCGCTGAAACCTTATTCTTGGGAATCTGTGGCATCTGCTAGTCTGCTTCCTCGGGTAATTGTCGTCATAAGACACACAATTGAAATCGACGAAAGAGCTGCAACTACGACATTTATCTACTCTTTGCAGTAACGGCCTTTTTCAACTGCACAACTGCAACAACTGCGCTTTTTTCGCAGAATGAGGCACTTAAAGCTTTCGCCTTAGTGAACTTGCTAGACCCGATGTTCAGATCAGTGGCAAGAGTCAAATAAAAGGCTCATTGTTCATTTCAGCATTGAGCGAGGGGTACGTTACCCTTCTGTAATGAAGAGTTCAACACGACTTGGTAAATTAAGTAAATTACCAGATATTACTTCCTCTATACGACAGCGTGACACCGGTGATAATGTTACTCCGAGCATAAATAATATTCGATCTCGAAGAGGTAATAACCTGATTCGGT
The DNA here is from genome assembly GCF_048455015.1 of Haemaphysalis longicornis. Taxonomy (NCBI): domain Eukaryota; kingdom Metazoa; phylum Arthropoda; class Arachnida; order Ixodida; family Ixodidae; genus Haemaphysalis; species Haemaphysalis longicornis. Next base: position 120,600,235 of record NW_027526407.1, read on the forward strand.
TCTTGAGTGAAATTAGCAAAGTTAAATATCCCAAAAGTTTTCAGTAGTTACTGGAACATCATAAACATAGCAGCGTCTTGATCTCGTACAATAACCACGTGATCTTCATGTTTTAGCATAAACATCTAAGATAGGGCTTGACTTGATCCAAAAAGGAGTCATTGATTGGGTTGACTGTACTAATTAACAAGTGTTATAATAACAGCTTGAATAACAGTCTAACTGGCTGAAAGAGTGTCTCAAGCAAGGAGATCAGTATTTTTAAAAAACATTTCCACACCACATAGTCCGCTCTTTGACTTGCGTGGAGATCATAAACGTTCCCACTTATAAGAACCCTTAAAATATTTTATACTCTTTGATTGGCTAACGTCGATAAGATGAAACAACAATGTCTTTATAGTAACAGAACAAATCCATCTGAATTTCTCCCGAGCCTGTAAGAAGGGCAAGGATTTTTCTTATAAATAATTTATCACATCCAAAAATAGTTTACACAACAAACTTTGTGGGTATTTCTACTGAGTGCTGGAGTGAACCTATGACCACCTTCGTCAGGTCTTCCTGACATGCGACCAGCACGACCCCGAATTCTTATCCTGCCTGAACCAGAACAATTTCCATTTCTCCTGTGTTTTGTTCTCCCCGGTTTTGCTCAGCATTACCTTGGCTTCTGTGGAAGGATGTTCGGTAATTTTAACTGCGCTCGCTGTCTCAAAGCCAAGGAAAAACTGTTTGTTTTGATTCTAGAAGCCGCAGTAAACTTGTCCCGAGGTGTCGTTGTGTAAAAATTTGGAAAACGGTGTCACCACATTTCGCTTATGTTTGTCTTCAGACTGCACATGCTGTACAATATCCATGTTGTTTTCTTACATCGTAGCAACAACCGCAGCAGCCAATGCCCAAATTGTCTAGCAGAAATACTCCACCTGGACAACGGGAGGCCCCCTGACCTCAATATTCAATCTTTGGCTGTACAGCTTTATATCCATGATTGTTATGAATGGGCCGAGGACCACGCAGGCAGGCAGACGAACACTGTTTAACACTTCAAAGACTATTTTCAACAGGATGGAGGATAAACACAGGACGTGAGCATAGTAGAGGTCGGGACGTAACAGACAGGATGGGTTTGACACAGTCCACAGTTCAAAGATACACAAAATAACCTCGCAGTTCTCAAGGTCGGACAGCAATGCCCAATAGGCAAGTCAGCTCATTCTCACTCGCGACGCGTTCCTAGCCACTTCAACAGCAGGAACGGCAGCGCCCAACAGCCGGAATTGCGCGTTAGCACTCGGCGCACCAGCACCTCAATGACGGCGCCCAGACGAGCTCTCGAGCCTTCGCGGAGGGTAGCAGCGGTCCCGTTTAAGGTGGCCCAGGAGTCTCACCGGGTAGCTGCCACGTACCGCGCCCTGTTCAGCCGCTTGGCTTCCAGCCGTTTCCGTTCCAGCATCCGCGATCACTCACCCGCCGCCCTCTTTTTCGTCATCGTCGCTGTCGTTCTGCTGGCTCACTTTCACGGCCAATCACTTACATTACCATTCATCACATCACCCCCACCTTAAGAAATTTGTTAGGGGAGCAAACAACTATTCTACTAGTCATGGCCCCGGGTCACGGTCACAGCGCACTCACGCACAGCATGCAGTCAGAAATAGTCAGTTGCACGATGGCTTGTCGCTGCTGGTTCGCACGCATGGAGTAAGGAAGCGGACGAAAGGTTTGTTCTCAAAACTCTCAAAGTCAGTAGTTTGCATTAGACCGTGTCGTTGAGCGTGTATTCAACAGCAACTTGTCCGTCGTTCTCCGGCTGCAGATGTGGCATCAGCGCACAAACCGCTTAACATCATTTTGCAGATCCCGCCAGTAGAATTCCTCTAAAATTCGCTGAGCAGTCTTGCGAATGCCCGCATGTCGAGGTGGGGCGTTCTCATGTGCCGCTCGGATCATGAAGTCCCGGAAAGGTTTCGGCACTACCATCTGCTTCACCGTCTTTCCCACTGGAAATTGGAATTCTCTATATAAGAGGCCTTCGCTTTCGAGAAAAGTGTAGCGGTGACCCCGTGCGGACCGAGACTCCATCCCAACTTTTCGGTAACAAGACCTCAAAGTGTAGTCTTTGCGCTGCTCTTGGGGTAGTCGAGCTCGGTTGAAAGGAGTGCACGAAGGCGGTGGCACGTTGAAAGGTGTGGTCTGCGGTCGTTCAGTCCTTGCAACGGCGGAACTCAGATAGCAAGGCTCCGAACGTAGTGTTCGTACCAGGCTGCTCTTCGGTGTTTCCCTGTCGCCAGCAAATTCATACTCGCAGTCACGGTCTGGCTGGTGAGGCTCCCTGACTCCTGAAATATTGCCGAGAATCAGGACGTAGATTGCACGACTCATGCAGGCTGCGATGATCTCTCCCACGAAATACGGTGTGTGTACCCGGATTTTACCTTTTGGGAGTTCCTGGACGGAGCCGTCAAGAAGAACAACACGGCGTGTAATGCCATTCAAGCAATCGTCGTCGACCATATCTCGGCGGACGATGGCTGTGTCACTTCCAGTGTCTCGAAGCACGCTGGCGAATTTGCCTAGCACTCCTCCAGGAATAACTGGCATTCCCTTGACGAGAAACGGTGAATTTCTACCGGTGGTGTTAACATAGTTGGAACCACGTCCAGTTGCGCCCGATATCTGGCCCCTGTGGGACTTGGTTTTCGAGACTCTTTTTGAAGGCTCGTAAATGGCACATGCGATCACTTTGCCTTGGTCTCCTGGTCCGCTTCGACAATTGTCGGAACTGCCACCTGGGCGGACATGCTTGTAGCAGTTTTCATGTTCTTTGGTCACTGTGCGACAGCCTTGCGCGCGGTGTCCAGGACGATCGCCTAAGAACACTTCTGTGTTGCCTTTCCCTGGCGTGTTGGCTACACCCATCGTAATGTCCGGCACGTCAGTTGGAAGCTTCCCTAAGTTCCCAAAGCTTTGCGCCTCCAGGAAACGGTCCGTGACGTCTGCCAAGGCATCCAGGGTGGCACACTCGCGTTCCTTTAACAAGGCCGTGAGTCTCCGGTGGTCACAACAGTAGAATTCCTGAGAGATTAACAAATCACGGATACCTTGGTAGGTCTTGGAAATGTTGGCCATTTCCACCCAATGATTGAAGTAGCTCGAGAGCCTCGCCGCAAACTGCTTTCCCGTCTCGCCATCTTCAGCCCGTTCCTCGCGAAACTTCTCTTGGTACCCAGTTGCCGTGAATCTGAACCGCTGGAGCAGTGCTTTTTTCACCTTGCTGAATTCAAGCGAGTCCTCTGTGGTCATACACCCAATCACGGTCAGCGCTTCACCAGACAAGAACACACTGAGGCCGACGACCCATTTTTCCAGCGGCCACTCTTGCCCAGTCGCCACGCCCTCGAAGCGCTGCAAGTACGCGCGTAAGTCATCGCGTCTCTCATCAAAAAGGGGCAAGAGCTTCTGCGGAATCCCGAAGGGCACATTTGGGTTCATTTTGTTCCCGGCAGTAACGGTGGTGGTGTTTGGCGACCCTTCTTGAAGACGAATCTTCAACTCCAGGATACTCATTTCCCTCTCGGCAGCTTCCTTGGCTATCTCGGCAGCTTCTCGCCGAACCTCCTTCTCCCGTTCTGCAGCTTCACGGAGTGCCTCTCTTTCAGCTGCCCTCTCTGCACGCTGCTCCATCCGCTGGGTATCAATCCACTGGCGAAGTTCCAGTCCTGAGAGACCCAGCTGCGTCCAGATTGCCCCTAGCTTCTCTACATTCATGCTAGTCTTTATTTACGTGTTCTCACAGCACTCAACTTTATGCAGATATTATGGGTGGGATCTTCGCAGGCTCGCCACTTTTGTTATTAATGTTGGGCCGGACCGCGCAGAAAGTCATGAGCCTGGACTACGGTTTCGCAAACGCACACACACAAATACTTTAACGTAAGTTATGTACACGGCGGGATGGACACAAGCACACGAACGGCGTAGACGCGAAAACACACTCAGGGGCGAACGAGAGTGGACACAGTTAAAAAGCACTATTCATACACTTGCGACATTCGTAGAGGCGAGACCGTCGTGCAGTGATAAATCGGAGAGCTACGTCTCGGTAGTGGACGATGAGTACGGTCGGACGATGGAGCAGGTTGCTGCCGGCCTTGAACCGGTGCCTCGCTGGCAAGGAACAGTGGCCGATGGCTAGCGGCGGGCGTGAGAAGCTGAGGCCTGGTCCGCAGCGAGGCCTCGTTGCCCGCGCTCCATGTCACCGGAACCACGATCACTCCAACGGCGCAACCGCTTCTTGTCATCTCGTCGGCAGCCCAGGAAGTGGCTCAGACGGGAGAGCCGGTGACATAGGAATGGTTACTCACGTGACCATTCATTCGAATGATATCCCACTTGTCCTTCTTGAACTGCTAACCGTGTTTTAGATTCTCTTCGTGGCATTGGGCTTTCTACTTTTCCAAATGAACCAGCTTGTGGCGATACCGCCCGCTGGAGAGCAAATTGTAATTAAACCGTTAACACCTCGTCTGTCTTGTCTAATTCTTTACTGCACGGATTTCTACACACACAACGGGTGCCAAAACGTGTGATGTTATGCGTATGTCCCCGCAGGTTTTCACACAGTTATTTAAGGAATGTTAGAGAACAGGAGTCCAAATGGTTTTTTGTTTGCCTGTTGCTAATGATTTTTCGATGATTTATTTGGCCATCTTATCTGCTCTGGGTGAGCAAATAAGATCTTATTAGCAATAACCGCAGCACTAGTATGTAACTCATCCGTATGCAATTCTTAGCTAAATGCAGGTAACCTTGGAAAAAATGCGCTGCTTTTTTTCTGGTGTATTTCATTTTCAATTTTTCGAAATGCCTTCAGACTGTTCAAACAAGGCCAAGATTTATGGATGAATAAGAGGATGCACGCGTATTTTGTACGTCCATAAATTACACTCGCTCCTTCCAAGCTCGAACAAACGAGGCATGCAAAAATGTGGATGAGTCTTTCGGGAGGAACTTGTTGACCATATTATGTACACTTGCGTTTATTGCTTTAGTCTAAAAGGTGATTTAGTTTTTTTCTGTTAGTATTTCTACTTTTAATTCCACTTCTCACTGAACCTTTGCATGCGTTCTTTGGACAAAAAATGCCGATACCAAATCCTCCATTCGTCATAATTAGCCACTTTATAGAGAAGAAAATACGAAAGAAAAAGGGTACAGAAATCCCACCCGTTCACTCATACCAACGCACCAAGCAACATGAGCACCTCATATCAGTAAAGTAACCTTAAACCTATTACCTGTCAATATAGATAACACTCATTCAATCAGAGTATGGGAGGTGACTCTCATCAAGACACTTTTATATGTTCCCCACGGCACAGGATTCATATCAGTTCACCGGGCGACCGGTTTGCCTCACATCTGTATTCCCAACGCAATGTGTGACTTCTAAACTAGTAACACACAGTGACCAAATATCTCCCTCATTGTATCATGCTATGCCTCCGACCCCAACTCAATACTTACCACCATGAAAAGTTACTTCGAGATATTTTATTTCACTTCAACCGTAACTACGCATGAATGTTATCTAGGCTCACGGTGGGTTGCCAGCCCTTGCAACCTCGTACACTTCACGTACCGTCCCAATCCAGAAAGTGATGTTGGCGACCTCCTCAGTAACGTTCGTCTTGTCTCTACAATATCGCGATAAAGGAGCAGCGTTTCTCTCTTCAGTGAAGCTTTGTAGGGTGATTGTCGGACATCCAGGAACTGGGTTACGTTCTACGTCTGAACACAAAGACAAAAGTAACGTCACATTATTGCACAAGGTAGTCTGAATGAACCAGGAAATCAGGAATAGTGACCATAACGTGCACACCAACGCCCATTACGCATTTTGCCATGCTTGCTTTAGGGACGCCCATCCGTCATCCTCGTCCCTCGGAAAGAGATGGACGTTTATTCTACTGGTGTTCCTTTAAATGAGTCGTCGGTGTCATTGTTCAACCACTACCATCTTTCCGCGGGAGATACACTAACATGTCTTTCTACTTTAACATCTTGAACTCGATGGCCTGAAAAGAAACCGGGTAGTACTGTTGACCCCAGTTTTTTGTTTCCCGTTTCAGAGGGAATCGGCCGCATTTCACTGCTTTTTATATACTTTACCTTTATAAGTTAACACAGGACAGGGATAATTGGAGATTCATTGGACAAGCCTGTACGCGTCCGTGGGCGTAGATAGGATGATGATGATAATGATGTTGATGATATTGTTGGTGGCCTTCATCGTGCTCATCTTTTGGCATCAACTCGGTAGTGAAGAGAGCCTCGTGATGGCGGTTGTGTTGGTTCTAAATTGGCTTTGAAAAGGATGGTCTTGCGGCTACGCCATGCAGGCTGGGTGGTGGTTGGATATCGCGAAGATATTTCTTTGATTGATTGTAGGGTTTAACGCACCCACGCAACACAGGCGATGAGGCGCGCCGTAGGGAGGGCTTCGAAATAATTTCGACCATCTGGGGATATTTAACGTGCTCCGAAATCTCGTACACATGGCGTTTTTGCTTTTCGCCTTCATCAGAAAAGCGGCCGTCGCGCCCGGGAATCAAACTCGCGTCCTCGTGCTCAGCAGCGCAACGCCTTAGCCACTGAGCCACCGCGGTGGATACGAAGATATTTTTTAGAACGCACGTGTTAAAAAATGGCATCCGCATTTTGTGTTTTAATTGAAAAGCATCCAAAACAAATTGGCGAATTTTTAATGCCGAGTTAACGACAAAAGATAAAGCTCCTCTATTTCACATAATAATATATATTAGGTGGTGAAGCCAAAAACGAAACAAAAATAAGAAAACCTTTTGGCTAGGATTGCGGACACCTAAGCTACGCATGACTTCCTGAAAATTATGAAAGGAGTACGAGAAATGTGGAACTGAATTAGGCAATATTCAAAAAAGCTCCGATTCGAGGAGCGGCTGGTGTGCAATGTCTACACCTTGCTAATGACAGAGTCAGGGGCAATCTTGCAGGGGCACGCTCAGACGATATACCACAGGCAACTTTTCAAAATTCCTGGCTATGTTCACGAATAAAAAGCGCCCGAATTCACAAACACATCTAGATCGTACCCCAAAGTTCCAGAGCCCGTTGGATGGCACGGGTGCACCATTCGATGCATACATTCAGGTGAATCGCCTATCAGAAGACCAATATTAAACACGGAAATGCCTCGTGACTTCTTTGTACAAGAACATCCTCAAACTTCTCCTTGCGGGAAATGACCAAATTCAATTCAGGTCCTCCAGACATAACTGCTTGAATATCTGTGGTACACTGTTCCTCGCGATTACAGGCAACCGGTTGTTTTTGGTGTCAACATATTTGTTGATTGGTAGCGCGGCACTTCGGCTCTTTGGCAACTGTTTCAAGTATAACTGTTGAGTATACTTCCTCCGAACTTAGGTAAACAAACAGAAAACAGGGACAACGTATTATGTGGGAAGTTTGGTTTAATGCGCACATGTGTAAACTAACAAGATTAGGTGATCATGACATAATTAAAATTGCAATGTACAGATGCCCCCACAGGTGACTAGAACACGGGAGCTGGGTAACCGTGTTGGAGCACCATTTAGCTGCACCTGTGGTGAACTAAACGAGCCTTTCGAACTGTCCTTCGCACACATAAAAAAGCATGGAACTTTAACCACATAAGCTTCGCTGCAAAGGCAAAGAGGCATGATGGTGATAATCAGATCACACGTTGCTCTGTTAAAAAATACTACTTCCTGGTTGTCTAAATACATGTATTATTTAGGTGTCCTCGTAAGTTTTGATTGTTTTCGTGTTTCATTAAAACCGGATATTCCCAGGTATTATCCCAAGACTATTCATAAAATTTTTGCAAAACCACATTACCGCCTGAAAATTCTTCGTTCGCAAATGCATTTAAGTGCGAAACGACGGTGTTTCAAACAAACTTCCTCTGTAGCAGGAACATTTCCTAAAGAGATGCGGCTACGAATAAATGTCTAATCATCAATATGTATTTTGACATGTTTTGTTGGATCTGCAAAACTTCTGAGCATGATTTTCACCCGAGCGCACGTGTTGCTTAGGCTTCTTGATACCGTGATGCGATGCTTCTCTCCCGTCCCACTTACGCCATGGCAATCTTCCTTAGCGTTCTAACCATATGTGTGGCACTATTTACCTGCTTTAGTATTGGCATGGGCTGGCTGCCTGTCTCGCATTATCTTGCGGACTAGTCGCGGAATTTCTTCGCATGTATTCCCCTTCCTTTCTATTAACAAAGAAGTTGTTGTTGCAGGCAGTTATGTATTGTGCGTTACGCGTTAACCATACCAAGAAAACTCTAAGCGCTCGTGAGCGCATGCGTCGTGGCAATTGCCGAGCGTCCCCGGCACGTGCAGTGGCTTTAGCAAAAAACTGGCGAAACCCTTGAGGAGCGAGCAAATGACGGTGGCTAATGAGCGCGTGCAACGCGGCGACCACCGAGAGTCCCCGGCTCCCGCAATGGTTTTAGCAAAGAAGAAAATTAAAGCCATTCCACTCAACGTGAAAGCTGTTGGAAGTGCAGATCAGTGATTCGTTATAATGGGCTGTAGCGCCGTTATAAGCTCCCTGCTACCACCCAATGCAATTCAAATCTGCCGCCTTCGCAGTGCACGCACGCCCCGTTCCTGAGACTGCGCCCGCGGGAGTTTTTTTCTTTCTGTGCTTTCTTTTCCTCGCGCACGCGCCGGCGTTGAACTGACTTTTTCTCGCTTACTATCGTAAAAACCAACCCAACGAGCGTTCTTAACTAAAGGAACGCGGCCGCTGCCGGTTAATTACGTATGTTTTGCTCTAATGCAGCAACACTTTTTTTTGCGCTAAACAACGGGGGAATTAATCACAAACGCCAGATGTTCGCGAGTTTCGAACGCTTATGACTACATGAACCGCTTAGTTTTCGAAGCCTATGGGTTACGCCGGGACGACAGCCGCTACGACAAAACGCCGTGTGGTTCCACGTTGGGCCCAGCGAGCGAGGTACGACGACAAGGCGAGCCCTAGAGTGATCTGCACTTAAATCTGGCGAAACCCCGAGGAGCGCCTTGGGTAGGTAGCCTACCAACCAACAACGCCATAGCTGGCACAGCATCCGCTCCTCGGAACCACCAGGCGACGCAAGGAACGCCGCGCATACTCCGTGCAAGTACGTCCCCAACTGTCGTCAAGTGCTACAGCACATGCAATGCTTCGCATGAGGAACACAAAGATATCCATTCATATGGCCATGACTAGTACTACTAGCACAGTGCAAAGCGGCAACGGAATATGCAAATAAACGATTTCAAACTCATACAAATGCGTGGTGATGTGACCTTCAGTGCTTACGTAGAAAGACGTCTTGCAGCTTCGCTATGCTGCAAGCCTTGCGAGACTTAACGCAAGCTTCGCCAGTTTTTCTCCGCACTTTCCTGGCTTCTCACACAATTTTAAACGCGTAGAATCGGTCGCAGAGCCCAGAAGACTGGACAAGGTAACGTCAGGTGGTGCTCGCCTATTATGCTTGTCCCCACGGCAACATAGCCCGCGTTCCGAAGGCTCTCCTCACGTTATCTTCACTCGGTCGTTCTCTGCTTGCGATTACCACGATTCTAAAACAGACACAGCGCCTCCAAAGTATCCCAACATGCCCCATTTCCCAACATGCCCAGTAGTAAAAGTTAGAACAATAATCAATGTTGCACTAAACCCTCCTTTTTGTGAAATGACAATATAGAAAATGTTTGGTTCAAAGCGAGGTGAGACAAAATAATTGGCGGATGCCACACATTGCTTGTCGTAGTCGCCGATTTTTTTCAAAACAGTGAGCACTGGCGACTACATTGAGCGTTGCAAGGCGTAACAAGAGACTGTCAACGTTTCAATCTACCTGGCGAATGCGACACCAGCCCTACGTACGCAGAACATGACGAGCGAGTGAACTCGGATCCACGGCGGTAGCTCAAAGGCTAAGGCGTTGTGCTGCTGAGCACAAGTACGCGGTTCGATTCCGGCCGTGGTGGCAGCTTTTCTGATGAAGCAAGAAAGCACGAACACCCGTGTGTTTGCGATTTCTGGGCACGTTAAAGATCCCCAGAAGGCCAAAATTCATCCTGAGCCCTCCACTATGGCTCGCCTCGTAGCCTGTGTAGCGTCGGTGCATTAAACCTCACAATCAATCAGATTAATCAATGAACTCAGGCTCCCCCTGGCGATCCTCTGGTAGTCATTTCCGTCAAGCCACGCGAGAGAAGTACGGGCGGGTCAGCCAGCCGGATTTCTTGGCACAACCGGGCCGATGCACAGTTGTCATCGTTATCTGGTTTAAGATTCGGCAAGGTTGCAATGCACAAACTGTGATTGTCTCCCAGGCGGCGGAGAGTGGTGCTATACGATAAGGCGTGCGTTATCTCAAACAGTGTGTCGAGCGGCGCACCTGTGCAGAAAGCAGAAGCCCCCAGTAAAACCAACTGAACATCGAAAGAAGGCATTGCTTCAAGGTATTGAATTGAATTCTAGAAAAACAAGTAAAGACGCTAGGTGGAGTTTTTGGACATCCTAGCTCCAGTCCGCCGCAAATGCCCTGCAGAAAATGTTATTGACAACAATTTGAAGCTGCTCTCAATCATATGAACCTACCTCCTTCCAGGAATTTACTCAGTAATTGTATGACTTCTGCAACCTTGTATTTAATGGTAGTCGTTCTTTGTGCACTGCCGCACAGTATTATGAATCATTTCAAGTTACTGTCTACACTGATTACCGTAATTAGGGATAACACGTATTCACATAAACAGTACGGTGAAAATTTAGTTAGAATTGCAAACAATATTTAGGAACGAAAGGTTACTGAAATTCACGAGAACGCATTACCAATCTGAAAATGTTAGCAGCGAATAAAGGAAGATTGTGATAGTGGTGGGGGATGCGTGCACCCTGCCTCCACCGCATACTCAATGCACCAAGGGAGAACCATTTATGTGGTGTCACTTAGCAACTCATGCCGTCACACACCCATCTCGAGTCACTTGTTCTATAACCTCTCAACTGTTACTTCTGCTCCTTTCCTAATCCTAATACCCCCTACACCATGGTGGGGGCTTGTCAACACTTTTCTCCTCTTCCATCTATCCTCATTTTTTCTGACCAATTCCCAAGGGTCTCCTGACGAATGGTAACCACATGTCTTTAATCTACCACTTCACTGCGGTAGCCAAATATTAAGGGTATCAGTACTCAGGCCAGCCCAACCATCCCCGGCAGCCGGCGAAACCACCCCAGTTTGCTATAATGAAATAATGAATGTTATTCGCTTCTTGCTCTCTCTCTCTCTCTCTCTCTCTCTCTCTCTCTCTCTCTCTCTCTCTCTCTCTCTCTCTCTCTCTCTCCCTCAAGAAATAACGAAACCTAGCTGACTACACTTAAGGCTTTAAAAACAGATCGGACAATGCCTAAACTTTCCTTTTTGTGAGGGATAGCCTTTCGTAGGTTACTGGAGGTCACTGAGGAGCGGAAATCGGTTAGCCCACAAAAAAGCAGGACGCATTGAAAAGCTTCCACATTCCACGCGATGCAGTGTCAGCAGGGACGAAACACTGGAAATGCTTAACAGAGAGTCGTAAGTTTGTAACTCCCCGTTAGCGTGAAGTGATAGGCTAAAACGAAGGTCAAGGCAAACCTACCGTTGCGCCATTATAATTTTTGATTGCCGTGGCTTTACTCCGCGGGTGCAAATCGCAAAATTACTTCTGTGTGACATCATAAATACCTGGCATGAAAGTTGCCGCAAATCAGCGCCATTTCAAATGTTTCCTTTTTTATACAGAATAAACATTTCTTGTTTTCATTACAGTTGAAACTTTTGCTAGTAGGGAAACGACTTATCTTGAAACAACAAATTATGTATTTTGTCTTTGTCGGGCCTCTAGAGTTTAGGCTCAGTTTCGCACTAGCTAATGACGTTTCGCCCTTTTTGGGGCGATTTGTGTCTCATTTTTATGCACAGCCTCAATAATGTCGCATAAGTTCGAACCAATATTACCAAACAACATCAATCTGATGTTAGGCATGGTTCGGGATTATTTGACAGAAAAGGTACAATCGTTGCCCTTACATAACAGGCATCATACATTCATTGGTTGATGCATTGATTGATTGATTGATTGATTGATTGATTGATTGATTGATTGATTGATTGATTGATTGATTGATTGATTGATTGATTGATTGATTGATTGATTGATTTTTATGTTTAACACACCTACGCCACACACGCTATGAGGCGCGCCGTAGTGGAGGGCTCTGGATTATTTTCACCATCTGGGGCTCTTGAACGTGTGCCAAATCTCGAACACACCAACGTTTTCGCTTTTCACCTACATCAGAAAAGCCGCGCTACTTCCGGTAATCGACCCCGCATCCTTGCATAACGTCTTAGCCACTCAGATGCCATGGCGGGTACATTGTGAATTAATTTTAACCTACTCGCTTTAGCTCACCATAAAATGGGTGAGTTTTATTCAAAAAAATAGTCACGAGATAACTCTTGATAACTGAGTTTTTACGAATGAGCACTTATGGCCATTTTATGTTGTGGTCGAAATACACGCTGCCACAAAGCTTCATTAACCCCCCCTCTTTGGGATTATATCAGCACACCGAAAATGCGGGTGCTAAGTTCAGAATTTTTGTCATTTCTCAACTCACCGCTTTGCGCCAAAACTAGAAAGGCGTAGCCCAAGAAGACAAAGTGAAACACGTTCAATATATCTCTTCCCATGCTTCTCGAATACTCCGTTTGACGACGTCAGCGCAAAGGCCGACTGTCGTTCGAAGAAATTTATATATGTATATCCAGCAGCAAAACAGTGACCTCAATTTCTGTATACGCTCCAGGCCTAGCTTTTGGTAATTTATTATTCTTCGGATTTTCATTCGAACGACACGCATGGACTTCGGGGCATCCATCCCAAGAACGAAGCTCCAAATGCTCCTCGTTTTTTTTTTTGTATTTCTCGCCTGTGCTGGTATTTCTCGCCTGAATATTCACAATAGGTGAAGGTTGACAGAAAGTGAAAAGGCTCAAAGAGAGCCCAGAGAAAATTAAATATCAACAATGTTCAGCCATCTTATTTTTCCAAAGACCTTTCCAAATATTTTCTTACCCTTCTGCCTGCATAGAAGCTCCACGAGAATTTTCTTTTTCAAGAAAACGCCTAATGCAGGGCACAAATAGGCCTACAAAGCCAGCACACACATCCAACCTGCCCGTATTGAGATTGTAAATGCATCCCTAACTTCAATAACTCCTTACGGCTATTTATGCACTTCACAACACGTCGCGAGCCAGTATTGGAGCTTGGTTTCACACCTCCAGACGAGGGAGCGCATTGAACAAGCGTTCGAGCGGGTCCTTCACAGGTAGAGGAAGTAATCGAATATACGCTTACCAGTGGCCTACACAAGCTGGTGTGACAACCTGGACGAACTCCTGCCAAGAGCACTAATGCACCCCAGGCTCTTCAGTGAACCGCACTACTAAATGATCTTGAAGGAACCAATAAATTTCAAAATCATCTCTACCAATTCAGCTGATGTGTTACATCAAGAACTTTGCAGCTTCTTTGTCGTCGTATTGGGTTCTACCGAGCTTACTCTCCGTCGGCTTCCTGGAGGGTATATATGGCCACGTTTACGGTCGCACAGTCCTTTTTTTCAGCCATGCCAAGAGTTTCTGTGCCTTCCTTTTTTACAGCTGCTCTTCAGATGGGTTGGAATATCCCGAGTGCCTAGTTTCATCAGGATCCTGAGCGTGATGGAAGTCGCCCTCGCCATTATATCTCAAGCCTGAGAGACAAGACAATAAACATGCTTAGGTACCTTCCCCTATGATGACCATGGACCAAGACAAGAACGTGGTTGTGCCTTTAGTCCTCACGTCGCCTTCAATTATACAGCTTTGCGAGTAGAGCTGCTCATTTTCTTTATTCTTTCAAAAAAACACTTTTAAAAGCTGTTCAAATGGCAGATAATCTTTAAGTCATCTAATCTTAAAGGGACACTGAACTGATTTGTAAACAATGCGGGATTACGAGCGCAAACTGTAGTCCGGAGTCCCTGGGCCCTGTTTCGACCACTCTGTGCGCGTTTACGCGAATTTATTTAGTAGAAAAATCAATTCGAAAATGCTGTCCTCCTCTCTTTACGCTCGCCCATTTTCTGTGGCGTTTTCGTGTGACGTCAGCAGGAGAGGAGCTGACAATTGGCTGCGCTACTGCACGGCTCGCCGACCTTCCGCGACCGAGTCAGTCGGCCCACCGTTTAGTCCGCCGGCCGCCGACGGGTCGTCGCAATTCGTTCGATCAGTTGAAACTAAGCCACAACACGCTTGGGAATGGAAGAATGCGCCTTTCTTTACTTCGTTAGTTTGTACGCTGTATCTAGCTCCAAGTCAAGGTCACTTCACACAAGCGCTGCACAAGCGCACATGCGACGCTTCGCTGACTGGTACGTCAGTAGGAAAATATAAGGCCTCTTGAAGGAGGACAAGAGTGAGCGAAGTCAATATAGGTACTAAGGAAATAAAATCAACTGATATTTTTACCGTACAGAGTAAAACTAGGGTGCGGGAAGCACTTTTTTGCGCTAGGCGAACAAGCAGAGTGGTCAGGAGCACGACTACGCATCTGCGAACGCTTTCCCGTCTACGAAATGCAATTGCTAGACGTGAGCTATTGTGGAAACTCGGGGGACGCTTACTGCACGAGCGCAATACAACAAATAGTCACCTAAGCTGCTTGAAATACTAAAACTAAATAAAAGTGTAAACTGGTTATACCTGATATTTTCCATTGCCGCCAGCGGCCCCTTGTGGCCTAGTCCAATAAAGAAAAAAAAAAAGCCCCTTGTGGCCTAGTCGTCTGGTGCGCTAGGTATGTCACCGCAAGTGTTTTGCCAGTCACAAGTTCGAATCGCCGCGGGTACAGGCTTTTTTTTATGCGTTAACTTTTTTGCTTTTCGCCGATGTTTTCTATACTGAGTTCACCTTTTTTTGGGCCGCAACGTTTGCTCCACGAACTAGTCCGCAGAACTCGCGCAGGCTGGCACTGCCGCGCTAGCGAGTTCTCGTTGGCGTGCTGTTGCCATAAGCACCGACTGCTTGCGGGCAGTGGGCGCAGGCCAGAATCAACAGACCCTTGGCCTGGTGCGTACACGCTTTTTACGATACAGGCATGAGCGAGGCAAGCTCCAAATATGGGGGAAAAGCGCATGCATTTGAGCGTCTGCGGGGACGCGGAGGGCGTTCATGCACTGCGTAGGCCTCAGATAGTGAATGCTACGATTCCAAGCCGTCCTGGGAGGCTTATCTTATGCATTTTACAGCCGACAACATTGCAGAAGCTCGGTACTACGATAACTGGGATATTGCAGCATCTCCCGCGGTAGTGTGAACTTCCCGCCAGGTACATAGTGGTGTACCTTCCCGTTTGTCCGTTAGGCGGTGCTCGAAAGCAAGGAAGAGGACGAGGAGTGCGCGCCGAACGAAGGGAAAGAGGAAGAAGACCGTGGAACGGTTGAGGCTAGCCAGAGCTCGTTTCTTGTGGGCACAAGTTCGCCTTGTCTAATAAACCCAGTTTGCCTTTTTTTATTGTAACCATCGTTACAAAAGTGGTGGAGGTGCGGGGTACATGATACCCCAATCATCCAGGCCTGTCCACGTCGAAGTGTCGCCCGTACACCAGCGGACCAGCCGTCGCCTACTCGGAGTGCCGGCGGAGTGCGGCCTTCTACCTGATCGGGCAACCAAGAAGATTGTAGGCAACACCGCCACTGTGAACACGAACATGACTGACGCCCCTCTCCAGTACGTGGTGCAACAGCCGCGTACACCAAAAGTCTTCTACGGCGAGCCTTATGAAGACGTGGAAGACTGGCTGGACCACTTCGAACGGGTCGCCACGTTCAACGGCTGGGACAATAACCATAAGCGGCGACAGGTATACTACTCTCTTGAGGAAGGTGCGCGAACGTGGTTTGAGAACCATGAATCCACACTTTCGTCATGGGAGGAGTTTCGTCAGCGCTTACTAGCCACTTTCATGAGCAGCGACCGCAAAGAAAAGGCCGAGGCTGCCCTTCAAGCACGAAAACAGCGCCAGAACGAGAGTGTTACCATGTACACCGAGGATATGGTCCGTCTTTGTAGGCGCGCAGATCCCGCCATGACGGACGAGAAGAAGGTACGGCACCTCATGCGTGGCGTCAAGCAGGACATCTTCGCCGGGCTGATGCGCAATCCCCCAAGAACGGTTACCGAATTCGTCAGTGAGGCAACGACAATTGAAGGCGCCCTTCAGCGTAGAGCGAAGCGGTACTGCCAAACCGAAGCCATGGTCTCCAATGCAAGCTGCATGACAGGGTTGGAGAACTGCCTCGGTTTGCGGGAACTGGTGAGGAAAATCGTGCGAGAGGAGCTCCAGGCATTCCGCCAGCAGCAGTCTTCAGCACCGACGGTGTCTATCGCCGAAATGATACGCGAAGAAGTCCGGCAAGCGGTGGGTATCCCTGAGCCAACAGAGGAGCCACAGCTGGAGGAACCAAAATTCTTATACGCAGCTGCTCTTCAGCAATACCACCACCGCTCGCCGCCGACCGTCGCCACCTTTGCGCCGACACCACCGCTCAACCCCAGGCATCGCAGAAGCCTGCCGTATCCACCGGAAACACAACCTCGGAAAAGTGATCTGTGGCGCACTCCTGACCGCAGACCACTCTGTTTCCACTGTGGAGAAGAAGGGCGTGTCTACCGCGCATGCCCCTATCGCCGTATCGGCTTGCGAGGATTTGCGCCAAATGCTCCGCGTCCAAGGAATGGTGAGCGCCCGCAAGAGATTGACTACTACCTCGCCGACCGCCGAAACGTTTTCGCACCACGACGCCCAGAGTCCCCTTCGCCATCGCCCATGCAACGCCGATCCTCGAGTCCACGCTTCACCCCCGTTCTTCTGACCGTCCATCGCGCAGCTTTGAAATCCGGGGAAACTGAACTCAGCGGCCCCGGGAGGTGAGGCCGCTGGCGTCGACTTTTACGAACCTCCACTGCGACGACGACGAGTAGGGCGAGAGGCAAGAGACCAGGCGGAGACGGGGAGCTGTACCACCCAACATGTAGCGTGCGATGTCTTGGTGGAAATCGATGGGCGCGAGATGACGGCGCTGGCGGACACTGGGGCGGACCATTCCGTCATAAGTAAGTCTTTCGCCACCACACTGAAGAAGGTGCTGACGCCTTGGACTGGCCTCCAGATTCGCACAGCCGGAGGTCATCTGATTAGTCCTGTGGGTATGTGCACTGCTCGAATTAAAATCAAAGGGTTCACGTACATCGGCACCTTCGTCGTCCTACCCGAATGCTCAAAAGACTTAATCCTTGGGATGGACTTTTTACAAGCAAATGGTGCAGTTATTGACCTGCAGAAATCGACGATCAGATTTTCCACGAAGCGAGCCATCGAAAAAAACATTGAACACCGACGCGACACGGCTCTGCGCCTCATCGACGAAGACGGTGTCACACTTCCCGCTCGCACAAGTGTATTCGTCAACGTCATGAACGATACATTTCAGGACTACGAAGGGATAGCCGAAGGCAACATGCGGTTACTTCTGGACAAAGGTATCTGCATCACGAGAGGATTTCTAAAGCTCGAAAATGGGTGCACGCCCGTCCTGCTTACAAATTTTTCCAACGAGCGCCGACATCTCGCGAAAGATACCGCCATTGCATTCATCAAAGAGGTCGCCGACGTAACGCATCTGACCACACTAGGCACGACAGCGGCAGATTCTCATACGCAGGGCGTCGTCATTCCGCCTGTCGAAGTTAACAAGAACCTTTCCGCCACACAGAAGGAGGCTTTAGTGAGTCTCGTGCAGGAATTTTCTGACTGCTTCGCCACGACGTCCAAAGTCCGCCAGACTCATGTGACGAAGCACCGCATCCTAACAGGCGAATCCGCCCGACCTGTTCGCCAGCACCCTTACAGAGTGTCTCCGAAGGAGCGTGAAGCAATAAAACAGCAAGTCAAAGAAATGCTAAGCGATGATGTCATCCAGCCTTCGAAGAGCGCATGGGTCTCCCCCGTCGTACTTGTGCGAAAAAAGACAACACGCTTCGCTTCTGCGTTGACTACCGCCAATTAAACAGTATGACCAAACGCGATGTTTATCCGCTCCCAAGGATTGACGACACGTTGGACCGGTTGCGCGATGCCAAATTCTTCTCGTCCCTAGATCTGAAATCGGGATATTGGCAGATCGAAGTCTACGAGCGCGACCGCGAAAAGACGGCATTCGTGACACCAGACGGTCTCTACGAATTCAAGGTTCTACCCTTCGGCCTATGCTCTGCGCCGGCTACATTCCAGCGCATGATGGATACTGTCCTCGCTGGGCTGAAATGGCAGACCTGTCTTGTGTACCTGGACGACGTGGTCGTTTTCTCCAGTTCATTTGACGAGCACTTGTCACGGCTCAGAAGTGTCCTGGAGGCTATTCGCTCTGCAGATTTGACCATCAAGCCAGAAAAGTGTCATCTGGGGTTTGAAGAGCTCAAATTTCTTGGGCATATTGTAAATGCTGCTGGGGTTAGTCCGGATCCCTAGAAAACGACTGCCGTCGCGTCATTTCCACGCCCAAACGACAAGAAGGCTGTGCGACGCTTTCTGGGGGCCTCTGTGCCTATTACAGACGATTTGTAGACGGATTTTCAAATATCGCCGAGCCACTGACCCGACTTATGAAAGAAGATGTGCCGTTCTCCTGGGGCAACGGCCAACAACAGGCCTTCGAAACATTGCGTAGACGCCTTCAAAGGGCTCCAGTTCTAGCCCACTTCGTTGACGCCGCCGACACGGAAATCCGCACGGATGCCAGCAATGTGGGAATTGGCGCTGTTCTTGTACAGTGGCAAGCTGGGGTGGAAAAGGTTGTAGCTTACGCTAGTCGCACCCTTTCCAGAGCGGAAAGGAATTATTCAGCGACAGAGAAAGAATGCCTTGCTGTCATCTGGGCCATCAGCAAATTCCGTCCATACCTGTATGGTAGGCCATTCAGAGCGGTCAGCGACCACCATGCCCTCTGCTGGCTCGCGAACCTCAAGGACCCTTCTGGACGGCTTGCTCGATGGAGTTTAAGGCTACAAGAGTACGACGTTACGGTCGTGTACAAGTCGGGCAGCAAGCACAGTGATGCTGATTGTTTGTCCCGGGCACCGATTTCCACCGATTCCCCTGAAGCCGAGGAGGAGGACTTCCCCTTTGTCGGGATGATCCAAGCTGCAGATATGGCTGCCCGTCAATTGGCCGACGTGGAGCTCAGACCACTCATTGAATACCTGCGGGATAAAAACGCTGGACCTCCCCGTGCTTTTCTTAGAGGCATCAACTCGTTCTGCCTGCGCGACAACGTACTTTACAAGCGAAATTACGATCAGAGTAAAGAGAAATTTCTTCTTGTCGTACCGGCAGAATTACGCACGGAAATTTTACAAGCATGCCATGACGAGCCTGCAGCTGGGCATCTAGGGGTCACTCGCACATTCGCAATAATTCATAAAACGTATTACTGGCCAAACCTCTTAGCCTCGGTGCAACAGTACGTGAAGACCTGTCGGGACTGCCAGCGCCGGAAGACGCCACCCGTGAAACCTGCAGGGCTACTTCACCCACTAGACCCTCCTGACGCACCGTTTAAGCAAATCGGCATGGATCTACTGGGCCCCTTCCCGAAGTCAGCCTCAGGGAACAAGTGGATCATTGTGGCAACGGATTACTTAACCCGATATGCAGAGACACACGCTCTTCCTCGGGGAACCGCTGCCGAGGTAGCGAAGTTCTTTCTTCACAAACTTGTCCTCAGACATGGAGCGCCCGCTGTAGTACTGACTGACCGGGGGACGACTTTCACATCTGACTTAATGCGTGAAGTACGGCGCTTGACGCACAGTACTCACCGCAAGACTACTGCTTACCACCCCCAAACAAACGGCCTCACGGAAAGACTTAATAGAACCTTGGCTGACATGTTGTCTATGTACATCGACCTCAACCACAAGACATGGGATGAAATTCTCCCTTATGCCACTTTCGCTTATAATACAGCCATGCAGGAAACCACCCGGTTCACACCATTTGAGCTTGTTTTTGGCCGCCCAGTGACGACAACCCTCGACGCAATGCTCCCTGTGGATAACGACGTGGTAGCCGGCACTGATGTTGACGAATTCACGCAAACCGCTGAAGAAGCTCGTCAGCTTGCAAGATTTCGCATCCGCAGGCGACAAGAAATCGACGCCCGGCAATATAACCTGAGACGACGGAATGTGGACTATCGTCCCGGCGACCTTGTTTGGGTATGAACGCCTATCCGCCGCCGTGAACTGTCGGAGAAGCTGCTTCGCCGCTACTTCGGTCCCTACAAGGTTATCGGACGTATCTCCGATCTGAACTACGAGGTGTTACCTGAGAGCAACTCCAACGTTTCTTCTCGACGTCGACCGAGCTCTGAAGTTGTGCACGTGGTGCGCCTAAAGCCATATTACGAGCGGCCATTGGACACCCCCGTTTGACCTACTGTGCTTCTACTTTTTTTTCCCGGGTTACCGCTGCCCTCTTAATTTTTCTGCCTTGTGTTTCGTCTGATTGTTATTTTGTTTTGCGTATTCCTTTCTTTTCGTTGCCCCTTCGCGTACGCGTTCTAGTGGCATCGGGTCGATGCCACCCCGGAGGGGGGAGCAATGCAGCATCTCCCGTGGTAGTGTGAACTTCCCGCCAGGTACATAGTGGTGTACCTTCCCGTTTGTCCGTTAGGCGGTGCTCGAAAGCAAGGAAGAGGACGAGGAGTGCGCGCCGAACGAAGGGAAAGAGGAAGAAGACCGTGGAACGGTTGAAGCTAGCCAGAGCTCGTTTCTTGTGGGCACAAGTTCACCTTGTCTAATAAACCCAGTTTGCCTTTTTTTATTGTAACCATCGTTACAATATTGAGAATGCCCATCCAACGACGCCATCGAATGTCAAACATGTTGTTTTACAGACCGAAACCGAAACCGAAACTTGTTTGATTGCCAACCTTGGGCATCGTCCAATCACGGCGCCCCCTCCTCCCAACGTCACAGCTTAGTTTGTGTGGCCGCCGCAAACAGCGCATGGTAGTTTTTCTTTTTTCGCGCTTTGTAAAATAATTACCGATTTTTCAACTGCATAAACGGTGAAAAGTGTGCTAATTTGAGCCAGTCTACACAGTGCAAGCAAAAACGGGAGCTTGACAAATTCACTTCAGTGCCCCTTTAAAGCCCTCCGTTATTGAGGATTTTTAAACGAAATAATGGCGGTGGCTTACCTCAGCTAACCTTAAATATGCAAAGCAAAAGCTTGGCTTAGTGTGGTTGAGTCTTGGTTTCGCTTGGTTAAACCTTTGATTTACATCCGTTGCCGACCACGTCTGAAAACCGTTCGGTTCCGTTCAACGCTCACAGAAGGAGGCCGCGCGAATGCGGCGTTCATTCATGGCTAACGCACCGTTCTCTTCGCCGGGCGCTAGACGAGTCAAGTTGCCCGAAATGACCCAGCGCCGCATGCATGGGAGCCTGTGGGAGTGGTGGGCTGCCTCGGTCGCAGGCGGCACCCGTAGGCGTCAACAGCGCGCCCGGGGAATCCCGCGTTGCGCCTCGAGGGGTTCGTCTCCGGTCAAAAGGTCATTTGCGCATCCCCCACGACATCGCTTGACGAAAGTAGCAAATCTTTGCTGGATACATTTTGTTGTCTGTATTTCTGTCGGTACTTGGGTATTTATGTCACTAAATCAAGTCGCAAGCCCAAATGTTCAAAGAATGGTTTAACAGGAAGTGTATATAGTGCGGACTTTTCCAAACAACTAAAACAGGAACCATGATAAGTATATATTAAGATTTGTGTGCAAAAAGGTTACATGTACTCCGGGCACAAAATAAGTACATAACTGACACAACTAGCGTCATTTCAACCTTAGAACAGACGTGTGCTTAGTGCGCAAGAAACTAACTGTCCTGTTTCATCGTCCCACCTCTCACGTTTTTCCCCTCCTGTCTTGGTTCACCCATTACAGGTTTGCGAAGTTCTAGTTTGCCGCGTTCTCAGCCGGCGCGCCATTTGTTGGGACTTTTGGAACTCAGCACTCCAGCCAGGAGCGCTAGGCTGGGGTGCCTGCCTTGTGTTTTGGGGTTTTAACACAGTTTCCCAACGCATTTTTTTTAATTTGCTCTTGCACAAATCGAGTGCGCATCTACTTAAAACAAATGCAAACACCAGATATGTATTCGCCTTCTTTTGAGGGACAGACCTACAGACAGGCGAAAAGTTTCACCCTTGAGTAGCCCAAGAAAGGCTGTTTTAATAAATACTACATAAAAAAAATGCTACGGTTCCCTTCTTTGCAATAATCTCGGCAAGGGAGGTCGTTACCTTGGTTTCATTATTTTATTTGTAGGACATGCGTTAAAAATACTACTGTTATTTGCGATATATATTGCAAACTTTTGGCGCATTCCTTCTTTTGACTTCGAAGTTGTTGTATTTATTCGAAACAGGCCTTTTTATTTGCATTGCGATACCTGAATAGAAATTTGGCAGCCAGAAGAATTCATATATCGAGCGCTCTGCTCTAAGCCCCACTGCGTTTTCTCCCCTTCGAACCAAATACTGTTTTCATCACACGTGCGCATAAAATAACCCTGACGAATTACGGCGTACCGACATGAATAAAAAATTGCATCTACTTGATATAACGTTCCTTAAAAAAATTATTAGCCAAACAAAAGTGAATCCACCTGTGCAGAGCAAAAAAAATAAAAATCCGCGGAAACCTACAAAATCCTTACAAGAGGGTTCATGCTATTGGCAGACATAAATCATTGGCAAGGGTGAAGAACAATGTCCCTCTAAGAGCAGTGACTACTGATACTTATCTACGACCAGTGCTAGATTAATCATGATCATAAAAGAGTAAATCTTCAGGACTAAAAGGCCAGAAGTAAAGTGAAAATATCACACCTCGTCAGGACATAGCCCTTTTCAAACAAGCACGCTGAACCCGCCCTTCCCCGGCCGCATCTAAGTTCTGTTTCTTTTCCGTGAAACGCCGCAGTCTCGCTTGAAATAGTTACCCTGCATAGGTCAGTGACTTACAAGTTTCGTGCCCATGTAAACGTATGTAAACAAGCTTCCGTACCTACCGTTGTCAGTGAAGAAAGTGAACTGTCACTGCCATGCTGAGAAGGACAAGTTTAGCGGAACCACCCTTTTTTTCTTCTGTAATAGTGTATTCCTATATGCCCCTCCCTGTCACTCCAAACGGCCTTCGGGGAGTAGTCACATCAGTGACAACCCTTTAAAACGCTATGCCGAAACCATGGCCCTTCATACGATACATGGTTGGAAAAGCGCTTATTTTGTGACACAAGGGACAAACGTAGAGCGAAGAAAACCAGACAGAACGAATGAGGCGCTACTAACAACTGAAGTTTATTCAACAAGGAAGAAGGAATTATATAGATGATCCACCACTTATGCCAATACTGTGCGCATGCGTCAAATTTCTTTGTTTATTTGTACCGGAGATACTCCTTTTCTTTCTCTAGCAAGGTAATGGAAGGGGAGCTCACACACTCTCCTTCTAATCCCGATGTTATGCAAAATGCCTCCCAAATGCCTCCCAGTAGCGCCTCATTCGTTCTGTCTGGTTTTCTTCGCTCTACGTTTGTCCCTTGTGTCACAAAATAAGCGCTTTTCCAACCATGTACCGATACCAACTAGCCCAACAACAAGCCTTACTGAACCTTCATACGAGCTGCGTTTTAGTAGTTTTAGTAGTTCAATAATCCGTCTGCAAGCAATCATCTAACGCCACTCTCCAGCCCGCCTTATTCTCTGTGACCGCGGACTACCGTTCTTGCTACTCCTCATCCAAAGTTCTTCGTTACTCTCGAACTGTTCCCAAGAGTATGCTCAGCTACACACATCAAACACCCCAATCAGTGCTTCTATCTTACCCCTTCCTGCAAACTTTCCTTTTACAATCGCCTTGACCACACCAACTGGCACACCATTTTACCGTATCTGACCTGCGCTTGCAGAACCGCTGTTAAGAAAGCAGCAATTCTCATCCCAGTAAGACGCATCCTTCTGTTTCCATCCAACGTAGCGAAAGCTTCGTAATTTCAACCCTTATCCGTGCTTCAGAACAAGCCAGAAGTTCATTCCCCGCTACGAACTATACGAACTACGATCTGCGTACACGTTTTTAGTGCGCTATCTCAACTATTTTCTTGCCATCCCTTTTTTAGGGGAAAGGTGCCGAGTTTTGCTTGTCGCTGCAGTTTTATCCGACTTAGTTTCGATCTCTGGATCTGGCTCATTTCGGAAAAACACGTCTCATATCAGCACGGGTGGACAATACTTACAAAGTGCCATGGTATAAACGCAACATTGCAGCCATGGCAAGTTATTGATTTTGAGGGGCGAAGCTCCTCTTGCTCGGGCCCTGTCCCGTCCCTCGTTGCTGCTGTAGCCGGTACATTAATGATGATTGTGGCAGGATCCCCCTAGGGATTGGCCAAACAAAGATTGACCGAAGAGGTCAAAACGTTCAACGCGTTCTTTGCTACTCAACAAGGAGAAGCGGAAGAAAAGGTTGTCGTTCGTCGCCTGTGAGCTCAAGACACGTACCGGGGGTACGACGCGACACAAGGCGCTCTGCAGAAGGCGACGGCCAAGGTGGCTAAAATGTCACACACCGAATTCGCCAACTTACCCATGGAGATTCTCATCGTGCAAAACAACCCCTACATAACCACCACAAACATCGACGTCGTCGACGGGCTTGTCAACGGAGCGGTGGAAAGCTTGACGTGCCGAGTCTTTATATGATGTGCGGGCGAATGTTTCACGGTTTTACCGATAAGCATTTTTGCGTCGCCCCTCTCATCATCATTCACTTCGTGGAGATGGCGGATTTTTTTTTCGGTACAGTCTGGCAGCGGAATCCGTTATTGTCGGCGGTTTTTTTCATGCATTCGAAGCAATTCTTCTTCCGCAGCTTTGTCAGGAACTGTGCAATGAACTTAAAATAAATCTTGAGTGTTACAGGTTCATTGCGTGTGGCGGGACCATCTGTTTTTGATTATGTATTTTCTTCGCTGCGGACCGTTGTAAGAGCAAATTAGTTTTTATGCTTCGTTGTGTAACAAAAACTGGAAAAAGCAATCGACTGCTTGCAGATTCCATTTAAAATTTAGTACTATGCAAATGTAACAAGCTCTTCTTCTCAATTATGAAAGGTCAGAATTTCTTGCTTCCAGTTGAGGGATCGCATACTTTTGTTGATTTGTAAGCTGCTCTATTCTAATTTTCGGTTCGTCGTATGCAACCCCCAACCACTGTAATGCCTTCGCGGCGCCGTTGGTAAATAAATAAATAAATGAAACTTTATTGACACAAGGATGGCCATTCGGCCAATGTGGGGGCGGGGGGGTGGGGTGGTGTCAATGCGGAAAAATTTGGTGTCAATTCGGTGGTCTCAATTCGGTGGTGACTCGGTGGGGTCCATTCGGGTGGTGTCAATAAATAAATAATAAAAAAATAAAAAAATTTAAACAATAAATAAAGAAATAAATAAACGAATCAATGAATGAAACTTTATTGGCACAATGATGGCGACTCAGCCTATGTGGGGGCGGGTGGGGAGGGTGGTGTCAGTTCGGGAAAACTACATTCTCAGAGGAACGCCAGTAGCGAGAGCGAAGTCCCACAAGGAGGCAAACACCTGCTTGGCTGTGGCTGCTGGTGGGTAGAGCCAGTCCGTCAAACACGTAATGCTGCTGTGTTTGCAAGACGTGCGCTCTGCGTGCAGACCCGGACACGTCGAAAGGAGATGTTCAATGGTCGCTGTGGCTCCTAAAGAGCACGTGACGCACGTGGGTGGTGTCATGGCCGGCGGAGGTGAATTGCTTGCCGTAGCGCCGGGGAGAGCGGGTGGCCGCCCTTTTTTTGGTATGTAAGAACGCCACTTGAACAGGATGTCCTGTGTAAGCGCCGCCTTAGCACGAGCCTTGTGGATCAGAACCTGAAGGCCACGTGGCAGTCCTGTAGGTAGCGGGTAGTCATTGGCAGGGATGTGGCTGCGGAGTCGAGCTCTAGCACATCGCTGGTAGGTGGCGCGGGCTTCAAAGGGGTCCAAGTTGGGGTCGTGATGAGGCAAAACTGGGTGAGAGCGGGTGGAAAGAACATCGCTTGCCAGGGCGCGCGCGGCCTCCTTGGTGGAGTTAACGCAGTGCCCTGGCACCCAGTCTACCCGAATTTGTAGTCCTGTTGTACAATGTAGCCTTCGGGCAAGCATCTCGATGGACGCACAGATAGAATTCTGATAAGGCACCCGGCGCAATGCGCGGGATGCCTCCTGGCTGGCTGTGAAGATAGTTGCATGAGGCTGGTTGGTAGGCCAGTGAGAAATTTGAAGTTGTCGGACAGCCAGTAATATCGCTTCGAGTTGGAGGTGGGTAGACGATGGCGCTGTTGGATATTCTTGTTGACAGGTGGCTTGAAATGTCGAGTGAATGGCCGCTAATCCGGCAGTATTCGTGGTGGGGTCCCAAGTGGCGTAGGCATAAACAGTGCTATGTGGAAACCGCTCGGTCATTTCAGATGTGCGTCTGTGTTTGTTGGAGTGGCGAAGCGTAGGACCGGTGACTGGGAGTGGCTTTGGGTTAACGACGATGAAGTCGTCCCATGGTGGAAGCGGCAAAGGGATCCGATGTTGTGGTGCCGCGTATTGTGGCAGTAGCGCGAGTAGCGCACGGCCGGCGAGAGTGGATGCTCGTCGGAAGTCGTGGCCTTCCTGGCGGGTGCGGATGATTTCTGTGAGAGGGGGGAGTTGAGCGTGCTTGTAGAGCTCCTCGAGTTTGGCATGTTTGGGAAGGCCAGTGATGACTCAAAGGCTCTCCCGATGTAGCACCTCCAGCTGCTGCAACTGAGCCTTAGTGAAGTCGAAGCATACTGCCCCATATGTCACTTTGCTCGTGAGGACAGCCTGGGTCAACAGTTTGAGTGTCTCCGTTGTAGCCCCTCCTAACCGGTTGCTTATGCGTTTGATTATGTGAAGCTGTTGGTGCGATGTTTTCTTGATTTGTTCAAGCCACACACTGCAGCCGCCATCCTCAGGGACAGGGATGCCAAGAACTTTAACCCACTTTTTGGGGGACGGCTTAAGGAGCGATCGTACAAACTGGAAAGTGTAGGCGTCCTTCTGTTGCTGTGTGCCACCAAACACCACGTATGTGCTTTTGTCAGGTGAAGGCTGCATCCCAGTGTGTTGGAGGGCGTCGGCGAGAGTGTCAAGTGCAGTTTGAATATGTACCTGCACTTGCTGTTGGGTCAGGTCTGTCTTACGGGGGTCAATCCAAATAGTAATGTCGTCAGCATATGTAGTACTTTGAATGTTGGGAATTTGTCGGAGTTGCCTGGCAATTTTTGACATAACGAGATTGAATAGAGTCGGAGATAAAATAGCGCCCTGCGGTACACCTCGGTGGTTGTGGAAGATGTGGGGATGCTTTTTACCCGTATGTATTTCAAACGTTCTGTTGCAGAGAAAGTTCTTGACAAAATTGGTGAGTCTGTGACCGATGTTAAGTTCTCCCATAATCGAAATGATGTAGGCGTGGCAAACTGTGTCGAATGCTTTCTTGCGGTCAATAGTAACAAGGACTCCTGGAGCTGTGTTAAAATTCTTTCTCCATTTTTTCTCTATCATTGGTCGTAATAAGAGCAGGCTGTCATGAGTGGTCAGACCGGGCCGGAACCCGGTTTGTGCAGGGTCGTAAATGGCGTCGTTCGCTGTCTCGAGCAGGTAGGTGAGACGAGTAAGGATCATGCGCTCCATCAGTTTGCAAAGAGTGGATGTAAGTGAAATGGGACGAAGGTTGGAAATGGAAGTAGGGGTTTTTTTAGGCTTTGGTATTGGGTGCACAACGGAGTGCTTCCATTCAACAGGGAGTATCCCAGATTCCCATATTGTGTTAATTTTCGCCAACAACTGTTCTTTAGATTTCTCATCGAGGTTACGGAGCATTTGCCAAGTAATTTTGTCCTTTCCGGGAGCGCTCTTTACATTAACAGCCTCAAGGGCTGTGTGCAGTTCTTGAATGGTAAAGAATGTGTCATCAGGCTTCATGTGATCACCGTACGTTGGGGCGTAGATAGTCGAGTCGTATACATTATCTTTGGGGAAGAATGTCTGGGCTGCAACTCGTTCCAGTTCGTCTTCGTCTATAGACTGAGCAAGTAGGATGTTTTGCGTGGTGTTAAGGGATTTTGTCGTACCAAAGAGAGCTTTGTAAGTAAATAAATAAATAAATATAAACAAATAAATAAATAACTATAAATAAGTAAACGAGTTAAGGTTTTATTCAGCATGCCTGTGTTTGCCATCTTCATCTCTGGCGGTCGAGCCACGTGACAAACCACCATGTTGCTTCCAAAGAGTCAACTGTACCTATGCTATTGAGTGAGCACTACATCTTGAACGTGTCTGCCTCCATTACACGCGTTCTAGATCTGCGCCGCGAGACGGTCATCTTAATTTTTACGAACGTCATTTCTTCTCTTTATTTGAGACAAGAAACCGCAGCTCCTGAAGTTCAGGTTGCCATTATCCCTCCTCACAAACGTAAGACGGGTTGACAGGCGTCACGGCGAATATAAGGTTTTCAGCCTGCACTCAAACATGTTCTTATCGCTCCTTTACTAAAGTTATCCGCCGCAATCACTTGAGATACCTTCCCGCAATATTTTCATTCTACAGAAGCAATGCTTGTCACCCGTTTGCCACAAACGTGAAGAGCTATAACGCCATTCGCCGCAAGTTTTCATAAATGAGCCATTGAATGCTTTGGGTGTAATACATAAATATTTCTTCAGCTTTCACCGACACTGCAGTTTGTAGACCAGATGAAATAAACAACTATATTTGCTCCAGATTTAGGGGCAAATATAGTTTTTGAAATGTTTTCTGAGATTTGACTGCAATACCAAAACTGGAGTTTTACAAGTGAAATTATGTTTCATCGGGCGATACTGACCAGAATTTTAAAGCAAAGATTTCTACCTGTACTAGCCAGCGGTTTTTTCGCGGCGTGCGGGACAAAAAACACCCAAAGCGGCGGAGGCGGTGGCGCGAGGGGTGAGGGGTTTTACTCACGGGGCAAACTGTAGATATCAGCGGCAAATATACCCGCCGTTCCCCGCGCAGGCGTTCCTGCTTGGCGGGGGGGTGCATCAGCGGTACGCCTTTGTCGTCTGCTTTAATGACGGTTCTTATGGGCCTGTTTTAGCGCAGCTTCGAGTCCATTGTGCGCGCTTCCTTCGTACGGCTTGATTAACTTCTTCGACAGCACCGCCAGGTTAACCCGCACCCGACGGGATTAAGTGGTCGTACGGCAAACATACGTTAAGGATTGGTTTGAAGGGCGGGAAAACAAAATATAGAGACCACGTACAGACATCTGGCCGCTAGAGGAACGCTATCTTTTGCCTACTGCTTGCCGCGAATGGGACTGCGTTTTTTAAAATGGTGAATACCAATTCGGTTGTGTTTTAAGAGGTAATAAAAAAGGCAGAAGGAGCAACTGGTCCTGATTAATAGCAATTAGAAAAGTGCCCTCGGCTTTCTCGCAATTCGCAAACTTACTAACTAGTTTAAATCGCTATAAATGGGAATCTCTCAGCTCACATGCTGAACATCTTCGGTTTCTACGGTTGAGCCGCGCGGTGGTGTTACCGCGAGCTAGCACATCAGGATGACTAGGTCCCGCTGTCTCACCATTCAAAAGAAGCTCCTGTCCGTTTTCTTTCTGCCGACGCACGGCTGGGTACAGCGGCGGTGTCCACCACTCTAGCGCCGCCGTGGCCAACGCTCCTGCGTTCAGGACGTTGCCCCTGTGAGCTCCAAGTAACGGCTGGCAGAACGTATTCATTCTTTGTGAAGCCACGTGTGTAAATTCAAGTAACGTGGCATGGGCAATTGTTGTGGTTGGCGTTTAAAGCTTTGCTTCCCCACCCCTTTAACAGGTGGGGATTGCTGCCACGTTTTTGCACTGGAAATACAAACAACTTTTTTGCGTTTCTCTAAAGAATTTTGGGGTCCTTGTTATTAAAATAACATGAATTTTGAAGCTAAAGGCGGCTTGACTGCGTATTCCGCATGACGCAGAGCAGAAAATGCGAGGAAACTATACCCAAAGCTTCAGACCGCCGTTCATGTTAAATGTCTGGGCCAGAATGCCGATCAAGCATCTCGTTTAAATAAACAAATCAGTGCCCTTCTACTCTCTGAAGAAGGATGATCTGCGAAGCTAGACGCAGTGCACAGAGCGAACGACAGAAAACACGGTTGCATTCAATTTGCTATTAAACATGCTTCCAAGCAAACTAGCTGAATGAAATTTAGAAGGAATCGAGCTTTATTCTGGATTCTCAAACATGGAGCTCTCCGTTTCCTTCCCGCGTCGTAGGCATCTTATTCTCTGTGTAACGCAGAAATCCAATTTACTCGGCCACTGAGGACACCGAGAGGTCACATTGGGCCATTTGACGTCCACGTTTAAACCACCCGCCAGCACAACAAATATGTCATCTGTAAAGGCATAAAACTTATAGCTGCGCCTGCCCGCCCCCGCCTCTCCTCTCGCCACCCGTACACCCGTGACCCAGACACCGGGGATGTGCACGTGCTTGAAAGTAAAATGGAAGTACCCTTCCCAGGTACAAGCACCAAGTAGTAAATGCGTATTTCGAGACCCATCTCGCAGTACATCACAGTCCGGCAACGGAATGGATGGCCGAGGCGCACTGAACGGGATCGTGGATGTCCGCCACCTCAACCGAAACCTCGACTTCTTCATGGTGTACCGTGGCGTATTCAGGGACGTTCTCGAACGTTTTCGGATTGAATAGGACTTTGTAGTACTTTGACAGTGGCGTATCCATCAATCACCCTAAACGGGTGTTTATGTTAGCCTTTTTGGCCACTCAGACCTTGCCAGTAGGCTTGTGTAGGAGTCGGCGCTTGATGTGAACCTCCACCGCGCTTTCGTCAGAGATGTGGCGAAGAAGGGACTGTAGAGTTTTTTGCACATTGGTGCGAACGTTCACTATCTGGCACCAAATGCCGTACTGAGCGTGGCACTGAGAGAGACGCCTTATGCACATAAACGGCAAACGGGGTGTGATCTGGCGCTCCCCAACTGTGTTCATGCTAGGGCTTGCGTGCTTTCGCCGACGCAGCAGATGGGCCACCCGACGGTAGAGAATATGTCACATGCCTTAGGCGTCCTGGAGAGTGTGTGGAAGATCGGTCTTCCGCGAGAAGCACGCGTACGCACACAGGCGAGAACCCTCGGGTCCTGTCCGGAAAAGGCCCATGACGTGAGGTTCTCCAACATAACAGGGCGAAGTGACCGTCGCCGCAATATTGCTTTATCGCCGCCATGGTCGCTCCATCCTTCACTTTACGCAGGAGATCAGAATGTCTGCTCGTCTATACACAGTGGCGGAGAGACTAACCGGACTTTCAGGAAGAGAGGCGAAAACGCTGCCCAACGGGCAAACCGAGGGAATGCACCGTATTTTATTTTTTAACTTGTATTTTGTCTTCATTGCCCTCACAATATAGCTATAGGCACGCCTTTGCCAGTATGCTGCCCGGAATCAAGAGTAACAGGAGTGACCGCAACGCCGCGAATATTTGAGGATTCGGCAACGCACAGAGCGCCTTCAGTCGCTGTTGTTTACTGAACCAAAGGTGAGCCATCGATATGATATGGAAGCTGGGCAGGCACATCTTCTTTCCAATCATAACCACCATTGCCATTTTCCTGCGCATATTTCGAATATTTTCGTGGCTACAACTAAAAACCTTAACCAATCTGCCTGATTAAGCTTATGTTGGGGGTTAACTACTGCAAGCACTCGCACTGAGTCCAACAACGTGTGAAGTAACATAAACACATGATTCGACAAGCCGCGCGTATATATCACGAGAAATGCGGGGAGTATTGGAAGACTTCAACAGTCATTGTACTCTTGTGAGCGTTGGCACACTCCCCTCGGAAGCTGTGGGGACTATGATGCAAAGTTCGCTCCCCATGAGCAGGATGAGTAGAACCAGCTGCGTATTCTTCTCGTTTGGGGCGGAGTCTAGTCCCAGTTAGAATCCTGCACAGGGAAGAGTAAACCTGCCCATTGTCTCCCTTTCTCAAGTGAGAAGAGTAAAATTGCAATTTCCTTCTTGTTCCGTGTGGGAGTACGCATGGAGATGTACTCCTATCATTCACGCACACCAATTCATTAGCGAAGTTTCATTTAAATACGTATGTATGACATAATTCAGTTTTATAAAACAGCCCCCTATTACTTCCGCTGCGCCTTCTAAACGTGCAAGCATATTAATTCGTCCAACGATTGCACGCAGCGTTCAGTGATATGAACGGATCAAGCTTAACCAAAAATACCCACGTCTCGGTTGTTTTTTTTTTTTTGCCATGAATTAGTTATCGAAATTTAAGTTGGCGGACCATGCATAATAAACGGTGCGCACCGATTTAAGCGTAGTAGTGGGCAATTTCGATTGACATTCCACGCTCGACCGTGCGCGCGAAACATGCATGCGTGCGCAAGACATCGGCGACGATCGGGACGATCTTTTGCGCCTACTGAGAAATCCGACACAGGCCGTGTACGCACCAAGACCGGGTGGGCGACTGACTGATAGCGCGAGACCGTGATCTACCGCCAAAGGGGGAGGCAGGACGCCGCTTTGAAAACAATGTGCTGGGAAGGAGGTGGAGTTAAATAGTCGCTTCATGCAACGTGGGTAGTTGGACCTACCCTTAACGTTATACTTGGTACGACACAGAATGACGCATGCTTGCTACCTACTTGTCCGCCTGGGCGTCAACGCTAGATCATGAACACGTGAACAAGCCGATAGACAGTTTTAGTCCACGTACGTAGAATCTCCGCGTACGTAGAACTTTCGCGGGTGGCCAGTGCACATTCGCAGAACTCAAAGGGCCTACGTGCGTCTCACAACTGCCTCCAGTAATGCAAGAGGCGATGGTCTCACGGGCGTACGTGAGATGCCAATTTTTACGTTGTGGTTTTCGCGTTGCTTCCGTACGTAGAGTTGACAAACATGGTGGCGCCCTGCCCTCCCGCATCGCAGCGAAAACAGCTTCGTCGCTAATCCCTCGGTGCGATATCTTCTGCCAGAATGTTGATTTCACATTCAATTCGCCCATTCTTGCCATCACATCAAGTTTAAATCGTCAAACAGCTTTATTTGAGGTAAAACATCGATATTTCAGCTGTTAACCCTGACGAAGTTGCGCTTGTCGTTGACATTGCTACGGGCTCCCTAGATCACGAGCAGTATCTGTGTCTACTATTAGATGGCGCTTGGAATAACGCGAGGATGTGGGCGGAAAGCGCGTGCATCCAAAGGTCATCCGCACGGAGTGCGTCGCGTACGTGTAACTGAAAGGGTTTCAAACTACATGGGCGTCGGTTACACATACCTTTCACATTTGTGTACGTGAACCCTGCACGCGTGCGTGCCTGCAACTTGTTTTTCTTTCGGACGAATCTGAGAGCCGCTTTGGCGCGAATGCCGAAACCGGCACTACATGCACTGTGTAGCGATGCCACGCAATTGGCCGGGGCGCATTCACGCCTTAAACTTGGGATCTTTCGCTGCTATAACGACCCTGAATTTATCTACCGGGCGAAGAACTGCTGCCGAGAAGTAAAGGTAAGTGAGCGGTTAGCCTCGTTTTCTTGTTTTATGTATATAATGAAGCAGAGTTGCTCTCAGCCTTCAGTCCGCGTAAGTGGTTAGGTCTAACGTTTTCGTCACTGATTTTGACGGTTGCGTATATTTTAAGGGCGGCCTTTGAACCCGTGTGCAAACAGCATCAATTCGTTGCAGCACGAGGCAATGAGAACGCCGAGCCACAGAACGACACACATATTTAGAACATAAGGCAGCAACAAACGGGGCAGCGCAGCTATGCCTGGCCGAACGCTCGGAGTTCCTGGGAGCACTGACCACTCTCTCCCCGAGGCCTTCGCATTGCGCTTCAGTGCAACTTCAACGAAAACATTTTCTGGCAGGCGTAGCGGCGCACAAAAGACCATCGCTGTGGGCATGCAGGGCAGATCCTGCTTCGAAGTATCCCGAAGACTCAGCAGAACCAACGGAATGAAGGTGGACCGATGTTCGGCTGTGCCCTGTGTGTGGTCTTGAGGGAGTGGTGAAAACACTCAACGCGCCCGTTGGCAATGGGGTGGTACGCTGTAGGGCTAATACGGGAAAAGCCAAGAAGGGTAAGCAGGTTATTGAAGAGTGCCGACTCAAACTGGCTATCGGTGGTGATAGTTCATGGGACACCAGAGCCGAAACCCAGCCCGCAATGAATGCGTTGGCGATAGTTTTACTACGGATGACGGGAAGAGGAAACGCCTCGGGCCAGCGCATGAACCGCTCCACGCATGTTACTAAGTAGGTGTTACCTTTTGAAGGAGGCCAGGGCTCCAAAATGTCAACGTGCACCTTGTCAAAGCGCTCAGTTGGTGCTGTAAACTATCCTAAACGGCCGTTGTGTGCCTGTTAACATTTGACTGCGGGCATGCGAGCCATCAGCGCGTCGACTCGCGTACGTCCTTGTTGAGGCCTGACAAACGAAGCCCTGCATCAGCAGGTGTTGCGTGGCTCGTATTTCAGGGTGCTGTAATCTATGGAAGGCATCGAAAGCAATGCGTCGGAAATTCTCCGGGACGAGTGGACATGAAAACGTCACAAAGCACCGGGACAGCACACCATGGGATGGGTATCTCACGAAGGTGCAGCACGCCGGGATTGTCACGAAGCGCTATTATTTCGGCGTCACCTAGGTGCGCTGATGCAAGTGCGGTGAAGTCGATGTCAGCCGAGTTCTGGGAACTAAAGATTGAAGCGGCAACACGCGAGAGCGCATCTGCGGAAGCGTTGCTCTGTTGCACGTGCCGTATGTCCGTTGTGAATTCGGCGACGAAAGACAAATGGCGGGTTTCACGAGGTGAACGTTGGGTGGCATTCGACTGGATGGCGAAGGTCAGAGGTTTGTGGTCCGTCTGGATATGGAACTCTCTACCCTCCAAATAGTGCCCGAAGTTATATACAGCTATTTACATTGCAAGGAATTCTGTTCCGAAAGTGTTGTAGCCCACCTCCGCGGGAGACAACTTGCAAGAAAAGAAAGCAAGGGGTTGCCAGGCATTATCCCAAACTGTTGCCGGACAGCTCCGACAGCAGCGTCAGATGTATTAGTCATTAGGCAAAGCGGAACTCCTCGTCAAATTTTGACGAGAACGGTTGCCTGGGACAGCTTGGTGTTTACATTCTTTAAAGCGGTTAGTGCTTGTGGAGACCAAGTGGAGATGTTTTTGCTTTGTTTCCCTTGAGCGTGTCTTCAGCGGCCAGAGGAAGGCGGCGCACTTCGGGATGAAACGGCGATAAACATTTATGAGTCCAAGAAACTCGCGGAGCTTGCGTATGGACGGTGGCTGGGAAAAGACTTTTATGGCTTGTACTTTCAAAGTGAGGGGCGAATGCCATTCTTGTCTACATGGTGATCGATCTAGTCCTGCTTGTGAGCACCGAACTCGCACTTGGCTCTATTGACGATAAGGCCGTACGGCGAAGTGACTGAAGAGTTGGCGAAGGTGCTGGATGTGGTGTTCTGCGTCGCTACTGAACACAAGCAAGTCATTCATGTAAGCGAAGCAGAAAAGTATTCCTCGGATCACGGTGTCAATGAACCGTTCGAATGTTTGTGCAGCGTTTAAAAGGCCGAAATGCACGCGCATTTCCTCAAAACGTCCGAATGACGTGATGATTGCCGTCTTCGGAATATCCGCCGGTGTCACAGGAATCTGATGGTAGGCTTCAACAAGGTTGATCTGAGAAAAAACCGTCGCCCTATGCTGGGGTGCTCATAAGTCTGCGATGTACGGAGGGGGGAACAATTGGGAACAGTGGCGCTGTTAAGCAACCGCTAGTCTCCGCTTGTACGCTAGCCTCCTGGGGACGGCTTTGGCACCATGGGCAACGGGGATGCGTAAGGGCTTGACGACGGTCGAACAACTCCAAGCTCAAGCATGCGTTCAAACTCTCCACGTGCGATCTTTTAGCGATCAGGCGTTAAGCGACCAGCTCCAGCGTAGATGGGTGGGCCAGTAAGGACAATGTGGTAAATGACGTCATGTCGTACGGGTAGGAGGAAGTTGTCAGGTCGCAGGAGGGATGGGAATTCCTCAAGAAGCTTGTCATAGAACGACTTCAACGAGGGGTGACCGCCAAAAGCGGTTCCTTCGATGCTATACGAAGCACAGATACGTGCGTTGAAGCTTCAATGAGGCGCTTGCGGTGCATGTGAACTAACAAGTTGTAGTGACGCAGAAAGTCTCCGCCCAGATTGGGGTAGGCCATATCAGCGGTAAGAAAAATCCATCGAAATGTTCTTTGGGAGCCAATATTGAGGGACAGCGTTTGCTCTCCGTAGGTGGCGATGGGAGTCTTGTCGGCGGCTTTTAGGCTGCTTGTGGCTCGCCTGCGCTTGCGAAACATGACTGAGGACGGTATGACGCTGACCTCAGTGCCGGTGTCGACGAGGAAACGCAGTCCGGTGGTTTTGTTCGTCACAAAAAACAAGCCCCTTACTTTGCAACTGACAACACTCCCCGCCTCTTGTGGGGCCCTGGGTAGTTTCCTGGAAGAGTGCAGGATGCCATACACTTCCGCGTGGCTTCTCTAAAGTTGTGGTAGTACCAGCATTGGCTTTCCCTTGACGATGACGGCAGACGGCGGCGCGAGAAGGAGCGGCCACGCGAGGAAGAGTACTGGCGTTGAGAAGAGATAGCAGCAATTTTATTTGATAGCTTGGTGATCTCATCGTGAAATTCCTCACGCAGACTTCGTCACGCAGACTTCCTCGTGAAATCCCTCACGCATGAAGACTGCGTTGTGGGAGCTGCTTTAGTGGGCCTGCAACTTTTCGCGAGTTATAAGGTCAACACCGAACGCTCGACAGGAGTTTAAACGTCCATGACTGAGTCGGCAAGTTGGGCGAGCTGGGAAATAGATAAACTTCTCGCTGTCGCCAGCACCATGCGGATGGAGGGGGTCACGTGTTTATAAATAAGCTCGCGAAGCAAAGCTTGACCGAACGTGGCTCCTTTTTCTCCTAGGAGCTCTTGAAGGTGACGCAGTAGCTGTGAGCGCTTGCGATCATCGAGCTCTTCGGATCGTAGAAGCAGCAACCGTCGCTGATATGACATTGTCGCCCACTTGATGAGTTCACTTAAGATGGTGTCAAACGGGGCGGTCACCGGTGGGGACACAATCAGATCACGAAGTTCGGGTGCGCTCTCGGGAGGCACAGCAGACAAGAGGTGATCACATTTTTGGCTCTGCGATGTGATGCGCGCTATGGCAAACTGGCTGTTTACCTGGCCGAGCCAGAGCTGTGGGTCCTCAGCCCAGTACTGCGGAAACTTCAGCGAAAGCGCAGCCACGTCACCTTGAGCGACCGAGGATGTTCGATGGCTGTCATCTGCAGCGGTGGCTCCGAAATGGTCGTCCAAAGCGTTGTGATTCTCGTCAGTCATGTCCGATGTCGATGGTCCCCACTTCTATGGGAACACAAGGTTATGAGATCACCGAGCCACAGAACAACACCAAGCCACAGAACAACATACATTTAGAATAGAAAGCAGCAGCTGACGGGCCAGCGGCAGCTATGCCTGGCAGAACCCTCGGAGTTCCTAGGAGCACTGACCGCTCGCGCCACGAGGCTCGTGCAGTGAGCCTGAGTGGTAATTCATTTTCTTCGGCAATGCTGCTACGAATTCTTGCACTATTTCACTACCTTTTTTTCGTTAAGCATTGGTATCCTAGCCGAATGGTGTTTGCTATCCGAATGTTTTTTTGCGCGTAAGCAGCACGGTAACGCCAGTAGTGGCAGCTCTACCCTGCACTCCTAGCTCGGCGGCTAGGTTAAGAGTGGCTGCCTTGCAGTGCCTGTGGCTACTTTATCAGCTCCAGAAAATTTTTACGATAGGTTAAGTGATAGGCGCCCGTGTAGCACTAGCTTACAAAAATTTTACTTACGGCCGTACGTACATCATCCCATTGAAATGTTCTTTCCACACAGGCTTTTCTGCGTTTCGATGGAGGGCTCGATGGAAGGAAACGGAGCTTTTAAGGGCGTACGCCGTGCACTGTTGCAACTGCATGCATCTACGGCGGCGAGCAACGCGGAAAACGTACCTCAATGGGTTCAGCAAACAGGTATTGTGGGCGACAGAGACAAGTGAAAAAAGTATCACAGGCCACCGGCGGCGGCAACCGCAGCAGGCGACGGGCCATCGCCGTCGCAGGCTTTTAGGTGTGAATCCCCATAGGTGCTCGGGCTTTCGGCGTCTCATGCCGTCATCGTCGACGTTCGACGTCGTATTCTCATGTGGTCACGGTAGTGAAATGGCGGAACACTCGTTTCTAAAGCCTCGCGCTAGAACGTTTCGTCTTCTTAGGCAAATACCCATACTAAAAGAATAAACCGGGTCACTTGTTTTTCGCTTGCCCTGGCTTACTTTCATCTATTTCGCTCCGTACCAGCTTTAACTTTAAATTTGCAGTTCTTCGTTTGCAATTTTACTTCTCCTCCATCTTCGTAATTGGGATGTCACGTACATCAGCACGCGCCACGTGGCAAGAGAGATACACTCTTTGAATACACTTGTACACTGTTTGCTTCGCCCCTCACCAGATTTCACGTTAGTGGAGATGGCCCGGCTATTTGCCGACCAGAAGCAGCCCACAAGCGAGCGGCAGCGACGAGCGACGACACCGGAGGGCATTGGCGGCAATGCATCAATTTTTCGCTTGTCGCTGTTGCCCACACTATCCGTTGGTTGTGCTCATTTAGCTACGTCTTTCGCGTCGCTTGTCACCGTTGCTGCATATGGTTACCCCGTCATTGTTCGAGGCTTCGGACTGTTCAATAACAAGCTTATATGTTGTCACCAAATGTTTCGATCAACAGTCTCCCAGTCTTGATTTTTGGTTGTGGCATATGCCTGCGCCGCCAATCGCACAAGTTCAAATCTGTGACGCCACAGAAAAATCGCCATAAAGTGGCTGTAGAGTAGAAACTGTTGAACGTTTTCTTTAAAATCGGGATTTTTTGTGTGAAGTTGGCGATAAAATTAGTAGTCTTGTTATCGTTTCAAAGAATCCCTTTAATGAACCGAATTTGTATTTGGTCTTCATGGCCCCTTTAGGAGTGAGGTTGTGTTATGTGTAGTTACAATCAGTTCCAAAAATGTATCTTGAAACAAAAGGGGGCTTTGATTTTTTCCGCTGTCAGGTCTTGAGATTTGGTCTTTGACGTACCGTACAGTCGCTGTAGTTCAAAACTCGCCTGCAAACATTCGTAGCAATGAATGAAGGGAAAATGCATGGCATAGCTATGTTTCCAGAAGGCGTAGTTTAAGCAATCGAGAGAATAATCTTGAATAGTCAGTTCACCCTGTATATTTTATTTACCTGGCTTCTCTATTGGGCCCATTCCCTCTGCTGCTAGAGTTTCCGACTTCCTGGACATAAGCTGCAAAGTATCTGCGACGGGATTATTCAGTGCCCAAGGCACACGTTGCAACATTCGTGTTCCGTCAAACCATTAACAAATTGAGTGGGGCTTTTGTTTTCCGAACGAGAGATTTATTACTCCAGGTAAAGACCGAAAACTCCTTTTTTCGTAAATATCTTGTAGTGTGAGTGTCACCTTCAAGCTTAGCCAAGGGTAGCCAGTGTTATCTGCAGTTGTGGGGAGTGATGGTGTAATCACGTGTTTGTTCCAAGGGGGTGTGCGGAGAGGAATATTAGAAAAAGCAAATGCACGCGCCGTCAAACAATGATGCAAAAAGGGTAACTGCATTCAAGGTGACTGCACATTCGCATCTAGACTGGTGACGGCGCCAAGCAACATTGCATTCCAATACGCGTTCACTTCATGCTCTCGGCGCAAAAGCTAAGCTATCAACCAACAAATTAATTTAAAGTTCTTGGACCTAGTTAGTTTTTTTTACGGCAGAACCTAAATTTTCTGTCCCACTCTTTCTGCACATGTAGGAACCAGAAAAAGAGGCTACTTGCCCGAAGACGTCTTTGTGGAAAGAGTCTCGAGGCATCAGCCGGAGTGGCCGTCGCGTTCCAGACACTTTATCTCACAGCCTCGGACATCGCGGATGGGTTCCCATGGTTGCTGTCTGAGTTTTGGCCATTTAGTGCGTAATACGCCCCAAAGGCGAAGCGCACTTCGTTGCTTCTAGATACGGTACTTTGGCTCAAGCCCAGTGCCCCGGTCCCTTTATTTCTGGAGACTCCCACCAACATTACGAAGCTATCAGCTCGCACGTGTTTGGTTTTAATACCAAGTTATGCCTTTTTTAAATCTCACTACCGCATCCGACATTTTAGAACGACCACTACTAAAACCCAGTGGGAATGTTTCGCACTGTTTACTTTGGTCCAACCAACATATTGTTGTGCGTCAATTTCTTTTCATCCTATTTGTGTTGATGGCATTTCAATGCTTTAATAGTATTCGAAGCTGAATTCTTTTTAGTCCCACTTTTTTGCTTTCCAAACTTTATTTCCAAATGTTTATAAAAATGCGTCCTAAATAAGGGCTGGCTTGACAGTCTGTGATGCACTCAATAATGTACAGGAGGCTATTTTGTTATTATTTTTTACTGTTAACTATTCGCCCCCTGCCGCATTTCTCCCGCAGTTTTTCGTGCGAGTGTCTGTGCCTTTTTATTTGTGGGTGTAATGCCACTTTATTGTCTTTACCGATTGTTTCTAGCTTCGGTGGTTTCAGCTGCTTTGCAAGATTTTTCTGTGAGCTTCGTCTTCTTGTGCTTGGAATTCGAGTGCCAACAATTTGTATGATGTGATATTTTAATTACAAATAAATTCCTTTTTCTTTGAAAGTGCAGAATGACGTCATTGTTATGTGATATTTTTTTTAAATAGTACATTTATCTGTTTTTTTGTGTGTTTTAAAATTACTTGTCCTGTTGTGTTTGCTTGTAATTGTCTAAAGCACCGTCGAGGGGAGGGTGGCGGTGACAGCAGGTAAAGCGAAAATACAGAAATAACATTTAGCGCAACGAAAGACACGGACCGTGAGAAGGACGGGACGGGCGCTAACTCGTCCCGTCCTTTTCAACGTCCGTGTATTTCGCTGCGCTAAATCTTATTTCTGTAATATGAACCGATTCGCCCAGCAACACGTCTTACCGAAACCAAAAATACGCTGCCTAGCAGGGAATAGCATAACACCCTTGTGGCGTAACAGGTTGCTTTCCAAGAGAGTGTAGTGGTACCTTTCTGCAGTATCCGGGAACGCCGCATCCAATAGGGCTTATTCACTATTAAAAGGAGTGACGGAACACTGCCCTGAAAATTGCATTGTATTTCCCATACAGGGCTCAGGTGCTCCGCCTCGAAGGCAGCAAGTACCTCCCACGTGGAGAATTTCGCCTCTAGTTTTGGCTGCCACGCGCTACTTCCGGGAATGGTAGCCCAATGCTTCAAAAAGGAGTGAAAAATGGTACAAATGATTTTACCTCTAGACACAGTCCCCAGAACTGTTTAGACTTCTTAGACTGTAGCCGTTCAGGACGCTGGACATCAAATTATAAATTCGACTTATTTAGGCATTGTTTTGGAGCTTTTCTCTAATGATGGCTGGTCATGTAAATTATAGTAGACTCCTTACCAACAACAAAGTACAACATTAGGCAATTTGGCTGATAGTCACGTTCCTCCTCTTATGCTGCCGCTGAAGTACTACCCCTTCGGCTGACTAAGCAACGTAAAAGGCATGTACCCCAAGTCGCGGCTACGGTTAACGACACCAACCTCAAATCCTAACGTCACACCCAATTTCAGGCCACGTACAAGCACAGCTGAATGGACAATTAAGCGTCAGGTTCATTTTCTTTTTGCGATTCCAACCAAATGGGGCGTCAAGTCTGGGCCTACCCGTGTTCCAAGCCACTTCACTCTAGTGTTCCCGGCCACATGATGCGTTATAACCAGTGGAGGCGTCAGAATGCCGCATAGCACACGTCAAAGCCTATGCAAGCTTTTTTAGCAGCCAGGTAACCTTTTTTCAAGCGATTTGGCTACACTTGCTTTTTAACACTGGGTGGGATTTCCCGTTAAAGGGATTTCCCATTAGAGCGAAGAAACAATAGGACAAGCGCATGAAAGGTCATTCCCCATAGCATGGTTCGCTAACTTCTGCGAAATTGTTTTAGTTGTGAGGTAAAATGAATCTTGTCCCACTTGTGGAAAATACCAGGTGTTATGATAAACAGCCTTTACATTACACAGCCTTTAAAAAGGCATGCCACCTACTGCTGTTTGTGAACTTCCTAGAAATTGTTATTGCTGCCCGGTATCTTTGTGTCTTGTCGCTTTTGGTATCAAAACCAGGCGTTATGGCTACAAAACAAGCGGTCAGCGATTTAATCACCCTCCGCACCCCCGCTTTTTTAAAACAAACCAAGCTGCTTCCGCTTCATTATGACAACATTTTGCTTTCGTGTTTAGGCGTACACGGAGGTCGGGGTCATTGTCTCTTTAGTTTGTCAGCATTAGATATCATAAAAAGTGCAACCTCCTGAATTTTTAATATCTCGAGAGCGACGACCACTCGGAATTTCACCGTCTTACCACAATGTCCTGCGGCGAAATTAGCTAGAGTACACGCACGCGCATAGAATTTTCTTCTGCAGGAGTGTCGTCTGCATTGATGTTCTTCTTAGAGTAACATACCCCCTTCTTCCTTTTGCGAAGGCCGTTTCGCTAGCCACCAACGGTAGCTAAGCAGCGTAAACATTACTAATTCACGTGCCACGCAAGTTACACGCAAGAAAACATTGAACGCGCATTTGAAATGCGCTAGTTCTATAAATAACCGCGGTTTCTCGTAAACAAAGCCATGCCGATACCGTGTCAGGGGCTATATCGCCCTCAAGAAAACAGCTTAGCAGGCTGTTTTCTTAGGAGTATCGTTTGTTGTTTGTGCTAAACCACAAACGATATGGCATTTTGCGCATGTGCGTACTGTCGCCAATTTCGGTGGTGGCCACGGTGCTAAGGCGCTAACGTGCAGATCGGTATTCGCTCCCGTGATTTTAAAACTTTGGAATTGTGTGCATATGACACCCTTTTTCCCTGTTTTTAACGCTGTGCTAATGCAGCTGCGGGGGTCGCTAAATTTATATGGCAACGGCTCTGTACTCATGCTGACGATATAACTTTTTTCCTCGAGTAATATAAATATTACCAAGCACACGACTGTACAAACTCGCGTCCGCAATTTCATTTTCCAAACACTGGAGCAAGCATTAGCATATCCACGGTGTTCCACCCGCCCGTCAATAGTCTGCTAGCCCCTCAATACTCTTCTGTCAGGAGCTCCACAGTTACCATCACCACAAAGGGGTAAAACTCACCATCCAATTCTCTTTTCATATATC
Source organism: Haemaphysalis longicornis (assembly GCF_048455015.1). Classification (NCBI taxonomy): domain Eukaryota; kingdom Metazoa; phylum Arthropoda; class Arachnida; order Ixodida; family Ixodidae; genus Haemaphysalis; species Haemaphysalis longicornis. The sequence continues at coordinate 120,644,040 of NW_027526407.1, forward strand.
GACTGACGCGGTGAAAGCGAACCTTACAAGGACTCAGAGGTTACATTCGCTGAAACTTTACATTCACTGTTAGCCAGTGCAATAAAAAACAAGTCCTCGCTATAGCGAGGACATAGCAAGGAAGACAAGACACCACACAGCATTATTCTGCTGTGTGCTGTCTGGTCTTCCTTCCCTTTTCTTACGCGGTTTGCGTTTTTGGGGCGAAGCCGATTAGTGGCTCGGGCTGTCGGCGTCTCATGTCGTCGTCGTCGTAACCGTCGTCTCATGTAGTCACGGTCCTAAACACCATGACACTCGTTTAAGCCTCGCGCTTGAACGTAACGCGTACTAAAAAACACCGGGACACACATCTACGCCTCGCGCGGGAACGCTTCGCCACGCCTACCAAAAAAACACCGGCACACTCGTTTACGCCTTGCGCTAGACGCCCCGTGCTTCAACGACACGAGACTTTTACAGCACAGCTGTATACGTCTACCCCCCAAACGGTTAAACTAAGTTGGCAAACACGCCAAGGCGCCAAGATTACACTTATACACTGCATGCATCGCCCCTCTTCAGTTTTCACGTTAGTGGAGATGGCCGCGGGATTTTTTTAAGCAATGAAGTCAACGATATTCACCTTGGACTAGCAGGGCGCACCGTCTCGCCGGTAACAATTGATAGAAAAGGTGGGGGTTCAACCGATGCTCTGTGGCTCTGAGCAACCTCACTATGAGAGTCAAATAACGAGCTCGCGCCGTCATCCCTCTTCCGTCTGACACGACTCCCAACAGCCGGTAGCGGCAAGGATACATGGCAGAGTTCAAACCGCCACAAAGCGATCTGAGGGGCCCCAGGCCAGCCGAAATGGCATCCCCGGTGCTGGATACAGATGCACCCCATTCGCCTTTAATTTACTGGCCTGTTGCCAAAAAAGAATTCATGACACATTTCATGGCGATGCTGAATCCATAACCGTCCCAGTTATGGATATAGTACGAGAGATGTACCGCCGACCACTGTGGGCAGTGACTTGCTTTAAATTAGAAGGGATGGTCCGATACTAATTAAAAAACCACAAGGCTTTATTGACCTCATACAAAAGCCATAAATATACCTTAAGGCAAGCATAAGTTAACCAGTACCGATGGCAGGACAATGAAGTCAATACTTGTTCAATACAATGACCCGCTTTATTAAAGACGCATTGGGACTAAGTAGGCGCATCGACCCCATTGCGGGCGAACAACAGAACTTACAAACACTCACAAGGGGCCTAAAATCGATCTTTTCGTGAGATTGGCCTCCAATTTCATTGACCGCCAATCGATGCATTTGCTGTGGAAGCTACGAATATCGACCGACCATGCGGAGCTAGGTGTTACCATTGTCACAGAATTCCCCGTGCCGTGGCGTTCTCACCTTTCCTGTCAAAGGTCTCCACAGACCTTGCGGACGAATGCTTTTTGTAGATTGTTGTACGCTTGAATCTCCACAAGATATTGTCCACTTCCCACTTACCGGCTGGTATTTCCCTTGCGCAGACGACCGAAAAGGAAGAGCAATGAGTCCTGGTTCTTAAAGGCATAGAAACTATCGCAAACGAGCGCCCGGCCGCAACTTGGTTCTGACTAGTCGCACCTATTTTCTGTTCTGGAATACGTAAACATACCGCAACGAGAGGGATTTGTACCTTCGTCCTGCCAGCCCCACTGAGAACAGCAGCGTGGCCCAAAAGCATATGTATCGAGAGCAGTAGACAATCCCCTGTTCTCCTTCCACAGTGACGAAGTGGACCATGACTGCTTATGCCTCCCAAAACTTGAGCTTATGACTGCTTATGCCTCCCAAAACTTGACGGAAACAGCTTACACGGAGTAGCCGCTTAATAAACATAACATTAGCCTGTATGTTGGTGGGTTTTTTATTCAGATAAAGGAAAAAACTCTCGGTAACCGGAACTAAAATTGCAGCGTCACCGTGTAAACGGAACCAGAAAGTGAACTTGTGAAACCCATTGGCATGAGAATCAGCTTTTTACAATCCCGGCCATTTCGTTTTTTTTTCTTCCTCCATGTTTGAGCCTGTTTGGCCTCGTAAGCCTTTTCTCGTCAATGGTCAGCCGTGTTAGCGCAACGAATGCAACATCACCGTTCTTGCTCCAGTCGTTCGGTCTCGATTCAAAACGACGTGGTTACAGAGCTCAGCTCCTGCCGCCTCGTTCGTGCTATCGTGGCGATATTCAAACTTCATTACCGCGTTTGCCGTCTAGTAAATTCGGTGGCTCGTAAGCACTCGCGAAGCTGAGGCCTCTAGTCTCCGTGAATGGTGCAGCTGCAAGCACTCAAACAAAAAAATATTGATGTATTTTGTAGTTCACAGCGACTCATTGTTTCCAAATCAACTTTGTGAATGCTGTGCCTAAACCACTTGTAGTTTTCTTGCTTTCTGAAAACTCATTCGCTACGTTTACCTTCTAGTGCTTAGAAGTTCATCAAATGGTATTAGGCGGGTGTACACACATAAATTAGCACTGTCCCACACCTATCTCAGTGAACGGAACTCCTGTTAAGCGGAACTAATTTTTTCGGTCCCTTGAAGTTACATTTATCGAGAGTCTACTGTACGAGGAAACACTTTCAGTAGCTAGATTGTTATTGCTGTACGTAATAAAAACGCTATTTTTAAGAGCACGTCACATACGCACTATCTTACGCTTACTCATGTAGAGTTTCATTTATGATTTACAGGACCACAATGCCACCACGCCAAGTTCTGATTGAAGAGCATAGCAGTCACCAGGAATAGTAACAGAATATTATACAAGATAGTCGCCTATAAAAAGCTAAATGGACGTTTTAATTTGGCCTGGGATATCGGCAACATAAACTTGAAAAATTAACGAGCCTAAGCCCGTTCCCTGATGTATACAAGAGCTTACACAATCAGTTCAAGGGTAACACTCGTTTGCGTAAACAAACTGTGAACGGTTGAACAAAGAACAATTAATCCAGGAAGCCCGCTAGGACCGGTGTTATTTTGCGTGTTTTAGCCAGATGTTGTGCGTGTAAAAGAGTACCGAAATCTCTGGCGAAATCTGAAAAACGCAGTGTACAGTAATATGAGCACTCATCGCTGGAAATAAACCAGCTGTGAAAGACAACAGTTTTATTTCTCAGGAAAAATGTTTTCTAAATCCATGTAGGCGCAGGATAAAAAGTAGCGTACACGCAAGAAATGAAACCAGGTGTGAATAACTTACGTGATCGAATAATTTGCTCGCAGCGGTAGTTCAGGATGTAGGCCAATAATTAGGGGCGAAGAACAAGTACTAAATTTATGTAAGGGAGCCATCCCTGCCTTCTAATAGCTGGACAGAACGCCGGGTTCAGGTGAGTGAGCAAGAATTTTACGCAAGGAGACAGACGAATGAGCAATGGTACCCCTAAAAAGTTCGAGTTGATACCGTCTGCAGCAGACCATGCAGGATCTTACAAATTCGGCATAAACTTCCCAATGTCAATGTCAATAAACTCGGTGACATAGAAATGTAAGATACATGAGGAACCGCAGAACCAAGACGCACCACCAGATGGAGCAACAAACACGTTCAACCCCTTACAACAAACCATGCGATCGGCAGGTTCAATGGCACCTGATTTTTTACCATTGACCACCCACCTAAACATTTGAGGGCCCCACAGATACGTTCGCGGTATGCGAGGCAGCTAGCATCTACTTTGGTTTTCAGTTAATTGAATATGAGGTTTAACCCACCGGCGCTACCCAGGCGATGAGGCGCGCCATAGTGGATCGCTCCGGATTATTTCTCACCACCTGGGGATCTTCAACGTGCCCAGATATCTCGAACACACGGGCGTTTTCGCTTTTAGCCTCTATCACCAAAGCGGCGGCTACGGCCGGCAATCGAACACGCGTCCTTGGGCTCAGCAGCACAACGCAGCTCCGACTATGGGATTCTGAAGTACCTGATTCTTCGAGTCCGTTAAATAGAAGTCTATGACCCTGGAAGGGGGCACCACCCCTAGTACTCTACCTTTTTTTGCCATAGGCTACCCCGTTTATTAGCCAATCTCCCACGTGGGTATGTGCCATTAGTGAAGGAGTAATAACAACAAGCAAGAGGTGGGTCTGGCACAGTGCACACTGGAAAATGTGAAAAATTGGGGTGTTCTGAGATAGAAGCGTGGCATAAGTATATTGAGGCACATAAAAGTATTCGAAAGCAACAAGCGTCGGCCTGAACCGCGAAGTATAACAGGCTATAGTGAAATCGATTCGCTGGGGTCATATTTTACGAAGAGTGTTCTATTGACACCATGCCGCACCTAATTAACCTAATGGCTGGTAGACCACATATTTCTGTACGCTAAACTCGTCTGAACCCTGTGCGACGTATTTTCAGAGCGAGCCGTTGGGCCAGCTGGAATCGGTACCCACATGTCAATGAGAATTGTGCGCCAACGTATGCGAGCGCGCTTCACGGCCACACTTCCCAAGAGGATGACGTTGCCTACAGGCATCTGATGGATAGAACAGAGGTGGCCGCTTTTTCGGAGTCTACAACTGAACACTGGCAACCTTCTGCATCAGTTGCAGTCACCGAATCGAGACAAGCGCAAGATCAAGGAAAAGAATCCCCGACCAGTTCTACCTGCCCCGCCCGCCTTGCGGAATCCCGGCGGAGATCGCACGGCTTCCAAGTCGTCGATTGTTTGGGTCTTAAAGTCGCTAGGCGATCTTGGTAGCTGGCATGGTGAGGATTGACATGTTAATACTGCCATTGCAGCCTGCGTGGATGCAATTCCTTTCTTTTCAACCACGTATACGACGCCCCCATCCGTTGGCGGGATTTGTTATAACGACCCGGCAATGCACACGTCTGTTCACCAGTCAAGCGAAAACCATCTCCCCACTATCGGCCACCTCTGACGAAGCACGTGCCTGAAGTATGACCGGGGTACACATCACCGAGTTAAGTAGCGGTCATGTCAATGGCGCCGGGGGTTCCTGGCACCCTTCTCCGAGTGGCCCTATTGAATGTACGTGGCCTGTCAAACAGCCGCGAGCAGACTCAAATGTTGCATGCTTTGACTTGGCAAACTCCGAGTATGAGACTATTCCAGGGGAATAAAACTAAACGATCGTCCCAAGAAGCCACCTCACAGGACCTGGAGCCCTTTTCAAGCAGTATCAGGTGTGTGTGAACCATGCTGTCAATAGCTTCCCCGGACGTACGCTGTTTCCAATTAAGTATTTCAGTCTGTCCCTGCATTCTAATGCCAGTACTGTTGAATGTAACCACTGATTTTTTTATTTGCTGGGAATTCAGTTTCTTCGATCACGAATGAAGAGTTTTCGATGTATATGACGCACCGAAGAAAATTGATCAACGCTGTATTTTTTCGTTCAGTTAGGTTAGTTCAGGCGTACTAGTTGTACTTTTCTTGCTTGTGGGGATTTCAACTTTGTCTGTGCTCCCGTCTGTGTCTGTGCTCTGCGTATGTGCGAATGAATAAAGTGAAATGTTATGGCATTTTACAACTTCTTGACTGGGCTTCTGCAATGTGGTCTTAAATACTTCCCATCATGACACGACATTTGCTCAATTTCAGCGTAGCAGTCATGCTCGCTACGACGGCATTTATTTCTCCGCTTCACTGCTTAGTTTCGTGGACAGCCATCATTATATGGCTGTCTTTTTCTCCTGTTACTGTTTTGTATTGGTGCAGTACTCTGAGCCTGCTTCAAAGCGGTGCGTAATTGACTGGCGGCTCTTGAAGGCAAGCACCTCGCTCTTGTAGTAGAACGAGTTTGATAAAGCAGTGAGCTGTGTTATTGAAGATGTCACAAACATTGATGGCCTTGCTGTTTTAGGAAATGCGAGCTTCTGAAGCAAAACTTCGAAGATGTGGCTATGCATTACGGCAAATGCGTTCTTTTACATGTGTGGATTGCGGCAGGTTAAAGAGGGGTTCGCTGTTTTGCTGCAGCACGAATGCATACTGCCTGGCCAAGGTTCAAATGATACAGCTTATTCCCACATATAAATATATTACTTGATTGTTTGACTTAGCGTTGAACGACTGTATGTTCACCGGCTGACCACTATTTACTTCGGGAGAAGCAGACTAAACGACTCTTGTGAGACGATCGAAAGCATAGTCTAGAGAAACATTTTCACAGTGCAGTACAATTTCCAAGTACTCATTGATGAGGACCTTATTCAAGAAGTTTCGATGATTACTACGAGAGCTTTTTGTGTTAATGTGCTACTTTGGAAGAGAACACGCTTAACTAACTACTACTTCTACCTGTTCCTGTGTTGACTGGTGTGGGGACAGAAATAACATTGACCTCTGTGGCTATCTGAGGTCCATAGTACATTTTAGGTTTTGACGGTTGGAAAGACTTTTGCAAGGTTGGCTTTGATAGTTTGCCAGAGGATTTTGATCAAAACATTATAGTTCTCGGCTGCTACGGTCTTTATTAAAGCTTTCCGTGTTTGATCCCTCTCATGAACATTCTACCGCACACGCACTATTCCTGTGCACAATAGCACTGACCCTCTAAAATTACTGAAGGTAGCACGTTACTGTCGCGTAACTTTTTGTAAAGAATATTACAGTTTTCCCGAAATTTCTTGTTTCTTTTTTACCTGTAGAAACGAACTCAATTGGTGCGCATGGCACATGTCGGATTTACAGTTGTTCTTTTGCCACCAATCTACACATAGCCAGAAGTATTTTTGAACACTGCGAAAAGGGCGCATGGCAAGTGGCTGTGATTTAGATAGACCTTACCAAGGCTTTGGACCGTCTATTGCATAGTTTTTTTTTAAGGAGATAGTCTTTCTTGGGCTACTTAAACCCATTTTGTTCTGTCTACCTGTGATTCGATTCAGCTAGCCGGCCAAAGGGAAACAAAATATCCGCCGTAGTCATATATACTCACAGCAAATTCTAAATGTCCAAGTCCGTTGTCAATGTTCATACTTGTCAATATTGTTGAACCAAAACAAGACAGTACAAAAATATGGGACAGAAAAACAATACATAAGCGATATTTTCAGTGTTACTCTATAAAAAAAGTCTTAGATGCTTGATTTTTGCGAAATGGAATACAATATCCACTGCAGAGAGAGAGAGAGAGGGAGCAGCTTTATTTAGTCGCCTGCAGAGCGGTTTCGCAGAAAAAAGTTTACTCTGTCGCTAGGTGTCTGCCGCGCCACTGTAGCTTCTGGCGGCATTTTAGAAATCAAGCGGCAACAGATACGAAAGGTTCCATTGAAGAGGTTACACATTCCGTTTGGAACGCACGTGGAGTAGGGCAACGTTCTTCTATAAACGTTGAAGTAGGGCGCCTCGACTCACGTGCGTCTCCGCCGTACAGCAGCTGACATTTAGGAAGCCGGCGTGGAGCAGTGGAACGCGGTAAATTTAAAGGGGTCCTGAAATACCTTCCACCGATGCATGGATGTACATGTAACCAAATAAAGCAATGTATTAGCAATCTCCTCCCGCAAGAATTTTGTTAAAGCCATGAGTATTAGCTGAGAAGTCGTAAATCAAAAACCGCGCATTGTCGTCGCGCCGCGTTTCCTCCTCCTTTCAACTTGCTCTCCGCTGTTGACGGCGGTGAGCCTTCCCTCCCATGATGCTGCGCTCCGCAGCGGTGACGTACTTCCGCTATTGCGATGCTCAGACTGCCGTCTGCTATGGGCAAGCTTTGTTGACACCATGAATCCCTCACTCCGCTCAATGTTGGAAAAGCGAACGAAAAATCTGGCCGCCTGTGTGCGGCGGCCTGGCCTTTGCCCTTTCGCGGTGTACGTTGCTGCAGTTGCAATCGGCGGCACGTGACTTTCTATCGGCGGCGAACTCGCAGCCGCGCGGGGAGGATCGTGCGCTCGTTCTCTTTGAGGCACCGCGCACTGTTTATCCAAAAAGCGCCGTATCAGATGTGGCCCCGCTGGTGCCGCGTCTTATTTTGCAGCGGTAGTAATTCCTTCCGGCGGCATGTGAAAAAGACATTTTAAAGCGATACAGAACCCGTGCACAAAAGGCTTCAATCATGTGACCAGTTCAGCTTGGGGCGACGCGTGGTGGAGAGCGGCAACGTCGGCAAGGCATGCTCCGCCGCGGCTCTGAGCTTTCTAGCGCTGGAGCCAGCGCCATTTCTTTGACAATCTCAAACATCGGTTGCCTTGGCAACAAGGGACAAACCGCTCCAGAATTCAGTTACGGTTCCGTGATCCCGGTTCAGCTCGGGCCCCACCTCGCGACATGTGGGCACTGCAGGCGTACCACTCACTCCCATTGGGAAGTGCGAGATGCGTTTGGCATTACAGGAGGCGATGGTGTGTGTGTTGTGGACGCCTTTGTTTCGCGATGAAATGCGGCGCAGTGCTTCTGCGGGTGATAGTGCTTCCCATGGTCTGGATTATCTTTCTAGAGCGACGTATGACTCAACCTCGCATGGGGTATGTGCAGTGTGCGTGGCTAAAAGCCATCTCGGCTTGTGCGCCAGACTTAAGTGACTTGCTGTTCGTCCCCGCAAACCGCGCGCGAGGTGAATGCCGAATTTACGACGGGCAGGAGGAGGCAACCCATCGTCTGGCAATCGCGGTTAAGACTTGCAACGCATGTTGTTACGTTGTGTTCGTTGAAAACGCATCTCTGGATTGTTTTGAAGTTGAATAAAGTGTGTGCGTCAAACCCAGGAATTCAGCTCGGGGACATCTCTGCGATTGCACGAAAGAAGTGCCTTGGGGCTTCAACGCTTTCTTTATGGAACGTACTCAGGTAAGAGAATATCCATGCCGTGTTATGGCCGTGTTGCATTCAATACAAACGGTTAAGCGTTTGTCTACACGTGTTTCGTTTGTCTTAAAATGTCCAAGCACTCCGGCACTACGCTGGCAGATCAGCCGGTGATCCGACGCTGAGCAGACGACTCATCTCTTTGGCGGAAGTGCGTAAAAAGTCGCCCAATAGCAGGATGTCTCGCTCATGACGAACATCTGGGAATCGATGATGTAGACATGTGAAGATGGCGGCGTCCAAAAACCCTCAACTACGAACTCGTCACGCTCGAACCAGACGTACCTAAGTGCTCGGAAGGGTAAGGTGTAGTGACCACCGTATGGTAAGATCTCGAATTAGGCTAGATTTGAGGAGCGACCGCAACAAGCTAGTACGAAAGAAGCCGATAAATGAGCTAACAGTAAGACGTAAAGCAGAAGAATTCAGCATCGCGCTGCAGAACCGATATTCCGCTCTTAACGAGGAATCCGAGCTTACGACACAGGAAGCCAGCGACAACCTTACACGCATTATCATGGAGTGTGCAGTAGAAGTCGGGGGCAGTATGGCTGGACAGGATACTGGTAAAATTTCACAGGAGACGAAAGATCTAATACGGAAACGGCAAACCATGACAATCTCCTCCGCAGCTGACAGAATAGAACTAGCGGAGCTCTCGAAGTCAATTAATAACTGTAAGACGGCTGACATACGGAAGTATAATATGGAGAGGATCGAATACGCTGTAAAGAACGGAGGTAGCCTGAAAGCAGTGAAGAGACGTCATGGCGTGGGGAAAAATCAGATGTATGAACTTAAGGATAAGCATGGCAATGTCATTACAAATAGGAATAAAATAGCCACAGTGGCCGAGCAGTTCTATAGGGATCTCTACAGTAGCCGGGACATCCAGGATAATGCCGAACGAGACAGTAGTTCCGAGGAGACAGACATCCCACCAGTAAGGACCGAAGAAGTAAGGAAGGCTTTGAAAGAAATGAAAGGGGGCAAAGCACCTGGTGAGGATCAGATAACAGCAGACGTCTTGAAGGATGGCGGAGAAATTGTACTTGGAAAACTGGCAAACCTGTATACGCAATGCCTAATGACCGCAATGGTACCGGAATCTTGGAAGAGCGCGAACATCATCCTAATCCATAAGAAAGGCGACATGAAGGAGTTGAAAAATTACAGGCCGATCAGCTTACTGTCAGTCGTCTACAAGGTATTTACCAAGGTAATCGCTAACAGAATTTCTGCAACCTTAGATTTCAGTCAACCTAAAGAACAAGCAGGGTTCCGTAAAGGTTATTCAACAATGGACCATATTCAAGCGATCAATCAGGTGATAGAGAAGTGCGCTGAGTATACTGAACGCCTATATATAGCCTTCATCGATTATGAGAAAGCATTTGACTCGGTCGAAACCCTAGCAGTCATTCAGGCATTACGGAACCAGGGGGTAGATGAGCATTATGTAAGAATACTAGAGGATATATACAATGGGTCTACAGCTACCATCATCCTTCATAGGGAGAGCAGTAAAATACCTATAAGGAAGGGTGTCAGACAAGGAGACACAATTTCTCCAATGTTATTCACAGCATGTTTACAAGAAGTATTCAGAACGTTGGATTGGGAACAGGTGGGAGTAAGGGTTAATGGAGAATACCTCAGTAACCTCAGATTTGCTGATGACGTTGCCTTGCTAAGTAACTCGGGGGACGAATTGCAAAGCATGCTTTCACACTGGGCGAACAGAGTAAAACCGTGGGCCTGAAAATTAATATGCAGAAAACTAAAGTAATGATGAATAACCTAGGGACAGCACAGCGGGTTGAGATAGGTGGCGAGGCAGTGGAAGTGGTAAGCGAATATATCTACTTAGGCCAAGTTGTGACCCCAGATCCCAACCATGAGGCGGACATAATTAGAAGGATCAGAATGGGGTGGGGTGCATACGGCAGACATTCTCAGATAATGAATAGGAGACTACCATTGTCGCTGAAGAAGAAAGTGTATGACAGCTGCATCTTACCGGTACACACCCACGGGGCAGAAACTTGGAGGCTCACTAAGAGGGTTAAACTTAAATTGAGAATGACTCAGCGGGCAATGGAGCGGAAAATGATAGGTGTAACATTAAGGGACAAGAAGAGATCGGAGTGGGTCAGGGAGCAAACTGGTGTTAAAGACATATTAGTAAAAAATAAGAAGAAGAAATGGACGTGGGCAGGCCATGTAATGCGAAGGCAAGATAACCGCTGGTCATCAAGGGTAGCCGAGTGGATCCCTAGAGAAGGCAACCGTTGCAGGGGACGGCAGAAAGTTAGATGGGCAGATGAGATCAAGAAGTTTGCGGGGATAACTTGGGAGGTAATTGGAGAATAATGGGAGAGGCTTTTGCCCTGCAGTGGGCGTAGATAGGCTGGTGGTGATGATGATGATGATGATAAGATGACCTAAAACTCAATCTATTGCACGAGACATATACGCCGCTACCACTCATATAGTTCGTCCGCTAACACCGATCATCATCGACACCGATTCGCATGCCGCCTGCAGACAATTGATCTGAAACGATCTGCACCACCGCACAGCCCGCCTGATCAAAGACGCGCTCGACTACAATGAATGAAAAACTTTTATTTAGCATCAATCACTGGGTTTTTAATACCCTTGCTAGGAGTCGGCCAGTATCCCTTGGGACCTAGCGGCTGCCTGAGCTTGATTCATGATTGTCCGTTGGCCTTCTAGGTCTGAGCTGAGCATCAGAGCCTCCCATGTGTCTATGGTATCTGTGCCATCGGATATCTGTGGGCACGTCCATATCATGTGGACCATGCTTGCCAGGCTGTCGCAATGTTTGCATTTGGGTTCAAATTGACCTGGACAGAGTTTAGTAAGCAGTAGCGGATTTGGGTAGGTTCCAACCTGTAATTTTCGCCAGATTACCTCTTCCTTCTTGGTGAGTTTACGGTCTGCGTCCGGGTATTCTTTTCTTGTTAACCTGTAGTATTCAGTTATTTCTCGGTAGGTGAACATCCTGTCTTTTTCAGACAGTATGTGTCCTGTGGAAGGAGCGCCTGATCCTGCCTGGAAAGTGAGTCCTCGGGCGAGCTCGTTTGCTCCTTCATTGCCTCTGAGAGCCTGATGGGCCGGGGTTCAGATTAGTAAAACCTGATGGTCCATGGGGTTTTTGGCAAGGATTCTGACCGCGTCAGCTGACATTAGTCCTCTGTTATAATTGTTTATGGCGTTTTTGAAGTCGCAGATAATTACTTTGGTATTTTTGAACGTAGCTGCCAGCGCTAACGCCACTTCTTCCGCCGTTGTGAAAGATCTATTTCTGATCGTGCAGCATGCGCGTATGACCATGTTCTCATCGGACGCAACCGCAATCTTGTCTCTTCTGCGATGGTATTCCGCAGCATCAGTGTATAATACATCGCACCGTCCTTCGTACTTCCTCTGTAGCGCTTCTGCCCTGCTCTGTCTCCTATCCTCATGGAACGCTGGGTTCATGTTCTTTGGAAGGGGAGGAATTGGGATATTGTTTCTGATGTCCGGGGGAATATCCTCTTGCGGGTCGTCTGTGGCTTCATGGGAGATACCGAGTTTGCTCAAGATATGCCTGCCTGCCTTGGTTGACAACAGTCTTTGGTGCTGTGCAATTCTTGCCGCCTCGATCATCTCGTCTATGGTGTTGGAGACGCCTAGCTTCATGAGCTTGTCCGTGGAGGTACATATGGGAAGTCCTAGGGGACTACAAACTGTACACGTTCCACATTATTTGGACTCCTGAGCACGAGGGTTTGGCAGGAAATGAGCGAACACATATGCTCGCTCGAGCAACTATTTCCCGGGCACCTGACCAGCTCTCGTCAACCGTAAGCGATGCACAGCGCTCCTTAAACGATGCACAGCCATTATTTAGCCCGCGGGAATACCTCGAGTGTTTTCGCGCGCAGCGCAAGGCTCATCCCTCCCCACATCATACACTCACAAGGCGGCAGTCCGTCCTCCTCCGACAGATTCAGACTAACACATTACCCACCGAACATCTCACACATCGCTTTCGAAATTTACCTGGCACCCCTACTTGCTCGTTCTGCGGAGGTTACCCACACTTATCCCACACAATATGGGCCTGTGATCAACATCCAAAGTTGATCCCCATCCCGAATCCAACTATGGAATCCTGGGAGGCAAGTGTGGCAGACCCCAGCGCTGCGACACAGCTCCTGCTGACGTCCAGAGCGGAGGAAGCCATGGCCACGGCTTCCCAAGACGGCGCCCTGGACTAAGGGTGCTCAGGAAAATAAAGTTTACTTCCTTCCTGCCTTCCTTCAGTCCCGTGCTTCTTAATCCTTCTCGTTCAGTGCCATTGCATCACACCTCATTATAACCCCCATGGGATATTCTCTAAGTAATGGATAGGATTGGTAAGGAAAGTTTGGACCTATTTTTGTTTTCTGCTACCAAAACACTATATCAAACAACTGGAAGGAAGACCGTATTTACGTATTGAGAAGTGTATATAGCGCTCTCATTAGCCATGCATGGGTATGTGCTACACAAGCCACAAGCCACGCTCTCACACACAGGGGGAGGCAGCGACTTGTAGCAGTCGCATCGCCATCGCTGGGACGAAGGAGAAGTCGTGTCTCGTTGGCTCTCTCCCTAGAATAACTGGACTGCGCTTCTTGGTGCCTCGGTGCTAGCCTTCCCGTTGAAGTATTAAAGTGTGAAAACATTCTTATCCAGCAAATGTTCGACTGGCTCAAACTATTGTGGCAGCATGCATTTTGTGTACCTCACATGATTCCTTGATTTTCAAAAAAAGTGTGTAGACTTACTCTGTCCAATTTAGACGACTTCTATGGCGGATTCAAATAAGAGACCAATATTCGCCTCCAATCAAAGACTATAAATAAAACGCGTTTATCATCAGGCGTTTTACTTAATTAAAGCAATTTAAGAGATAACGTATTAACTAAACCATTCATTAGAAAGCCCATTGGCCAACAAACCAGACAAATTAGGCATCATAATCTGTGGCCTACTATGTGCACTGCACGAGAAAGGGCACTCCTAATGACTGCCTCCCATTCCCCTTCTGCGCTGCCGCCGTTCATTCCTGGCCTGCGAATTTTCTCTACTTTGTCTCTCCGTCAAATTATTAGCCTTCTTCTTCTAGTCCCGTATCTCGGTATCCAGTAGGTTATACTCCTGGCCGACTTCTCGGTTCATCTCACTACATGGATGGCCCTATTCCATTTTTTTCGAATTTAGACTAGGACATCTTTACTCGAGTTTGCTCCCTAATTAAGGATGCCCGTTATCTGTACCTGTGTGTTACTGGTATGAATATTCGCTCCCTTACTTGCTTTGTCGACCTCAGTTCTTTCTGAAGTTCAGTAAAGCGCCAAGATTCCGCTTTAAAAGTCATACCCGGTAGAATGCTTTGCCTAAAAAACTTTACTTTTTTTAGATTAAGGTAGCTTACTCTAATACTTTCTCACTGCTTGCGGAGTGCGCGCCAAACCCATTCCTATTATGCGCTGGATTTCTTCCTCGTAGCTGGGATCGGAACGGACAACCTGTCCACAGTAGTTGTATTCTTCTACGCGTTCCAGTATTTCGCTACCTATGAAGAAAAGCCGGTTTGAGCATACGTATTTATCACTACTTCAGATTTTCTCCCATTTTTAATCAAATTGCGAAGGTGTCCTGTACTAGACGCTCCACCATTTCTTGCAGTTGTTCTGCAGATTCACTGAGTAGGATCATGTCTTTACACCTCACACGACTTAAGTATTGCCGTTAAACCGTATACCTTCATTTTCAAAATCATGTTTTCTGAATACGCCCTCCAAACGCCACGTGAACAATATTGGTGAAATGGTATCTTCCTGTCATGATTCTTTTCTGATAGTGAACTTTTCGCTTTGCTTGTGAAGGACTAGCTTGCCTGGACATTCCTCGTATATGTCGTCTAGGACTTTTATTGGTCCCGTCTTTTCCTTGGATTTTTAACGCTGCGAATACTGCTCCGGTGTGTAATGAATCAAGCGCTTTTTGATAGTCTCTAAACGTCAGGTAAAAAGGTTTGTCATGCTTTGCACATTTTTCTAATATATGAATGAAGACATGGATGTTATCCATTCTATAGTATCCTTTCCCAACCCCAGACTGTTCCCTAGGCTGCTGAAAACCTAAGCTGTCACTGATGCCGTTTAATATTACCTCGGTAAACCGCTTCTAAACAATTAAATGTAGGCCGATAAGTTCGCAAATATTAGCACCTTCGCTCTTTTTTCTTGTGAGTAAGAACTATGCTGGCATTTTTTTCAGGTTATGGGTACTTTTAGAGCCTTTGGGTATTCTGAAATATGGTTTAGCAAGCTTTTGCACTTGCAATATCTCACCCCTGTGTTAGAAGGTCCACGGTTAAGCCACCGTCGCCTGCAGCCTTTTCGTTTTTCATACCTCTGAACACTTTTCCTATATCCTCGTTAGTTACTAGCCGAACATGGCAAGATAAGCATGTGGCTTCAACAAGACAATACACGCATGACAGGACAAATTCACAATGCGCGCTCAATGTATGTGAGTGCGTGTAAGGATTGATATTTGACGAAATGTTGTTGGTATGCGCCTACAAAGGCCAGACAACACATCAAACTTACGTATTAGTTCCTAAATCTCAAGTGTGCCGAGTGAGCGAAGCACTGATTTTACAGCGAAAGGGCGCCATTTGTATTTTGGGGGCGTATCAGGGCAGGCCTACGCGCATTTTACTTGCTTGGTTGACCCAGGCATGCAGGTGCTGGCACTCGGCAGTAAAGGGGACGGTTTCCTCGGATGGTGTGGAGTGACAGATTTGCGTCAGGAAGCGCTAGAGCATTCAGAGCTTGCTCGCAAGTGCAATTTTTATAAGCGGCCACCGGGCGCATGCTTTTGTTCCAGAATTCTGGCAATCCGTTTCAACAAACGCACACCGCAGTTGTTCCGCGACGACTAAGGTAGTACGACTGAATGCCAATTCTTATATCCACATTATTGTTACACAGGTGGCAGAATTCCGTCGCCGACAACATTTAGATCGAGCAAGCCGCAAAAGCTTACAGGGTATGCAGAGGACGAAGAGCTATGCTGCTTAAAGGAGCGTGTGGTAGGCGCGTTGTGTAAGCCATGCACATTATCATTGGTCGACCCACGAACAGAAAAAAATGCCTTTTCAGCCCTCAGATTGCGAAAACAGAATTCTCAGCTTGCAAATTGGAGCCTTTACGTGTAGCTTTTTGAAACAATTGGCGATATTTTCTGTCAAATTTTTAAATGTCATCCATATTTTTGTTTTTGTGCTATAATTTTAGGTTGCGAATTGGCGAAGAGTTATACGTGCTGATTGTTTGTTTCAAAAATTGTTTTGTTTCAGTACCTGTTTGTTTTATTTGTGAATTTGAAAACTGTTCTTCACCCTTTATACATTTCTGGTGGGAGTGAAGGCATGTATTTCGTGTTCAATGAACATTATAATAGTTGTAAATGGCTTGGAGAATGTTTTGATGCTAAATTTGTGAATGCATGTTTCATATTGGAAAAAGTATTTTCCGGCAGTCAGGTTCAGTAAACGTTATTAACAGAAATTGTAAAGGCAAGCGATATGGAAATGTGGTGCTGTCAGCTCACCCATTTAAAAGCGTGTGCTTATTTATACTGGAGTTTCTTAAGAGGCAGCTGTTTATTCTAAGGAGCAGGAAGAGTAGATCCACGAGAAGCAATCGATTTTATGTCACGCATCTTAAACGCTTGATTCAAGAAATGTAATAAAATGTTTCTGCAGTTATAAAAACAGCAATATCTGGTGTTCGTACATGGGAAGGAAGTACCAAGCGAGAGGAAAGTACCCCTTAAAGGAGCCATGAAGAGAAAACAAAAGTTTGTTTTATTCGAAAGATTAGGTGTTTCATAGTACCCCAAGCGCTTTCCCGGAAGCAAATGATGTTTTATTCACTGATAAATAAGGCAATTTAAGCCAAAATTTTAAATCTCCCGCTAAAATTGAACATTCCGTGACGTGTACAGTGGCGTCATAGAGCCGGTCCATGAAACAGATACTTAGTATGTCGACTCCATATAGCACCCACACGCGGGAGTCGATCGAGACGGCGGCCATTTTAAAAATACTAGTAAAACCTAGTGCACCCGCAGCCCTAGTCATGGAATCGCCTGATCCGGAGAACAAAACTCTCGCCGAGGAGCTCGGGCTTGCATTTAACAACCTCACACCACAATAACGCTCAATGCTTCTAAGTGCACGAGCGGCAAGAGTTGTGGGATACGCGGTGGACGGGAAAGCGACCATTCCGCGATAGCCACAACAGACGAACGCCCAGCCGTCGGCACCGCTGCCTCGTCAGCCCCGTCGCGACGGACGAATATAGACTGGTACGTATGTGCCGTATTTTGATTACGGTTAATAATAGTTCAATTTCAGTAGCAGTATCACTTATGCCAGTTGGCCGGTGTCGTGTATGGAAAGCCGTTCGCGCGAGCTCTCTGCTTCGACCAGAAAGATACGAGCGTCAATGCGCGGTGTTTACGGCATTTTTTTCCCCAAGGTCAGAGCGATTTGACGAAGTCAGCAACGAGCGCCAGCATGTTCCAGGAGTGAGCTAACGTAAGGGTCCCTGCCGTAACTGAACAAACTGAAGTTTT
Organism: Haemaphysalis longicornis; assembly: GCF_048455015.1. Classification (NCBI taxonomy): domain Eukaryota; kingdom Metazoa; phylum Arthropoda; class Arachnida; order Ixodida; family Ixodidae; genus Haemaphysalis; species Haemaphysalis longicornis. Next base: position 120,661,577 of record NW_027526407.1, read on the forward strand.
CAGTGGTTGTAAACTGGAAACGAGCTCGTAACGACAGCAGCAAACCAACACCATTCGAAACTTACGCGACGACTGGCACTATCTCGTCGCTTCTTGCTGTTCCTTACTCCCCTCGTTTCTATTTTTACCTTTGCTGGTTGGCGATATGACGGCCAACCTCCTGTGAAGGGATTACGATACGAAGCAAGGTCGCGGCTGTGCGTGCTGGAACGGTTCGTTGGCCCCGAAGAGCCTCGAACCCGAAAATTCGTCTGCGCGACGACGAGATGTCGAGCTCGGCCGGCGCGCTAGTTTCGTACGCATTGGCGCACACGCTTGCGAGTTCGTTCGGACCTTCAACCGTTTACTACACCGTTCTTTGTCATAAAAAGAATGTGCAGTATGTTTCACGGGCATTTAGCTCGCTATGCAAGCTGTAAGCCCTGCCTAACATGCGTTTGCTTTTGCCGGCCTCCGCCAATCGCAGAGCTTAGCCCATGTGACGGCATAGGTTCTGTTGCGGGAAATGAGCTGGTGGGTCGCATGACCATTCCCGTTTTTCCTAATTATGTAGCTTATTTGAGCGAAGTTTGCGTTATAAGTGGTGTCGTTATGGTTCTAACGAGGCAATCTTTCGAATGAACCAAACTTGTGTTTTCTCTTCATGGCTCCTTTAATAAGCCAAAGGAAAGTTTTACCCGCCCGTTATCTTAGTG
>NW_027526407.1:120662371-120827371 GCF_048455015.1 Haemaphysalis longicornis
TGCTATCGACGCTAAATGCGGCGTTTTAGAAGGGCTGCGGGAGCCGTCGGAAATCTGATCACTGAACTTGCGCTTACGTACATCCTTCAGGTGCTGTTTAGTTGGTGGTAGGTTGTCCGTCACCGTAGCGGTAGCCATGGCCGAACGCAGCGGGACCGTGCCGACCGGAGGTGAAGAGGTGAGAGTCAGCGTCTGGACCAATTAGCTTGAAATTTCGCAAGAAGAAGTGGGAACGTAGCAGGACTAACTGAGAAAAATTTGGTGATGGTCAAGTTAGCAGGAACAGCGTAAATTATACCGACCGCACCACCGAACAACGGTGGGCGGCCGACATGATTCGTCTTCCTCTTCCACCACTTCCTCTTCCTCTTTGAGACAGTCCACGCACTGCAAGCTGAAGGAAGAGCTTGTAAAAAAAATTCCCCCGCATTTTCCCGAGGGGGAGAATGTGAAAGTGCGAAGGCACGGTTGTCGGGCCGCTTGCGGCGCTTGCGCTCGGCCCCCGCAGCCCACCGCCTCGCCGCCTTCTCTTCCATCTCTTCCATCGGGTTTGTAGTATCACGTGTACACCACGCAGTTATCAAGCCGCTATAACACCGCTGAGTCGCCAACGCACGCCGCTGACGACGTAGTTTGAATGCGTTAAAGATATAAGGCGCGTCACTAACACTGATATCACCGTCGCGTCCGTGGCTTGGTCGGTAGAGCGTCGCGCTGCGGCCGCAAAGTCCTCGGATCGAAACCTGGCGCCAGATGCTGTTTCTTTTTTAAATATAGAGGAGCACTGCGGACGCCGCCGCCGCCGCCGCCGCCGCCGGCGGTGGATGGTTTGGGGTCGCTTATAAAGTGCATTCGCACTTAAAAGCTTATCAGCGTCTGTTTAAGTCCAATCGTGCTGCCTCTATTTATATGTGAACTCCTCGCGAATGCCAGGCCATGGTGTGGTTGCAGAAAGTCTCTCGAGATAGGAGCAATGCACATTCGTTTTTATTCTTAAATACGCAACAACGTTAAGCTCACTTTCTGAAGGTTTAAAAAGCTATAAATAGCGCTTTCAACGGCTGCGCTTGTACCGTTAGATCAAAGTGCAGAGAAAAGGCACCAGCTGGGCCGAAGTGCTTGCTTCTGCTTTCTTTCGCTTCCGACAACTCTCCGATTACGTTACAGAACTGGCGAGCACGCATATTTAAAGCAATGGGAGTGGCAATCCGAGACGCAAGTTTAATTTCGTAGCCTTTGTGTGCGACTATTCTCAATTTGCGCAACACGTCGCTGCCCTAGATGGAACAGCGAAGAGAAATTACTAGGCTCTATACGGCTGGTCTACTGAGATACTGCATAGGCTGACATGTAATTCTGCTGTTAGCAGGGTCGCCGGAGACATCGATTGACGCAAGATGACGCAGTCTGCTGACGACAGATGCGTTTCATTACTGCCTACGCAAGAACCAGAGCACAAAAGGTTAACAATATAATGGACCCTTTTATTCAGTGGAATAAAAAGCCAAAGAATAAAATGAAGCAAAAAAATCGGTCTCTACATTGAAAGTTATCATTTATTTGCCTAGTATTGCAGAAATTTAGTAGGGTCTCTCTTAGAGGACACTCTGAACGACTTAAGAGTTGTAGCTACTGGGAGCGCTGTAAAAGAGGAATTTCTTGCGACCATTGGTATGATGTGAGTCAGAACAGTCCAAACGCGAACATACAAACTGGGTGCTCTGGTGGACTACATCTGTTACGAGCACAACCTACAATACTCTTGTTGTTGAGAGAGGAATATGCGTTGATTACACTACTGCTACTGGGTGGCGCTTTCTGCCACTCTGTTCGGGTCGACGTATATCACTAGGAGCCGCTCTCATACCACCAAAAAGCCGGTCAGATGCCGCCGCTGCTACGATGTTTTAATGGATGCTGAAAAGATTCCAGCGCGAACATCCGGTCTAGTCTAGTATTTGTAGGGACAACTTTGAGGATTCGCTTGACTTCTACGCTCCAGTGAGCTAATTGAAGAGTAGGGATGATAAGTTCAAGTACAAAATGGGGTATGATATTTCGACAGCGTTGCAAAGACGTCGTCAACGACTGCATAAACTTTAAGGATCAGAACCGGAGAATTTGGGCACCCCATCGGCTCGGTAGGAATGCGCCATAACGAAGCTGAATTGCCACTAAAACGGCCCCAGCAAGCCATGCTCTGTGTTTTGAAGACGTTCTCACCTTCTGAAGCAGGCTAAACCAAAGTGTTCCAGAGGTCGACAAGGTGCCCCACATCTTGAATGGTGTTGTTCTGGTTCCGTTGGACACCTTTAATGCCACGTTTTAATGAGGGCCAGGGATATGCGGGCGGCGTCTAGACGTTTTGACGAGCGCCAGGAATGTGCGGGTGACGTCTCGACTGCAACCGTTTCGTCTAGTTGCAGACTTCGCGCCTGTGCAGTAACATGAGCGTTGGCTGGCTGAGACAACGTCATGCGTACCCGGATACGTAGAACCGTATTTGACGAGCTTGAAATACCGTAACTCTCTACCTCACTCCCTAGCACATTTGTTATAACAGATCTCAGCACGGAAGAGCCGGCGTTCATGACGACGTTTCCGTCCATAACTTTACTGCTACCACCAACGTGAAGAAATAGTTGCATTATTAAGGTTCTCTAGATAAGTTTTATTGTGTCAAAATAGGTTTTATCTAGATAATTGTAAATATTATAATAAATTTATGATTGCTGTTTATAATTTCCCCGACGGTGAACCATTGCTGAGATAACGTAATACACATGCAGTTGCGTGGTTCACTTGTAGCTCTTCCTTCACCCAGGCAAAACATATCCATCCGGACATACAGTAACGCAGCTTACAGGAACGCTGTCTACGCAATTATTGGACGTGTCATAGGGCAAAGTATCTTTTCTGAATGCCCTTCATGAACAGAATCTACGATCATTCTCTATACGAAAGCTGAATTGTAAATTAACAGAAGGAAGGGTCATAACAAAGTAGTACACAGCAGATCAAGCTTCTAAGCGTACTGTAAAAAAAACGAATTACATGCGAAAACTTAATTACATCCCAGAATTCAAAATAATAGAACTAAGAGAGTGGTATACGAAAGCCCACGATTTCAAAAGCAGTCTATGTATTGCACCGCGGGGGAAGCCCTGATCTTTATGCTCCATTTTCCGAAGCCCTGTAGTTTGAGACCGCGGCGTGCTGCATTTGTTTCCTTCTTTTTCTTATATATTTATCGGCGACCTAAAAAAGAATACGTGAAGAAGGAATATCGGTAAATAAGCGGGAGCTTGGACAGACGTTGCTGGCTCGTCTAGTAATGATTATTTTCCAATTTTATGAATTGGTGCCTTTGAATTCGAGCCTTTCAATTAGCAATTTATATAATAAAGTAATATATGTCGGCCTGGGATACTAATAGCCATCTATGAAGACTGCTTCCTGTCTCTATTTGGTCTCTGTAACCCATATGAACAAGTAGTTAATTTGGTGCGGGATATCGCAGTCTTTCGACCACACTCTGGCCCGGTTAAGGAGACACCCCCATGAATTTCCATGTGTCACTGGGCTTTGTCAAGGACGCTGTCATATCGAGATTTAAAGCGTGGTGTTCACCTCCGAAGCAGTCGTCTTCAGTCCACCCTATACTCATCCGCAGCGGTGACTCAGTGGCTAAGGCGTTGTGCTGCTAATGTTAAAAACGCTGATTCAGTCTCTAGCATGGCGGCGGCTTTTCACATGGAGGCGAACAGCGAAAATACCCGAGTGGCGAGATTTCCGCGCACGTTAAAAATTGGCAATAGTCTTTATAATTCCCGAATAATACACTGCGGCGCGTCTGACAGCCCAAGTAGTAGCATTTAGCGCAAATCCAATCCCCCCTGCTTAAACAAGGCATCAAAATTACTGCTAGTAAGGGTGTGAGGCATGCCATTCTAGTTCTAGCTCAGACGGGGGTAAGAGGCGGGACGTTTTTCTGACCACGACATTAGAGTGATTTGAAAAAAAAAACGTTGTTCCACCCTCGCTTTTTTTTGCCGCAGTTTTCTCCATCATTGTCTTGCTTGAAATCGACATCGAACATACGCTTACCATTACAAATGTTTCGGGCACCGAAAAGAGGCGTTCTCCATATTGCCATAGAAGCATGTTGTGGCGAAACTGGCATGGGGGCTACTGGCACGCGATGACACGGGCCTGGGGCTTTTTTTGGCAAGGCGTTTGAGACAGGGGGGTAACGTTGCGGGGCGTTTGTGACGGGCGTTAGTGCTCGGGGCACTCGTGATACACCCGCTAAACAATTCAGGGGTGAACATCCGCCGCCTGAAGCAATCTCGAAACTCCGGCTTATCGCAGCGGTGCTGTTAGCTTAGGTGAGTGAAGATCATTAGGCACAGCTTCTTCAGCTGCGTATATGTAAAGAATCTGAGCTTTGATTGTAACTCAGAGCTACCGTTACTATACAATAAAATGCCCTGCCAAGTATGTTTATTTAACCTTCCATAGCTGCGGCTTCTGGGGCATACAGGGGACAGGAAGCTACTTTCTATAAGAGACGGAGGAATTTAAGGTATACTGCCTAATTATCTAGCATCTCTTTGTCTGGGCATTTCCCCGGTAAGAACGACATTTAGGTATACCTGATTCTTGCGGCACACCACGAAGCTTTGCTCACGAAGCCTGAGATAGCATTTAAATATTTCCTTGTGTACTTGTATCCGCGGGTATACGGATAACAACACAGAACTTTCAGAAACAAGATTCCGTGATTCACGAATTGCCCCACCAATATTCTAGAAGCTGGTATCTTAATTTCAGCTATAAGTGACCACTTGCGATTTTTTTTCATTTTTCCAACTCATTCTGAACGACGTAAGCGCGGCACAACTGCCACACCTGTTGTGCGAAGATTAAGAAATGAATGACGACAAAATCGCTGTGTTTTACCGAATAATTGACAACGTAGATTGGCTTGATGTGCTCAATAAACAGAACGCCTTGGGGTGCTACAACTTGTTTATTAGTAAAATAAAGAGGTCTACAATGTGGCATATCCCCTTGTACAAATTAATCAATGTAAAAACGCTAGGAAGCCATGGATTGACGCCACCCTTCTGAGAAGGATCAGGAAACATGACAGGCTATTTGCAATATTTGTGAAAACAAAAAAAAAATCCAATCATTTTACAGAATTCAAAAAAGTTAAAATAGGCTAAACTACGATATAAAAGAGCCCGCTGCTCATACCATGAAAGCAAATTTGCTTGCTTACTTAAGCAACCTTAAAAATATTTGCACTACTCTGAATAGCTTTACGATAAATAACCAAAGCAGATGAACTTCGGTGATACAGATGGATGGTACAATTTCCAATGGAACTGTGCTTGCTGATAAATTCAATGAGCACTCCCTGGTATCAGGCGCAGCTTCCACCACCAATGCAGCTACTGATCGTGAATCATACATCAACATGAGTATACAAAATTCCATGTACCTATCTCCCGTTTCAGAATCAGGGGTCTGTAATATAATAAAAGAGTTAAAAAACACTAAAGCTTGCGGAGAAGATGATATAAAAGTGGAGCCTACAAAGGCAGTAGCTAAATTTCTTTGCCAACCACTATCGCACATTTGCAACCTGATAATGAGTACAGTTGTTTTCCCGACAAACTAAAAATTGACAATGTTTCTGTGATATTCAAAAAAGGAGATGAAAATGATCTGAATACCATAGACCAATCTCAGTTCTTCCATTAATGTCAAAAGTTATAGAACAGTTGAATAATATTAGAATCTATAATTTTTGTACGGCCAACAACGTCATATCAGAGCAACAGTACGGTTTCAAAAAAGAAAAATCAACTGAGTTAACACTTTTGAACATTAAAGAAAAAAATTTGACCACATGGAACAGAAACTTTACACAGTAGGTGTCTCCATTGATTTTAAGAAAGCATTTGACCCCATAAAGCACCACAATTTACTGCAAAAATTAGGAAGGTATGAATTTAGAGGGATTTGCTTGGATTTCGTAAAAAGCTACTTATGTAACCGTTTTGAATACACAGAAATCAAGCACGCAAGATCCAAACAAGGAAAACTGAATTTTCGAATACCGCAGGGATCCATACTCAGCCCGCTCTTATTCTTGTTAAACACAAACGACATCGTACATATTTCTTTCGCAGAAGATTTATTGTTATACGCCGATGACACGAACATATTGTTTTCGGGAGTGATCTTGCTCCACTCCAGACATAAAATGCCTGGCTTGAAAAATTATCGGTAGGGCTAGAAGCAAACTGGCTTTTATTGAACCCAAATGAAACTACGTTTGTCGTTTTTCGTCCTAAAATTAAAGGTGTAAGCCACCAAATTTCCATCACATTTCGGGGTACGACCATCGAACAAGTCCCTTCAAACCAATTTTTTTTGTGCGACGTTTAATGAAAATTTAAATTGGTAAGCTCATATAAATAGAATTCGAACAGATGTGTAACGCTCTATTGGCGCCATCTATAAATTGAAGCAGCTTCTCCCACGTGGTTGAAAAAGCAGCTGTATTTCGCGTTAATACACTGTCGCCTCAGTTATTGCTCGCTTGTGCAGGGAACAACTGGCAAAGTAAATTTAGATAATCTACTAGTACTAAAAAAGAAAGTAGTACGCTTTGTAGAAAATGAATCACCTAGAACCCACCCTGCCCCACTCTTCCACAAGCATAGCATACTGACTATTCCTAACAGCATAAACAAAAAAATTGCTTTGTTGATTTAACAACAGTGCAAAAATTATTCTGATGCTTTCATGGAACAATACGCATCGAAGAACCACGAATACAATTTACGGCATGCGGCTACAACGAAGAAAGAGTACGCACTATCTATGGGTCGAAAAAGACAAAATACATGATTCCCGACTTTTGGAACAAACACCTTGTTATTCTTACATTGAAACAGTCTCCTCTTTCTGTACAATCTTTCAAAACAAAAAGAAAGTTGATGTATATTTTTTCGGGCTACAGCGAACAGCTATGATATAAATTAGCGTAATATTAGCGTTGAATATCACTCTGTATTTTTACTTAGTAATCTTGTTTATACTTGCAATGCCAATTATTAAGTAATACAAATTATAACTTTCCTTGTGTAAGGTAAATATTGTATCAAATGGAGTTTGTTTTCTGTGTTACGTTTTCCTGTACTATGTTTTCTGAGCTCGAACATTTTGTACTTTGTCACGTTTCTGCCTAGTTGTGTGTAGGGGGAGAAGGGGTAGGATTAGGGTAGCCGGGGGATTTCGCTTTGTCGGGTAATTCGTTTGCCTTTTCGGCATCCCCCGAAGACAACCGCTTCTGTGATGTTTTTATGTGTTCAATGTTTACTCGGTAACATCTCCCCTGTAACTTTTTTCGGTTGTCGTAAATAAAACATTCACATTCACAAAGTTGAATATTTAGTGCCTCATTTCTGTGAAGCGCTCTCCTTTTACATTATCACAGAAGTATTGGCGCTCTTAATATATAAATGGTTTCTTCAGGGTGGCGCGCTGGTGTTGCAATTGCGTCAGCATATATTTTAACTGTCTCTTAGATCGGCCTGGTTCGGCGCATCTAGAGTGGCAAGAGCTACTTCATAGTACAACTCTTGGCGAAGTAAATGTTTATGATTAAATCTAACTAGAACAGAGCGCCGATAGTTGGGCAATTCAGTGTGTACTGCACGGACTAAAGAATTGCAATTTGAATACTGCCAGCATCAACTGAGTGATACCAAGAAGATTCTAGAAGAAGATGCAGAGCTTATCACAAAATTTGTAGTGCTATCTGGCGCACAGAGAAATATCATCTCCACGCGCACCTGGCGGACGTGTTCGCCCATACGTGGGCCCAAATCGCCTTCGCTGTATCTTTAAGCTTACCGCTCTACCGGATCTATAGTTCTTTTTTCTATGGGCGAATTCGATGCAATTCTGCTTGTTCTGATGTTTAATTTATCTGAATCTGCCATGAAAGTTACGACCATTACGGTAAAAATATACCTATTACACCAGACGCAAACCCGACATGATATGATTCAAGTCTACGGGTTGGCGAAAAGAGAAAAAAGAACTAAACGGAATTGACAATGACATAAAAACGACGAAGGAAGGACAGTACAAAAACAATATAATAGAAGAAGACAAATGATGTCATTGCGGAAGAAACATCGTTAAAATGAACAACTGGCACAGCCGTAAGCTAATTATGCAAGCAGGATCCTGCTTCTAAAACGCGTACAGGGTGTTTACTTTTATAATTAGTGTTACCTTTAAATTCTGGGGTCTGTTATTAGAAGTGTACTGGAAGTGCACTGGAAGTACATGGGCTGTATGGCGAAGAGACAGAATTCGACAGTGCGCTGAAGCACCACGAACTATTTGCAGAATTGCGCAGGGGACAAAAAGACGCATTGTTCAAGTGTGAGGGCAGAGTTAAAAATGTTCAATGCCTCGCTGCACCTTCGCAAGCCTGTGCCCTGGATATGGAAAACCCTGCAAAGGCCAATCACTCCCTTACAGCAGCGCTGCTGAGTCAATGCTCTGGCTGTTCACGAGAAACGTCGAGAGCTTCAAGTGGCCCAAAACGTCTGCGTGAAGGTAGCATTAGCAGCAGGGCCTTCTAGACACCATCAACGTCATATCTAGCGACCTGTCCAAAGCTGCCAGTGTAAATAACAGCCAGCTCTCCCGAAAAAATTACTGAAGTGGGATGGCGAGCTCGTAAGATGGTGCTACATGTTATACGAATTATCGCTAGCTTTCGATTCGCTCGCAGTGTAACGCGTGACAGCTGGCATAAATTGTAGCAGCTGTACCAATCAACACCGATTATACCAATCAGTGCCTGTATTACCCATCAGCACGTAGAATTTATTGGCCAGCCTGGACCCGCTTCTTAACTACGAAAATCTCAATATACTGAAATATTGCCTATCACTACCGTTTGGGCATTCTGAAATAGCAATATTTGTTTGTAACCATTTCTTTTGATTTACACATTCATTACCTATGTCAACTTTGGCTTTAGTTTACTAGCTTTTGCTAGTCTGGTGGTCATGTGTGGTGGATGTTTGAAAATTGAGGGGAAACCGTTCAAATTATATAAAGCAGCTCCAACAGGGCATTTCGTTCGTGTCAGCGTTGTCACAGTTGCGTGGAGAAAAATAATTTTTCGGCGAAATAACTACTCGACGCGAACTCCTTGAGTGGGTGGGGCTCTCTTACATTGTTTCAGTCACATTTGGAGTTGCTCCCCTGAGGTGCCTTAGGAGACTAAGAAACTATAATGTTTTGTATGGTAGCCTTGTGCGGTGAACGACTACAATGACGATTGAAGATATCGTCATTGTAGTCGTACTGAAGAAGATTTTCGTTGGGCGCTCCCATAAAATGGGAGCCTGATGAAATGAAATTTCCTTAGCTATGCCGCTGCTTGTTTTGGTCAGCTGTATATGGCACAATTCCTATCTAGTATGATAGCGTGTTCGCGGAAAGTATGACGCCAATGGTTTCCCAGCGTCAGTGAGCGTGAGCGTACTGCGGAGAGCGTACGTTTTTTGCTATGTTTCTAGCCATTCCTCTGCCGTTGTGGAGCATAGGTTAGGAATTCGACCTGAGGCTTGCAGCAGCTACCTTTTGTAGGACAACTATCCCTGCTACCTTGGTTGCATCGACTGCCTCGACAGAAGCTGAGGGCAATCTAATGCGGCCGGCGGGAGTTGAGATGCACGCTCGTTTTTTTTTTTTGTGTGTGTGTGTGTGTGTGTGTGTGTGTGTGTGTGTGATTCACGTCCTATAAAATGCATCGTTAGAACATAGCAATAAAGCGGGATCTGAGTCTCTTATTTTTTTTAAATTTACACAGCAAAAGCAAGCTGCCCCTTTTTGTTAATTTCTTCTGATTGATGGCATCGATGAAATCGCGGGTGTGTTTCGGCATTATCCTTTTTTTCTCTTTGGAACACTGAGCTATACAGCGTACGTACATTTTGATGACGCAGCTGCAAATGACGCTCCAAGTTTCCACCTTGGCCCCCAGAAACAATGTACCTGCCGTCTCAACCAGCTACTCAAGATTCGTTGGACGAGGTCATAGACTAAATATATTCTAGCGCAATTCAGGTTGGGGGGAGGAATTTCAGGGAAGTATACAATTATCAGGTGCAAGCCCACCAAGACATGCGCAAAACCGCAGTGCTGTGGGGGTAATCTCAATCCTTGAGTTTGCCTCTGTGTTATGGGATTCGAAATCAAAAACATGCAATATTATGAGGCAAATAATACCCTACTTTGAGCTTTGCTACTAACTCTTACAGTTCTGATAAAACAGTCAAAAGTTTTTAAAGCGTTTCCTCTCATGGGACATTCTAAGTGGCACTTTTCGTCTGCATGAGACAAACTGCATGAGACGAGGTTGCAACGGGTTAACATCAGTTCATTGTCCCCAAAAGTATACTTGCAGACAAAGGGCGAACAGCAAGATATCTGCTGAATATATGTGGCCAAGATCCATATTCCAAGAGCGTTTTGAAAAACAAAACTATAAAGATAAGAAGTCTCTGCGCGTCAGTGCTATTTCTGCCCTTTATGAAATGTCCGCGGAATTCTGGCATCATTTGCGCAGAAGAGCAACTTGACTTGCAGCCGTTTCCGGTAAGTGTCGGGCAGTAATCGTGAGTTTTCGCTGTGTTACGATCGGCGTATTGGCAATTGCCACGACCGTCTGAAATATTACCGGGTTCAATAAAGCAACCCTCCCGTCGTCTGGTTTTCGCCGGTTATTTTCTTCCCCCCTCCCCCTTCATCGACGGAGAGTGACATGGCTTTGTACGCATGGACGCGGGGGTAACTAACTCTGCTACTTGACACAAGCCGCATTCCGCGGCTTTACGGTAACCCCAGCGCCCGCTGGCAAGGCAAGCCACAATGAACGAGAATAGTGCAGGGAGGGATGAACAAAGGCGTGAAGCGTTGCTCCTCTGGCGGCAATCTTCTGCGGCAATCTGCGAGCCCAGAAGCGTGGGGACGCTGTGTTGTGAGTCCGAGAACCTGCTGTTTAAGGAAGGTTGCACCATCGAAGCCAACCGAGTGACCTGTGAGAGAGAAAGTGCCTTCTCTTTTTGAGTATGTGGGCATCAGTTTCGGCGCCCCGGATTGGTGCGTCCTGACGTCAGCCGAGGGCGGACCCAACCTGATTATTTAATCTCATGCGCACAGGAGCGAAAACCCCTGTTCGCTCAGTCACACGTCATGTATATATCTGTATATAAAGTTTCTTTCTTCGCCCTACTCGGCCCCAATGTTTGCCCTAACTCCGGGTCAACGAACGCAATCCCCGGTCACGCTACCGGATTTGCAACACTGAACGGGAGCAAGTGGGATCGTCTCCACCACGCCGAGATCACCTCCACTGTGGACGGGATCGCCTCCATGACGCATGGGTTGGCTCCAGAGCATCGGAACCAACTTCACGGAAGCATGGCTGCAAAGTTCGGTGATGGCGAGGCCATTCTGTTTGAAGGATGACCAGGCTTTGCTTGCAAATTGTAGCGAGTGAGGTAAAGTATATTACTCTTCTAAAGCGGGGTTTGTTTCGGGCGCCGTAGTAAACGATTTTTGTCTGTATTACTCTTTTGACGCGATGTGTGTGTGGTTCGTTGGGGTAAAGGAGTTTTTTTTAGTAACAGTTCGCAGCACTCGAGACAGACATGACCCTGAAGTCACTACAAAAGCCGTAACTCCTACAGTTGGGAAAAATGTTGGGGTTAAGCTTAGGCGATGAAAAAAGAAAGCCAGAAATCATCGAGGCTATCCAAACAGTAAGGGCAGACGACGATGAGCTCTGAAAGTGCCTGGAGCTCGTAAAAGAACGGGAGCAAGATGCAAAAAAGAAAGCAGGGGAGGAGCTAGAGAGAAAGAAAGCAGAAGCGGAAGCGGAAGCACACCGTCGTAAAGATGGGCTAGAGAGAAAGAAAGCAGAAGCGGAACACAACGTCATGCTGATGAGCTAGAGAGAAAGAAAGCAGAAGCGGAAGCACAGCGTCGTGCAGATCAGCTAGAGATGAAGCGGCTCGAACTTGAAATACTGAAAGCCCAAGGCAGTAGTGGTGTTGGCTAGGCCTCTAGTAGCGGATGAGTAAAGCTGTCGTTCAAAATGAAGGACCTCATCCAACCGTTTAAGGTTGGAGAGGACATGAGTTTATTTTTCGTAAATTTGAACCCACATGCGAGAAAGTGGATTTCCCCAGAGACACTTGGCCGCAACGCGTACTGACTTTGTTACCGTGTGAAGCCGCCGATGTGGTAACCCACTTGACTAGACAAGATGTAGAAGACTACCGCAAAGTAAAAGCGTGTCTTCCAAAGAAGTACAGGGTGTCAGCGGAGGCGTACAGGCAGCGGTTTCGAGAAAGTGAGAGAGGGAGAAATGAGTCATACTGGGAGTTCACGTATAATTTGATGGCGAATTTCCAGGAGTGGCTAAAGGAGGAGGGTGCGTTTGGCAACCGCGATAAAGTGGTGCAACGCCTAGGTTTGGAGAAGTTCAACCGCCGGCAAGCATGCGTACCTGGGTAATGATCAAATGAGATGTCACAACGGTGACACGAACCGCCGAGCTCGCTGAAGAGTTCTTGTCTCGTCATGCTAGTGAAATGAGGAATGGTCCGAAGCGGGAGTTCAAACCCGAATGGCAAAAAGACAGAGTCTCCTGAGATGCCGAAGGCACTAGCGACAAAGATTTGAAGAACAGTGACGCTGAGAAAGCTTAGACAAAAGAGTACCAGGCAAAGCATCAGAAAAAGGTTTTCGAAAAGAGACAACCACTGAATTGCTTCAACTGTCGCCAGTCGGGACACGTGGCCGCTGGGTGTAGGAATCCCAGGGTAGTTTTTCTCTCGGCAGGTAAAGGCGATGTAAATATGAAGCTGCTGGAACCGCACATTGGGGAATGACTTTGAAGGACAACTGCTACCGTGTACTCCGAGATTCCGCTGCGACGATGGATGTAGTACATCAATCTTACGTAACCCCAGAGGAGTTCTCAGGCGAGTGCGCCTGGATTAAGCAGGCGGTTGAGGCAAACAGCGTGTGTCTTCCGATCGCCTGAATTCGTATCAAGGGCACCTTCTGGATAATTGACACCGAGGCCGTGGTGTCACCTAGTTTGCCGCCCGAATATCCGGACCTGTTTCCCAAGCGGTCTGATGAAATGTTGCGTCAAAAGGGCTTGACATTTGGTGTAGTCGTTCAAGCAGTGACATGATCAAAAGCCGAGGAGTTGGCGGCGAGAGCGCCTAGTTCAGACGATGTGGCACCCCACAGCCAGTGTGTGGGAGAGAGCAGCACTCCAAGCGTAGAGGCACCCCTGCCTGCCACGGGATTTGAGGTGACATCGCAAGACTCTAAACTCGAGGAAAACCCCGGAGACGAGGAAGAGTTATCAGATTTAGGTGAGGTGTTTGTGCCACCCACTTCCGAGACTTTGCAGAAGTTGTTAGGAGCAAACAGAGCTGCACTTATAGCTGAGCAAAGAAGAGACGCCACGCTTCAGGTCAATAAGTTGAACGGAAGCGAGGGAGTTGCAAAGGAAAATGTTCTTTTTCCGGAAGAGAATGGTATACAGTACCGTAAGTACAACGACAAGAAAGGAGTACAGTTTGATCAGTAGGGTGTGCCAGAGGCTTATCGCACGAACCTCTCGCATCTGGGCTATGGCAATGTTGTTAATTCAAAGCACCGACGGCCTTCAGAAGTCGAGGTCGCTGCAATTCGCGATTTTCCACAGCCCCAGTACAAACACCGATATCCGCTCCTCTTTGGGCGTAGCAGGCTACTACCAGCGATACATTCACAGGTATTCTGAGTTAGCCAGCCGCCCTCACTTACGCCCATCGGAAAACTGAGCCCCTTACGATAAAATGGGATGAGAATGAGGAGCACACTTTTGAATGATTTGGCCGACAAAAGAGGCACGGGCGCCAGAAGACTACCATCCTACGACGACATTTGCAGCGACGTGAGCAGGTATGCGGCCAATATTTGTTTTCCGCTCGATCTTTTGCAGCTAGTCTTGAACATTATATCTTTACGATAGCGGTTCGCCAAGAAACAGTTCTGGCATGGGCTATTAAAAACGCAGGGAAATGTTTCGACCTTCCATTGTACATATCTTTGGCCGCCATATCTCTCAGAGCCTTCGCCTTCTTACCTATTACAAGAATGTGAGGGCTCCAGTATCAGAACGACAATGTCAAAATATATCGGGCTGCTCGCATTGAAAAGCTATGAAAATGTTCTGGCTACGACTCTCGTCAAGGCGGTATTTATTTCTGATTTTATCTCTAGGCTTATGTCTGGCTTTGTATAGTATGGGTCTAAGCAAGACCGATGGATGCTGCATTCTAAGTGTGTGGAGTCGGGCATTCCTGCTGTAAAATCAAGTGCCTTTTAACAAACTTGCTCAATAAATTTTCAAACTTTAAAAGAGCAAATATTAAATAAACTTATTGCTGCTCCAAAGTAAAGTAAAGAGCCGAGCACTTGTTTTAAACAAATTATCAGCGGTACCAGCCCGCAAAGCGTTTTGCTCTCCTCCGCAGTAATAAAAAAGAACATGCACAAAGCCGAATGGAAGATTTCTTTTGGACTTCTCTCACTCAACCAAACCAGTGTTTTCAATCATTGGTACGATAACGTGCCGATTCGGGAGTGACATAGTTCGGTTTTCTTTAGAATGACTAGCAAAGACAGATTTGTAGTTTAAAACGAAGAAAAAAATTCATGATAAAGAGTTCGAACACCTTCGCAATTGAGATGCGAATCCTGAAAGAAAAGGGGAGGTGGTGGCCTTCACTAGCTTTAGCTTAGATTTTCCTAGGTCTCCAACGCCTTAAGAAATACACGGTTAAACGTCCAAACTTTCTCCATTCTAACTCAGTCAAATCGGAGACACAATATACCCTGTTAGGGTACAAAATCCAAACTCTCAATGCCGAAAGTCAAAGTTTACTTCAACTGAGGCAAAGGCCTAACCCAATGGCAGCGCTAACCTGAAGGGTATATGCTGAGTGCCCGGAACATGATGACAGCGCCATCGGATAGATCGCGATTTGACAACATGAAAGCCTCATGTTCCATTACCACCTTGGGAACCGTTTATTTTACTCAAGGCGCGCACTCCCCGCATGTTACTGTGGGTTCATTGCGTCTTGGCCACTTTCCCTCACACTTCTGGTCCTACCATTTTTATCCTCTCCACTATGCTTCGCGGCTAAACCAACGTAGGTTCTGGATGGAGATCCAGCCTAGATAGCTCGGTTGTAGAAATACTACGCAAATTGAGGCAGCATTTGACTCGTTTCTTATGTTTGTTACACGTTCTGGAGACTACACTGGTGCAAGTACTCTCCCAAAGTTTTTTGTTTTTCAACAAAATCTCAGATATAGTGCGCAAAGAAAGAGACATGCCAACTGAACAGCAAACAACTCCTGCTGCACCTTTATACCGCTTTGGTAGGGTCTCGTTTGGATTACGGTAGTGTTGTCTACGGGTCGGCCACGAAAAGAGCGCTGAAATGCTCGAGTACGTGCTGCACTTGGGGCTTCGCCTCTCGTGTGGCGCTTTCCGTACTAGCCCTGTCCAAAGCCTGTATGTCGAATGCGACAAATGGTGCCTAGAGCACCAGCGAACTTACGTTGATAATTTATATACTTCTAAAATTTCATCAATCGTTAACCATCCTTTTGAACATGTTTTTATGGATACATCCACATCACAGCTCTTTAAATTGCTCATTCATTTCTGTTCTCTTCTCACACAGAGTGAGAGAGCAGGCGGCTTTACCACATGTATCCTTTTTAAACACCTTCAAATCATCTTGCATTTATTGTATAGAACTATGGCACCTTCGAACTGGGTCGTGTGACTTGTCTTTCATCCAACTTGATAAAAAGTCCCGCCATCTCCACGAAGTGAATGATGATGAGAGGGGCGAAGCTAAAATGCTTATCGGTAAAACCGTGAAACATTCGCCCGCACATCATATGAAGACTCGACACGTCAAGCTTACCACCGCTCCGTTGACAAGCCCGTCGACGACGTCGATGTTTGCGGTTATTATGTAGGGCTTGTTTGGTACGATGAAAATCTCCATCGGAAGTTGATGAATTTGGTGTGTGACATTTTAGCCACCTTGGCCGTCGCCTTCTGCAGAGCGTCTTGTGTCAAGATACGTACCCCCGGTACGTGTCTTGAGCTCGCAGGCGACGAACAACCACCTCTTCTTCTTCCTCTCCTCCTTGTTGGGCAGCAACGAACGCGTTGAACATTTTGACCTCTTCGGCTAATCTTTGATTAGCTAATTCCTAGGGGGATCCCGCCACAATCATCCTTAATGGGCCGGATAGAGCAGCAACGAGGGTCGGGACAGGGCCCGAGCAAGAGGAGCTTCGCTCCTAAAATAGGGTACCGGGAGACGCTATTATGCAGCACTTTCTGTTAATGCAGGAGAAGTACCAGTGTACAGACTTTTACACCGATGCCTCGAAAACTGCCTCCGTCGTGTCATGTGCGGCCCACGGACCGAATTTTAAAGCTTCTGAATCCAATATTGTAACTTGTACAATCTTCACAGCAGAGGCTTATGTAATGTTTCTTGCTGTGAATCATATTCTCACATGTCATACCGCAAAATCAGTCATTTACACTGATTCACTGAGCGTTGTCCGGGCATTATTATCCCAAAAGCAGTAAAAAAATTACACCCTCAATCTTGTTCCTCAGACAATTAGGTCGGCATATGGTGCAAACCTTTAGGTGACAGTTTGTTGGTTCCAGGCCACTCAGGGATCACTGGAAATGAGACAGCTGATGAAATGGCCGCTGCTGCACTCACAAACATGGTGCACATAGCTACAGCACCCTACACCGACCTAAAACCACACATAAAACAACAACTATGTAAAACATGGCAAAAACATTGAAGTGAACAGACAGGCAACAAACTGCACATTGTAAAACCACACTTGGGACGATACACAACCGATTCACTCAACCGACACACAGAGGTGGCCTTGGCAAGGTTACGGATAGGACACACACATGTAACACACTCCCATCTGCTCAATGGATCCCCAAGACCCATGTGCAGCGGGTGTGGAGAAGGCCTATTCGTAATCCACATACTCACTCAATGCAAGGCACTCGACATAACACGACGCAAACACTTCCCACAACTATACACACGACATATTTTACAACACCCGTCTTACTTCTTAGGAGACGAGCCCACGTTTTCAATCAAACGTGTTTTTTAGTTTCTCACGAGGTGAAATTTTTACATCTCGTTTCTTGTCATGCACCTTGACAACCTGGCCCTTTATACAGGCCATCTTTATTAGTTTGTGTCTTACTTTGTTAATTTTTACGAAAATGTTTTACTTTTTTATGTCGCTCTTATAAAATGACTTTTGTTTGGCGCTCTTTGCCCTTAGTTGGCCTTGCGCCATTAAAACCATAACATCACCATTATCACCTTATGAATTCTTTCTTCTGAGTATAAGGTGGCATTCTCTATGAATTACCAAATCGCAGGCCTCCTGAATTCCGAATTTTGTGTCCCCTGTGACCGATTTCTTCTCCAATATGGCGTTCGCTTCTGGCAGCCACTTAGTCATTACAGCTCCGTTGTTATGACTTCTTTCTGAGAACGCTCAGTGAGTGCAGGTGAAAGTGGATGGTCTCGCGCCCGAGAAAAAACACCCAATGAGAGTAGTAATGCTTACCCATAAAAATTTCAATTATACCAGTAACACACCAACCCACTATAAACGTCTTTCTTAGTTGGCGCTGGCAAAGGTGGATGTCCCGATTGTAGCGGCCGCGAAAAAAAACACACAAAGCACGAACAATAATAAGAATATAGTTAAGATATTAACTAACTTTTCCGTGTTGCATAATCTGGATATCACGCGTAGGGCAGTTGGATACTAATGCCCTGGCACTCACTGCCTCATCAACGGTGGTTCACGTATTATGTTTCTTAGACCTAACAGAACACGCCTATAACAGTAAGGAAATGGAGGGTACATTTTTTCAACATTTTAAATTATTTACTTATAATACGCGTGGGTTGATGTCCGTGTTTATTTCTTTTTGAAGGCTCGGTGTTTCTCGGTTCAATAAAACTCAAAGCTTTAGGTTCTTGTTCTAAACACTTGTTCTAAACTTTTGTAGTCTGTCACCAATATAGACTACAGGTAACTCATTGTCCTAAGAAACACCGAAATAACGCTAGCGGACCTAGGCATTTGTTTCCTTTTGCCTATTCCAAACGTAAGTCCCGCCTAATTGATTGCCCCACAACCCTCATTCTGTAGACTGCTAACACATTTATTGCGCCTAAAAGTGGTCTCCTAAGAAGTATTTTCAATATCATTTAACGGTCTTGATTCATGTTTCTTGCATGTATCAAACAGATGGATGAAACAAGCCAACAGTGTGGAATAAGTTCTAATATTTTTTTGTGATATTTTCGTCGCGTCTTTTCTGATGCCGTATATATCGTAACATAAAATCCAGGCGATTCACTTCAAGAAATGCGTTACAAACTATTCTATTTTATTTCAGGAATGGCGACAGCTGTACCCGTAAGTTTGTTACTGCTTTGTAACGCTGGAGTGAAGCCTATACCGATGAAATTGTTTAATTATGAGGATTTTAAGCGCAGTGCAAAAGCAAAAAGTGGTTGGTCTGTATTAAAGAAATAGGGAGGATAGGAACCTAGTAGGCGTGCGTCATCAAAACTACAAACCACAAAATATTGAAAACTGTAAGCACACCTAAGATTTGCATTTTGCGGAGAATGCATCGTTTTGTGTAATGAAGCAGCTTTTCCTCCTCCAGAGACGGTTACTCGGTGATGTACGCGCAACAGAACACCTATTCCTGTTATATTAAACATCAAACTGTCGATAAAACAGCGTCAAACAAAAATCTCGCGTACGGTGTTACGCGGGATTTTTGCGATTGAGCGGTTACGCCCGACGGTTTCCGACGCTACAACCTTTTATTTTAGAAAAAATTACGTAGCTTTGTGCGTTCTCAAGAGTGAACCGCAATTTTTTGCCCAAGCAAAAAACTGCACCTGAAAGGTATTTGTGCAGCCATGGCCTCTCACCAATCCAAGTTTTTTAACAATACACAACGTCCCAGTTGCTGCAATTTTGAATACGCCGAGGTGATGACATTCCCACCAAAATGACGTTGCCGTTCATCATTTATCCCTATACACTGTACCCGACTAACTCAGTGACTGCCTTCGGAATTCATTGCAGCCAAGTCGAAACTGGTAGAGCCGATGTGTGCGAGATTTCGGCGCACGTTAAAGATCCCCAGGTGGTCCAAATTAATCCGGAGCCCTCCACTACGGCGCGACTGATCGCCGGCGTTGCGTCGGCGCTTTAAACCCTACAATCAATCAATCAATCAATCAATCAATCAATCAATCAATCAATCAATCAATCAATCAATCAATCAATCAATCAAACTGGTTGATTGACATTGAGGAACACAACAATAAACGATGATGGTGGTTGAAACACGAAGCCTTCTCTTGACGAATTTCTTCGCGTCTTTGGTGTCGTAGTTGTTTTCAGAGTTTGTTTTTTGAAGGACCATCGCCAGCATTGTGACCCGGGAAGCTTCACTTTAAAGAAAAAGTGTTTTCACCATGCTGTCTTGAAGCAATCGGACAGACGTCAGCTTCAGAAGGCAAAGAAACCTTGTACGAGTACGAACACGGAAGGATTACTCTCAGGCGCATGCAGCATCGTTTTATGTAACTCTCCTGCAGTGCCTTTATGCGGCACACTGACCGCCATAAGTCGGACGTACGTCCCACGTCCTCGATTATAGTATGTCTCCGGAGAACCATTCCCAGGTGACGAATTGGGAAAAATTGCGTTTTTCCATATTTGGGAATGTTTCACCGCTGTTTGTCGCGCTCATAAAATGTGGCTCATAAAATTGTCTAAACGCAGTTTCAACGTTTTCCTCTGTCAATCCTGTATGGATTAAAACTGCATTTCTAAATATATCCAGTGCTTGTACGCCTCACCCATATTGTCAGACAGACTTTCATGTCAAATTGTTGCTTACAAAAGCAATATGCATATGCCCCAAAACAAATTTAGAAATCCTGTACTAAGACGCTTTTAAGGTGCTGGGGGAATTTTTTCGAAAGCACTCATTGCAGAGTGAATCTATGCACCAACTGACAACAACGCACAGCAAAACTGTTTGCTTTGAAAGCTTGCATTTAATCCAAAAGATTCGTATCATGTTGTAGGATCTCAATATATCTGATTTTTTAATTACACACTCGAGTAAAAGAAACAGAAAGAGAAAACGTGAAGTACACATAATACAGTAGCCTGTCGATGAACGGAAACCGCATCAACGGAATTGCCCGTTGAACCGAGTAATAGCCTGTACGTTGGTTAGTTTGGTATTCAGACAATGTAAAAAAAAACTCTCGTTAATCAGAACTAAACCATCTGTGTCACCGTGTTAACAGAACAAGAAATAGAATTTTTTGTGAAACCCATTGCCATGAAAACCAGCTTTTTATAGTTCCGGTTATATTGTTTTTGTTTTGTTTTTTTCCGCGCTTTTTAGCCTTGTTGAATTCATAAGACGCGTCTCATTAGTTGTCAGCCTTGTTAGCGCAAGGAATGCAACATGGCAGTTTTGTTCCGGTCATTCTGTCACGATTCAAGACGCCGAGGTTCATGCCATCGTGGGGCTCTTCGCGCTTCACTACCGCGTTGCGGTCTTCTAAATTCGGTGGCTTGTAAGAACTAGCGAAGTTGAGGCCTCTGACCTCCGTGAAGATGCAGTTACAAGGACTGAAAAAAAAATAGTTGATGCATTTTGTAGTTCACAGTGACTAATTGTTGCGAAGTCGACTTTGTAGCCTGTGCTCAAATTTTTTGTAGCTTTCCTGTTTTCTGAAAAACCATCAGCTACATTCACCTTTTTATGATAGAGTTCCAGAAACTGGTATCAGGACCGCGTGCGCACATAAATTTGCACTTTCACACATCCAGCCTAGTAAACAAAACACCTGTTAAGCGGAACTAATATTTTTGGTCCCTAGAAGTTCTGCTTTTCGAGGGTCTACTGTATACACATTTGGCTGAGACAAAACGTCCCATGCGTACACAATTGCCCCATGCTGTAAACAACATTTTTCCACTCCACGGGAAACTGTATATGACAAAAAGGGACAAATCAATACGCGCTACAGGGAATAGTAGGATCAAGCACACGGGCAGCGCGGGATACTACAGCTGCAACGGAATAGAAATATTATTTTGATGAAACATAAATATTCATAGGTACAAGCGATATTTCTCATAATGAGTAGATGGGTGAAGTCCTGGCCGGCATGTGCGTGAACGTTTGGCACTGTTTGTGGAGATCTCCGTCTGTTAAAGCGAAAGTATTTCACAGTCCAACCCAGCTTGAAAAGATTCGGCCACGCCATGGAGACTGAAGTCATGTTCTTCTGAGAGGTGGGTAATTGTGTTTTCGTTTTCTGAAGTTTTGTTCGCCCTTTTCCCGGTTCTTTTTTCATCAGTTAAATCAATACTCGGTCACACATACTTTCTTGCGCTGTACCTAATAGAAAGTGTGGTGGAGCGGCGGATGTATTTAAACACAGTGTGGTCCGCTGAATGCTGCAAAAAATACAATGAAAGAAAAAAAATGGAAACACGTAGCTAAATGGCCAAACTTTTTATTAAGCAGTAGGTCAAGTATATATGCAGCCTGAAGATAAAGACGCCATAAATGAAAACAACGCAATGATGCACAGGTATGTTTTATTAGTGAGAGAAGCACACCATTCCTCACGACGTGACATTCATTGAAATCTGGCCAACCTGTCCTTCCCGCGTTTGTGCTATGATTAGCTTTCAGGGTCTGTTGTACTAGGTCTGCTCTCACCTGTAGATAGCAACCCGCATTTAAAAATGGCAATGCACACACAGTTTTGACGCTGATTGGAAGGATGGGTGTATACGTCTGCATTAGACTCACGGTTCTGCTTCTTCAGGGTTATATTCAAATAGCGCCCTGCTAAAGCAATGCAGACTTGGCGGCTTATAGTGTGAATGTGGCCTACAACTGCCCCTTGGCGCAGAAAACGCTTGCGCTTGCTTAATAAAGGACCTATGATCGCCCATCGTTAGACCTCTTTTGGGCACAAGAGGGCAGGTTCTATCTGCGTATTCCCTTGTAGGCGGCCGATGAGGTGGTGCGGCAGGGCCTACATTTATTTAGAGTTGCGTGGGGACGACAACATGGGCCCGAGAATCGGAGAGCGCCCGTGGAGTGCGGCCGAGCAGCGCGGAAGCCATGATAGTCTGTGGCGCGTGGCTCGCCGTGTGTCGAGACTACGCGCTGCTGACGATGGAGGCAGCATCCGATGATCATGATGGTGGGCCCTTGCTGTTGATGACGAAGTGGCCGCTACAGGGCTCCCCCCTAGCGCGGAGCGAACAAAAGACAAGAACAGGAACAACTAACTAGCAATGAAAGCCGTGTACAGGGTGTGTCCGTGGTCAGAGTTCCTTGAGTAGTCCCGTAACGTCATGAGAACTTCCGGAGGGCATTACAGCCTCCGGTGGCCTGGGCTGGGAATGGAGTAACAGACGAGCTTTAGCACGAGTCGACGGGTTCATTCTGAGGCTGCGGCGGGCATTCACATCTATGCAGATGACGGAAGGGTTCTGGAAGGGCGGGCGTTTTAAACGCAGAATTCCATACTGCTAGTGTTCCGGGATAGAACCAGCATGACTGCAACGTTGAAGTCGGTGTGGATAGAGTAGAGTCGAGTGTAGAATCAAAGGGTACGCTTGACTTGGAAAGGGTAAGTGTCGCCGATGATTTCCGCGGCATTTTCGTGGTGCAGAAGTCACCGTAAGCCGGCTACGATACGGGCGGAACCAACGAAGGGACCAGCTCAGGCACCATGGGCGTCGGCGTAGTCGGAGAAAATGGCTAACTTGAGATTTTGCCCTGGGAGAAGATGGTCTTCGTGGTCGGTGCTTGCGACGTCGGCGGCGCCGTTTAAGCTTGACGGTGCATATGACTGCTGGTTGAGAAATGTCAGTACCGCCTTCCTTGATGTCAGCGTTGTAGTAACGGTCGGTCATGCGGGGCTGTGGCAGCAGCTCGTGGAAGAACGGGTTTTCGTCACCGTTGGTAACAAGTACAACAGTTTGCGTCTCGTGCGTGATTTGCGGCGACGGCAGGGTAACAGTACTGCACGCGTCAGCCACAACACAGACGGTTGAAATGCGTGGCGCGGCAGCGTCTTCGACTGAAGTATCTAGGCGCGTGGACGAACATGGCGTGGTCGTTGTCGAAATCGCGCTTGGGTCCACAGGAGCCGCTTGCATAAAAGGTGGCAAACGAGGTTTCTTCAGAGGCCAGCCCGGGGCTCGAGTGCTTCGGGGAGGCAGCGCAGATACATTGGGCGACGGACGTCTAGAGTGTGAGGTGCAGTTCATTGTCGTTGCCTCTGAGCTGCCGTCAACGTGGTAGAGCGTGTTCGCAGTGGCCGTGGTGTCGTAATGGGCCAGCATCGTCGATGCCGGCATGATGGAGCGAGGCAGAACGACTTCGACAGGGGTGGTAGGAGGCTCTGCGTCTGGTGCGGGTGGTTTTAGATAACGACCATAGCGCGCGAGGACGATGGTCCTGAGCTCGTCGTAGGGCTGGGCTCCAGGCTCCGGCAATGTGGAGGTCAAGCTGGATGGTAGGAGCTCGTACATCAGTGAGTAACGGTCCTGTTGCGCTGTGACGCCGTACAAGTCATAAAAGCCCTCCAGCTGACAGAGCCATACTTCGGGGTTCTTGGGGTAGAACGGAGGGCGGGGTGGCAATGCCGCTGAATTGAGTGGAGTGGTGTCACCAGGTGGAGTCGAGTGGCTGGGCGCAGCTGGCGTGGTGTGGCCCGTAGAATGACGTTCAGCGAAGCCGGGTGGTGGTAGAACGTCTCTTCGCATTTGGGTCGGAGAGTCGTCTTCAGGGGGCGAGGGAGGTTGCAAGCCGGTCAGCACGGTTCCCATTCCATCGTGCGGTACGTCGCGCGAGGTAACCGTGGAAGTGGGCGATGCAGCGTCCTTGTGGCGGGAAATACTCGAGCCGAGGCGCGCCATCACGTAGGCCGGTAGGGTGTCGTAGGGCCGCTCACGATGTTTTAGCGGCTCACAGCGTAGGTCGACCGGAAGCAGGGTGGTGGTGATGCGGTAGCGCCCGGTCTGTGAGTCGATGCGGCGGATAAAAAAGTGTGCTTGCATTTTCAAGAACCAGGCTCGGGGGTAGGGTCGCTCGAAGGCCGGGTAGGGTGGCAGCGGGCAAGCGAAGTGGGGCTCCATACTGCCAACGTCCGGGTCACCAATTATGTAGGCGGCCGATGAGGCGGCGCGGCAGGGCCTACATTTATTTAGAGTTGCGTGGGGACGACAACATGGGCCCGAGAATCGGAAAGCGCCCGTGGAGTGCGGCCGAGCAGCGCGGAAGCCATGATGTTCTGTGGCGCGTGGCTCGCCGTGTGTCGAGACCACGCGCTGCTGACGATGGAGGCAGCGGCCGATGATGATGATGGTGGGCGCTTGCTGTTGATGACGAAATGGCCGCTACACCCTCAACTGAGCAAATTAGATGGCGGCAGCACTCTGCAAAGGGAAACGAAACAAAATACCAGAAATCGGACATGCTTTCTCAAGCAAACAGAGAAGCTTTAGCCTTCCAAACGGCCATTTGACTCAAGAAAACTTCTTAAATGCTGCCCAAGCTGTATCTGCTAAAGAGTTCTGTTAGAAAATTTCGCCCAGTGCAAAAAAAAACATGCGGTGACAAGTGGCGTGATCATCTTGGCTTTAAACGTCTTTAATACCAATGGGCCTAGTTATGTTTTTTACACTTTACAATGTCACAACCTACAGGCGCAATCCCGAAAAAAAGCAAACTGAGGAATTCAAACCTTTTCCCCAAAAATTGCGAGGCAAAAAAATATTATCAGCCGCTCGTGCATACTAAAAATCTCATCAGAGATTACTGGCTTCGGAATTTGTGCCCAAATATTAGCTATAGCATTCGTGTGTCCTCTGCTGCGGCTTTTTTCGTTGAGGCTGTATTCATTTCAATGGTTTTCAGCCTAAAATCTTCAGCAGAGAATAGCCCTACGCGCAATCACTCGAGATCTTTTCCTCGGCTCGTTCTTTGGGAATTTAGTGAAGTTGAACTCTCAGCAAACCTCTTTGCTCTCCCTTCTTACCCGCTAAAATATGCAAACACATTAGCAGCAACTGGGCATGCTTGTCTCAGATGTCGTGGCTGCAACATAATTACAGATTTCGAGCTACGTGGTACTTGGGCAGTAAGGCTCTTGTATTTTAGCATGGAAACTGTATAGTCGGTGTGCGCCCATTGTAAGCCTTTCAGAAAAATATATCGCTTACCACGCATCTTGCGAGCGCGTAGAACACGGAGAGAGAGGACACGTTTATGGGCACGTGCACTTAGGAAAGCGGGGAGGACGCCAACTTGGGCCTTCCCGTTGCATTTAGAGAATGAAGTTGCTGCATATAGAGAAAGTAACAGAGCCAGTGCGCTGTATATACGGGGTTATTTTACGGCTGCTGTCGGAAGAACGCTACACATGTAAATATCAGCTCTCATCGCCATGATTATGGTTATTGCTGGCTTAGTGCGAATTGCTAAGCCTGATCACCTGAAGGATCCCGCTGTAAGAACATTGATTCATAAACAATAGAGACAAAACCGATCCCAGAATTTTTATTTCTTTTTTTAAAAAGGCGACTCTATTTTTTACACTGGTTATAGAAGCCACAAAGCACTGGGACTAGTAGAATTTATAAATATACGGTACGGCTAACGGCGCCATAGAGTGCCGTCCTAATTCTTAGCCGAGATCCTGCGGAACTGCTGCATAAAACTTTTAATTTATTAGGAGTCCCACGTACTGGGAACCTTCTTTATATCAAGGCATTACAAACAAAAAGTGACACTAGACTTGTTTGATGAAGCTGAACGAAGGCCGCAATAAGAAACCACTTATCAGGCATTGGCGACGAAAATATGCATTGCATGTGCGTGGCCTGCTGTTGAAGTGAAAAAGAACACGTAGGATGGGGCACGACACCGACATACGAGACGCGCAGATACAGCGAGTGCGAATTTTGATTGCATCGTTTTTATAGCAAAGCTGCGTGTGGCTCACTTGTCACAATGCTAAAAACGCACTTCATGAAAACAAACTTTCCATAACAGGTTTCCACACAGAGGAAATTATGATGATATTGGGATTATTAAATGGGGGTTTTTTGAGGTAAAAATGCGCAAAAAGGGGACACGAATGAAGGGAGGACAGACACACACAAACCATTTGGTCGTGGTCCCTCTTTTGTGCAGTTTTTTTTTAATATTCGAGCACCACCTTTCCCACAACACTGCAATTGGTGCGGTGTAGGACAAAACACGCTGCAGCAAAGCCAACTCACCATAATGCGTTTCCACAAAAGGAATATTACGGTGATGAAGATGATGATTATAAAACGCGAAGCTTTCTTTGCTACAAATACAACGACCACAATCCAATCAGCTGAAGTCCAAAGCAATTAAAACGCTGAGCAAACAGAATCAACACATTCAGATGACCCAATCATAAACTGATATAAATGCAATCATTATATTACCTTCGCTCAGCTCAGATTTTTAACATACTTGAATTTAGCCTGATTAGTGTGTGGTCTTTGCATTTGCTTAGGTGAAAGCTTCACGTTTCAGCCGTATATAAATTACAAAAAGGGGCATGATATTTTTTCAACATTTCATGTGGAAACTTTACCCACGCCGTGTCCTCCTCTCTCACTACTGCCCGTCAAAGCCTTCATTTTAATTTGTGTACTCCCGTTTTGCTAAGATATTGAGGAGGTATGCAGGGGGTGTAGTTTTTAACAAGCACATTGGGTCTTTATTTCAACAAAGAATGGTGCCGTCTGATTTCTAGGTCTGTCCTGGTTTGAGTGTGAAGAAGAAATGAACTGCAAAAACATGTTCTGAAGCCCAGCCGCAAGTTTCACATAGTGTGTTAAAAACGTGTGACTTGTTTTCCGTTGACACTTTGGAATGCGCTGCCTTCAGCACTAAGCCGTGTGCTCAAGAACTGGGGAAGGTGTGGTGGAGACGTTAGCGTGCAAGGTGATGGCCTCTTTGGCTGCTTTTATGATAAAAACGCAGTTAGGAAAGCCAATATGGCGACAATAGTTCTTAGTGCTCTCTGGTAGCAAGAAAACATCTTTATGCAACCGCCTATTAAACAAAATGTTCCATTTTGTCAAATAGTATAGTTCTTGGGAACCAGGTGTTACTTTTGTTACGTTACGTGTTCAGCTCAAGCTCTGTACCTATACCAATGGTTTGATACGTTTATAGGAATACTTACTTCACTTACTCAACCTTGGGGGGTTTCCTCTAAATCTGGTCAATTAACACCTGTCCATCACTTCGAGATGTTGTTGAATTCGCTCTCGCGCTACAAATGACTAGTTTCCTGGTTAGCTCACTTGGTAGAGCTGCGGCTCTAGTTGAGCGGTGGTCCCAAGTTTTAATCCTGGAACAGAACAAATTTTTCTTCAACTGCGAAGTTTCTGAGAAAGCTGTATATCTTTCCTTTGTAGCCGAATGGCTGCATTTTGGAGGATCAGTGATGTATCAGTGCCATAGATACCAAATACACCACGCTTGCCGGATAATCAAGTGGTAATTTTTCCTTACAGCTATGTGGCGGGAGGTGGGTGGTGTCACCTGAGAAATCGCAACAGCTGAAAATAAAAATTGGACCAGCCTGCACGTTTCTTGCACTCAGAAGCAACGGAACACTCGAGATGTTTGGATGAGAACACGTAGCCCTGGACTTCGAGCATGTAGGAGCGCTAGCGATGGCCGTTACAAACAGTCCACGCACAGTTATCATTGGAGTTCTTGCTACACGGTAAGTACTAATGTTTGGATAGAGAGTCAGGTCACAAGTCATTACGTCAAATATTCAGGTAACGCAAACTAATGGAGGCTTCCTTATTCGAACCGAAGTGAGGCATTAAGTCACGCTGCTCTTCAACTTTCCACCGCAGCAGTTCCTCTTCGTAGGAGAAAAATACTTGAGTTTCTGCTTTTCTCAGCTGATATATAAAGTGCAGCTGCCTATCTTCGTAGGAGAAAAATACTTGAGTTTCTGCTTTTCTCAGCTGAGATATAAAGTTCAGCTGCCTAATGGGTTCATCGCTACACCTGAAGAAAACCGCTCTCGCCGCCATACCTTGGCGTCAAGGGTGCCTCACACAAGGAAAAAAAAGTCCATTTGGGGGAAAATATCTAGTTCTTTCTGCAGGTTTCTGAGGCAGTTGTTGGGCAAATAAAGTAGTAATTGTTTTGTGTTGTACCCTCGAATCTTAACTTATGTTTAACACCCGCCTGTTATCTACGCTCTTGAACAACGTACACTTGTGAAAGATTTTTAAAACATGCTGGAGGGAATGTCAAACCATTTCTTGCATTACGCGCCTGCTCATAGTGGCCGGTGCGTTCAAGTCGCTTATGTGAAAACCTTCCATATCGTAATTCATACATGTCCCCCGCCAAGACCATCCAAGCTCTTAGTGAAGGATATCATACCTGAAGATATCGGGCTTTTTCTAGTTACCAGCATCTTGCAGTGTTTTTGTCTCCAAGAATACACTTACTTCTACAAGCCATGTTCGTGCAAAAACCAAGCGCAGGTGTGCACAGAAGCCTTTATGGTCCGGAATGCTGAGCTGGTGCGCTCAGCTGTGTATACGGAAGGTTCCCCTGATCCTGGTGCCAGGGAAATGATGCAGCATTATGCGTGTTTCCACCTATATTTTTGCTGTTCTTAATCTTACTTAGCACAACATCTGGATAATTGGAGATCCAGATGCTTTTGCCCTGCAACGGGGGTAGATAACCTGATGATGATTATCTCAACATCTATTTTCTGTGCCCCAAGTCTTCGAAGGAGCCCTATGGCATTACGCATTACTGGAGAGGTTTCAGAAAAGCGGTCGGAAATGCTACTCTGCCACCTTCTCCACACTTAATTCTGGCTACAGAAATCACCTGCTTAGAATAACATGGGGACTGGCATTTGGTTGGTGATTAGCTTGAGCAGTAAAAGTACAACTGAAGCCGAGCCGGCATTGCAGAAGCCCTCTACCATAAAAACCGCTTATAAAGATGGTGAGCTGCGCAGGGAAGGCTGATTGATCGAGGAGATCTCAGAAGTTGGGATTTCGCTCTTATCCCCCATCCTTTATTATCCCCACAACAGATCAAACACGAGGCTCACAGAGGTATGGTGATCTCGGGAGCCCACGCATTCCCGAGCCACTACCAACGCAAAAAGTTCATTCTCAAAGCAACTTGTATTGCTAAAACCTGGTAAGAAATCAAAGAAAGCCATATAATCCAATAAAGGTGCTGTAAAACAAACCACGTTTGTTTGTTGGGACGCAAGTTCAAATCGTGCCTTAATTTTGCGGATTCTTTAAATATTAGTAACTGTAAGATAACCTTTCTGGTCGCCACCACTTGAGAAATCGACACAAATTGAAGCACTTCGTCCTTTTTCTCCAGAAATGCTTTGGAGAGGATTAAACTACAGCTTCCACCAGAGAATGGAGGCCCCGCAAGCAACACGCATAGAGTCAAGCGGACAAATCTCTCTACGACAGTACTGCTCGTAATTGCTGGAAAGGAAGCAGATAATAAATACAACACCAACTTATGCAAGTAATATTGTCACCTAATATAAGTGATTTCGGTAGTACCTAGCACTATAAAAAAACAGACAAAGCAATCCAAATCTAACTTTATCTATATGTGACCCGGAGGGCTCTGCCGCAACCATGGGCGTCAGGCAGCAGCTTTTCTGATCTTGAAGAACATATAAGGTGTTTATTCTCTCTCTATCTCTCTTCCGCCTCAACTACCACAACATTGTTTTGTCTTTAAAAAGAACTAAACTACTATATGCACGACCTCCACCAAACAAAATTCTGCCATTAACTCTCAGAACTAAGCACAAACGGTCAAAAATCGGTATAAATAGCTGTTCGTCTTTCTAATCATTTCAAGCAAAAATGGCAGACGTTTGAGAAATATAGCTACTTTACGCTCCGTAGCATCCTGAAAGGCACGTTTTTATCAAGCAAAATAGGCCCTAACAAAGCAGCAAAACCAACTGTGGTAAACAGAAAGCACCCTAAACCTGTTCAGGAGTGAAGGCTTCCGGTGATAATCCTGCCAGAATATCTTGTAACTCTGGAAACAACGATAACTCCTCCTAAAAAGCAGCTCATTTTCTCTCGGAAAGTCTTAGCTGCCAAAGATAGACACGTGCATCTCTTTCAGGGGCCAACAAATTCGAAAAAACGCCAAAACAAAAGACCCGAGCATGAACTCTACCGCCATTGGGCATTTATTTTGAGGTACACAAAATCTGCTGTTACCAAAGCATTTGAGTGAACTAGCGCACTTATCTCTGTTACTGCTACCTTTGAAACTGTCGTTCGTGTTGCATGTGTAGGCACAATCCTTTTCTTTCTTTTCAAGATTTCAATTTTTTGCTTCATTATTGAAGTCTCCCTTTTTTTATCCAAGTAGTTAAAAATGTCCAGCCTCAAGCCTTTTTATAAGGGAAAGGATTAAGTTATCGCGTCAAAGGACAAACCGGGCCTAGTCAGCAGCATTTCCCTCATAACTCCTAGCACCATGAAGCAAAAATAAAACGGGACCCAGCACAGGAAACGACCTCGTGTGTGTGCGGTGGAGGGTAACACACTTAAATTCTGCTCGGTCCTTACACTACAAGGAACAGGGTATTTTGAGATATTTGAAATATAAAAACAGTGGGAGAGAAGAGAAACAATTTTGGAAGAACGAGATTGGGGACATAGGCTTTGAACTTGAAATGATCCCGGCTTCTCCTGGCAATATTTAAATGCCTCTTTTCTGGGGAGCTGCGCTGGTTCAAAGAAGCTTCCATATTACAGATTCTTAGGACATTAGTGGAGATTCTGTATTTCTCAGCAGCTTCGTGAAAAATAAATGCGAATTAATGAAAAGAAGAAATACGTACAAGAGACATAAGTTTTTGTCAAGCGTCGCAAGTGAAAACCATATTTTTTTGCATTCGTAGCGCGTAAGGCAAGCTACGTGCCCTGTGGATTTTTTGGCGGTCTTTTGATCCTGATTGTTCTTTCTCCAGCACTGCTTCTTTTTTTATCATGGCCATTTCAGCTTAGATGTAGATTAGATTCAACTTTTGGTCAACTTTTTATGCCGTAAGAGAAGCGGCAAGGATATATTGTAGCACAAAGTAATTAGGAAAGTAATGAGCAATTTATATAAAACAACTGGCCTGAATTAATTATTTACATTGGTAAATTACCAACACTCAAAATTAATTCATTACAATATTCATGATAAAAATTTATTGTATTGACTAATTAAATTACGGTAATTTTCTTACTGCCAAGTCTGGAAATGACATGACACTTCGCCTGCTTTAGAATGTATGTGATGTGAACTGTCATCCTTGTAGATGGAAAAATGTCTTAAAGTGTTTGGAAATTCTGTACGCATGCAAAAATTTACTGGCTATTTCAAAGTGAGTAATGATATTTAGGCTGATATTTGGTAGTTTCGAAAGGCGGATCGCCGACCTTTCACAGAAACCTAGAGTACTTTGGTCCAGCAGTTTCGCGGAGAATGCGCAAAAATCTTTTCTCCGGAGACACACCCCCGGCGACACACCCGTCGAAGCGCATCGCGTGATTCGGTGATTCGCCGGGTCTGCCTTTGGCGATGCGCACAAGGTCCCATTTTCAGTCGTTGTGAGCAGCACGAAAGCGGCGGTAGCCACCGCCGCTGCGCCGGCAGCCGACCACCCCCGTAGGGTCCTATGCATGCGGCGCTGTATCGTCTTGGGCTACGGTGCGCCCCGGCGAACGCCACGTTCACCCTGCCTTTGTCTGTAGGCGTTGCACGGGACCGAAGGGCTTTGAGATGTGGACGGCAACACACTAAATAAAAGGTTAACCAACGAAACGAAGACTCAACCAGAGCAAGCCAAGCTTTTGCTTTGCATACCCAAGGTAAGCTGAGCTAAGCCGTAGCCATTTTTTGGTGATCGTGAGAACTGACTGGTTCAGGGCTGTCTTATATGACGCCCTGATAACGGGGTTTGTTTTGTCTTAGTCAATATCAGAAAATCATTGGAACGGCAGGCCGTAGGATATCTGCCGCATGATCAGTGCCTGCATAAGGCTGGCTGTTTCTTTTTCTATCTTTCTAGCTCTTCACGTGGTTAGGTGTACTAAAATGTGAGCAAAATATATTGTAGCGGTGTCTATTACAGTGGCGACGCGGTCAATCCCGCTAATGGTAGCGCGAGACTGGACTGAACGAAGAGAAGGACGAAGGTCTCTTGCCGGTGCTCTTGCTCCAGCTGGGTTACCATTTTCACTCTCCGTGTGCCCAGTAATTAAAAGTGCCCCCTCGTTTTATCCACACGCTACATGTTTGGTGGAGGGTGCGGGTTGTGACCCCGTATGCGTCAAGAAGATAGCGTTGCTGGAGACGAAGCGCCTCGCACGGAGCTGACTCCTGTTCACCAACGCACCAGTCGTCGTCTCCAAGGTGCTTCACCCGAGTTCGGACTGCTGCCAGTGACATCCAGGGCAGCGAGAACACGCATCATGACCTCAACTACGACGCAGACCGACTATGCCGCCCCAGGTCAGTTCGTGATCCATCAGCCGCGAACGCCACCAATATTTAACGGCGATGTCTTTGAGGACGCTGAGGACTGGCTTGACCTCTATGAGCGCGTCGCGAGCTTTAATGGATGGGATGCACTGATGAAACGGCGACAAGTGTATTTCTCGCTCGACCACCACGCGACGACGTGGTTTGAGAACCACGAAAGGGAGTTCCCAACCTGGGACGAATTTCGCAGTTGGTTTCTGGCTGCCTATGCAAGAGGCGACCGCAGTGAAAAGGCCGAAGCTGCGCTACACACCAGAAATCAACGTCCCAATGAGAGCATGGCAATGTACTTCGAGGACATGTACCGCCTTTTCACACGCGCCGACCCTACTATGGCTGAAGATAAGAAGCTGCGACACCTCATGCGGGGTGTGAAACAGGAGCTCTTTGCCGGGCTTGTACGCCACCCTCCGCACACCGTCGCAGAATTTATGGCAGAAGCCACAGCAATGGAGAGGACACTGGAGCAGCGCGCCAGACAGTATGACCGCAATTACAGCTGCCCACCAGCGGATGTGCTGTCTGCTGCCTTGGCCACTAGCCAGGATGCCCTACGGGAGCTAATTCGTTCTGTAGTGCGGGAAGAACTCCGTATGTCCCAAGTGCCTACGGCTTCGCCAGCATGTGCCTCTCTCGCTCAAGTTGTTAAAGATGAAGTAAGGCAAGCTGTACGAGAACCCGTGGAACTGAATCTGCAGCCGCCTCCGCTCTACTCCACTACATACGCTCAAGCTCTGCAACAACCCAGCGCCTGTGCTGCTGCGAGTGTCGCGCCGCCCGTGTGCACCCTGCCTTATGCCCACGTAAATGGCGCCGTTGGTCCCCGTCAGCCTGGATTCCGGCACCCTCAACTTGCGTACCAGGGCACACTTCGCAAGACGGATGTATGGCGTGCATCGGATCGCACTCCACTGTGTTACCACTGTGGAGAGGCCGGCCATCTCTACAGGGTGTGCCCATATCGCCGTGCCGGCCTTCGCGGTTTTCATCCTGATGCTCCATGCCCCAGGAACGGCGAGCACCCCAGCGAAATCAGAGAGTACCTCTCCAGACGGCAACATTCCCCTGTTTCCAGCCGTCAGGACGTCGGATCAGCGTCGTCGTTCCGCTACCGGTCTCCAAGCCCTCATCGCCTATCCAGCTCACCTGGGCGTCGCTCGCCCAGCCCGCGACGGGAAAACTAAGATCAGCGACCACTGTAGGTGCGGTCGCTGAACGGGCTTCCAGCGAAGATCCTCCAACCTGCTCTCGACGACATTCCGCTGAACAGACACCGCCGACCAGTTCTGAACAAGCAGCCACCTCCGACACGGCTGTGACGATCGACGACTGCGACGTTACTGCGCTTATTGATACAGGGGCGGACTACTCAGTCATTAGCAGCAACCTTGCGCAGGAGCTCAAGAAAGTACTGACGCAGTGGACAGGGCCTCACGTTCGCACAGCGGGAGGGCATCTGATTGCTCCAACAGGCCGCTGCACAGCTAGGGTTGGCATCCGGGGCTACTGTTACGTCGGCGAATTCCTCGTACTTCCACAATGTTCAAGAGATGTCATACTGGGTATGGACTTCCTGCGAGCGAACGAAGCTGTCATCGACCTGCAGTCATCCACAAAAACGTTCTCGACGAGAGGCGCCATCGCCACGAATGACCCTGCAGAAGTCTGTGCCCTCCGGGTGGTTGACGACGATGTTACTGTGCTGCCGCGAAGCAGTGTCGTGGTTTTCGTAACGGGAGACGCATCTGAAAACTGTGAACGCCTAGCCGAAGGGAACACCAATTTGCTGTTGGAAAAGAAAATTTGCGTAGCAAGAGGCCTTTTACACCTGCAGGATGGTTGCGCCCAAGTCCTTCTGACAAACTTCGGGAACGAGGTCCAACACGTTGCAAAAGGAACTGCTATTGCTTCCCTGCATGAATTCGATCAGTTGACAGATCTGTGCACCGTGGGGACAGAAGGACCTAAAGCTTCGGATCCCAAGGCCATTTTGGAGTTGGTGCACATCTGTCCAGATTTGCCACCGACCCACAAACAGCAGCTAACAGACCTCCTGGCGAACTTCTGCGATTGTTTTTCCACGTCGTCAAAGGTCCGACAAACACCCGTTGCGAAACATCGCATCATCGTGGAAGAAACCACAAAGCCCGTGCACCAGCATCCATATCGCGTGTCCTACAAAGAAAGGGAAGCCATCCGGAGCCAAGTAAAGGAAATGCTTCAAGACGACGTAATTCAGCCGTCGAAAAGTCCGTGGGCGTCCCCGGTGGTGCTGGTAGAAAAGAAGGACAAGACCCTGCGCTTCTGTGTGGATTACAGGAAGCTAAACAGCGTGACAAAACGAGATGTGTACCCTCTTCCGCGCATAGACGACGCCCTGGATCGGCTGCGCAACGCAAGGTATTTCTCGTCATTAGAACTCAAAAGCGGATACTGGCAGATTGAGGTCGATGAGCGAGACCGGGAGAAAACGGCGTTCGTCACACCTGACGGAATGTATGAATTTAAAGTGCTCCCGTTCGGCCTTTGCTCAGCACCCGCGACATTCCAGCGAATGATGGATACTGTCTTAGCCGGGTTAAAATGGCAGTCATGTCTGGTGTACCTCGACGATGTCGTTGTTTTCTCCGCATCCTTCGAAGAACACCTACATAGACTGCGGCTGGTCCTGGAAGCTATTCATTCGGCTGGTTTAACTATAAAGCCGGAAAAGTGCCACTTTGGGTACAAACAGCTGCGTTTTCTTGGCCACGTTATCAGCGCGGAAGGAGTGGCCCCAGACCCTGAAAAGACGGCGGCTGTAGCAGGCTTCCCGAAACCAGCTGACAAAAAAGCTGTTCGGCGTTTCCTGGGACTGTCCGCTTATTACAGACGCTTTGTAGAGAATTTTTCGGACATCGCCGAACCCTTGACACGCCTGACAAAAGACGATGAACCATTTGTGTGGCAAGAAGAGCAAGAAGTCGCTTTTAATGACCTGAGAAACCGGCTACAAACAGCTCCGGTTCTTGCTCATTTTGACGAACATGCGGATACCGAAGTACACACAAACGCCAGTAATATCGGTCTAGGCGCGGTTCTCATGCAGTGGCAGGACGGTGCTGAAAGAGTCCTAGCGTACGCAAGTCGCACACTCTCCAGAGCGGAGGCAAATTACTCCACAACCGAGAAAGCGTGCCTCGCCGCAGTCTGGGCCATCAGCAAGTTCCGGCCATACCTCTACGGTAGGCTGTTTAAGCTCGTCAGCGACCACCACTCGTTGTGCTGGCTGGCAAACTTAAAGGACCCATTTGGGCGCCTTGCTAGATGGAGCCTTCGGCTGCAGGAGTACGACATGAAGGTCGTCTACAAGTCCGGACGCATCCATAACGATGCCAACTGCTTGTCCTGAGCGCCTGTCGACTCACCAGGCCAAGAAATAGAGCAGGATATACCGTTTCTTGGAAGTGTCAGCACGTCCGAAATGGCCCAACTGCAACGAGCTGACCCAGAGCTGCTACTCGTTATCCAGCATCTGGAAGGTCGTGAAGTTCGCTTACCGCCAGCTTTTATCCGCAACATCGCCTCCTTCAGGCTCCGGAATAGCGTGCTTTACAAACGCAATTTTGGAAACGCAAAGGAGGCGTTTCTTCTCGTTGTGCCGTCGGCCATGCGTGCGGAAATCTTGTATGCCTGTCACGACGAACCTTCAGCCGGCCATTTGGGTGTCATCCGTACAGTATCCCGGATTCGGCAAAAGTAATTCTGGCCGAAACTTTGGCAAACGGTCCAGCAGTACGTCAGAAGCTGCCATGAGTGCCAAAGAAGGAAGACTCCACCTTTGAAACCGGCAGGGCTTCTTCAGCCGATAAAACCGCCTACAGCACCATGACAGCAAGTCGGTAGGGACCTTCTTGGCCCGTTTCCGACGTCAACAAAGGGAAACAGATGGATAGTGGTAGCGACAGACTACCTTACGCGCTATGCGGAGACAGCGTCTGTAGTGCGGGCAACGTCGGGTGAGGTTGCGGATTTCTTTATGAACAGCGTCGTGTTACGGCACGGGGCCCCGCAGGTCGTAATAACAGACAGAGGGACAGCCTTTACAGCCAATATCATGCAGTCTATCATGAGGTTAACTCAGACCACCCATAGGCGAACGACAGCATACCACCCACAGACCAACGGCTTGACCGAGAGATTGAACAGAACCCTCGCCGACATGCTTTCCATGTATGTCGACGTCGAACACAAAACGTGGGATGACATTCTAGCTTACGTAACAATCGCCTACTACACGGCAGTTCAAGAAACTACAGGACTGACCCCCTTCCAATTGGTTTACGGTCGCACGGTCACCACGACACTATATTCTATGCTACCCGTTCAAGAGGACGAGTACAATGGTGATGTCGACGACTTCGTACAGAAGGCGGAGGAAGCTCGACAGCTGGCACGACAACGAATAGAAAATCAGCAGCGTGTCGACGCAAGCCATTACAATCAGCGCCGACGTACTGTGTTCTACAACCCCGGAGACGCGGTGTGGGTGTGGATGCCAGTACGTCAGCGGGGCCGATCCGAAAAACTGCTTCGCCGGTACTTCGGGCCCTACAAGGTGGTGCGTCGGATTAGTGACGTCAACTATGAAGTCACACCGGATAGTAGGGCGCACTCCTCACGGCGCAAGTCAACTACCGAGGTCGTGCACGTCGTACGAATGAAGCTGTATTACGACAGAGACTGTTCCCGCTCATAACGGCACCCCGTCCACGCCCAAGCCAAGGCCAGTGTGGCAGCTTAACTCTCCGCTGACTACTCTATGTACTTGGACAGTGAGCCACCGCATCGTCGCCATCCGGATCCGAAGCCATCCTCGCCTCGTAATATACCACGGCATCGGCACGATGCTCGCAGAAGAGGGGGGTAGTGTAGTGGTGTCTATTACAGTGGCGACGCGGTCAATCCCGCTAATGGTAGCGCGAAACTGGACTGAACGAAGAGAAGGACGAAGGTCTCTTGCCGGTGCTGTTGCTCCAGCTGGGTTACCATTTTCACTCTCCGTGTGCCCAGTAATGAAAAGTGCCCCCTTGTTTTATCCACACGCTACAATATAAAGATTTTCCTTTTTTTTTATGGTTAAATCTCCTCGGCCGCTTTTCTGTAGGGCCATCCGAGGATTTTTACATCACCGTCCTCTGGAGCAACATCTAGACCAACTATTACAGTGATACCTAAATTGATTATGTTTATGTCCCGCATTTAGCTTTAAGCCGTGACAGAGTATCAAAAAACTTGAAAAGTAATTTAAAAATTGACAAATTAACGCCCTATTCCGGTTTTATTTTCTATAAGAAGACATTTTAGTTACTTTCAAATCTGTGATGCTAGCATAAGGACGTGGGTTCAATTCCCGACTGCAGCGGCCACTTTTCTGATGCAAACGAAAAGCATCAACGGCCATGTGTTTGAGATTTCTAAGCACGTTATAGTCAGGAGCCCTCCACTACGGCGTTCCTCATTTTCTGCGTAGCGACGGT
Organism: Haemaphysalis longicornis; assembly: GCF_048455015.1. Classification (NCBI taxonomy): domain Eukaryota; kingdom Metazoa; phylum Arthropoda; class Arachnida; order Ixodida; family Ixodidae; genus Haemaphysalis; species Haemaphysalis longicornis. The sequence continues at coordinate 120,700,886 of NW_027526407.1, forward strand.
GCGTTAAACGCTAAAATCAATCAATTAATCCCTGGCCTCAATATAGACCTTCCTTGAGAGTTGAGAGCCTGGGGTTAATCCTATGCGCTCTTTTTACGTACGCAATGCAGGTTTATCACCGGCTTATATTCGTGTGGAATGGGCGCTTTGGTGTGAGGGCGTAAGTTGCCGGAGCGGCTGGGCATCGTATCTGCCGAGGACGGGAATGATTGATTGATTGATTGTGGGGTTTAACGCGCCGACGCAACGCAGGCGATGAGGCGCGCCGTAGTGGAGGGCTCCGGATTAATTTTGACCACCTGGGGATCTTTATCGTGCGCCGAAATCTCGTACACACGGGCGTTTTTGCTTTTCGCCTCCATCAGAAAAGCGGCCGCCGCGGCCGGGAATCGAACCCGCGACCTTGTGCTCAGCAGCGCAACGCCTTAGCCACTGAGCCACCGCGGCGGGTCCTCATAAAGAGCAGGAGGCCCTTTTCTGTGTAAAAAGCATGCAGTAGGTTCTACGACGGGGCGTAGAACCTACTTTACTGCGCATGCGTGGCCCCTCCTGAACTTACGGATATTTTCTTCGGTTTCCGCTGCTGTATTATTGTCCTACTTTTTATTTACCGTGGGTACCCTGCCGTATTTGATGTTTTGACGAGCGCTCCTACCTGGCTGCACGAGAACCAGTTTCCACTTGGCAGCGATGACGTGCCTCCCCGGAGGCTTAATAAGTATGGCTGATACTGGATGGCTAGCCGGCCCGGGGAATTAGAAAAATGAACCTAATAACGTTATCCCATTCCAAACAAAGGTTGGCTAACGCGCAAACGCGAAAGACCAGGCCTTGTTTAATCGTTTTGGTGCCATGATTCCACCCGATATTGCATACATATATATGTAGGAATCAACAAGTTGAACCCATGTTGTGCAGCTTAGTGTGAACACAGTCTATTTGAGACATCTAGAGGTGACGTTACATGAAACAAAACATTTCTGTCCGGTAACTTCATTGCTTAATCACGTTAGCAAGGTAGAAAAAACTTTGCCGCGTTTACACACGGAAAGTTGCTCTGCGACTACACGAGCATTGGAGGCTAAAAGAGCAGTTTTCCAACCGCGACATTTAAGCAAGCTATCTCGACAAAAGTGTCAATGCCTAAAGAACTTCAATGCATGCGTTACCACTTGTAATGTTCTCGTAAATATCTTCAAATATTGAAAAGTCAACGCACATACTACGCTCACCTATTATTACCACAAATTTAATGCAGCACGGTTGCATTTCCTAGTCCGAAAAAGAAACCTCCCAGTCAAAACAATGCTAAGCAGCGGGTGCCCTGTATGAGGAATCTGCAGTCCACTGCCCCCTCCAAAAAGTTTCGTGGAGGTGCTCCCGGTTTTATAATCATTATTGCAGTTACTTCTTTTTTGTGCAACAAGGTTTAGTTGGCGAGTCAACACAGGCGGCGGCCCCTCTGAGCCGTCAGCATTATCACATACTTGTTACCGGCCACGGAAAGAGGGTGGATCCCTCACACTACATATTGGCTGCCGCTTCTAGAAAGCCTTTCATATGCCCGCGCCGATGAAGCCAGTAATTTAGGGCTAAAAACGATCACGGCCTGCAAAACACCAAAAAAATACTGAAAACGTTTCTTATTCCGCATAACCAGCAAGAGGGCCTAACAAAGCGGTGGAGCGGCAACACGGACGAAACTTTTAGCATTGCCGACAATGAACAATCACTTACGGCAGCACACCCTGCATTTTTCAAACGTAGCGCCGACAGCCTAGAACTTGCTGTACAGGCTCTTGATTTAGGTAGGTGCACACAAGTTCCCAGGGGTTTTCTTAAACGGCGACCACGATGTGCGTGTACCAAAGCAGCGCTGTACGGCGACGACTTAGGCGGTTTGTAGGCACCGACAACCTTTCATATTCTACAAAAGCACTAACGATTACTCATAGGTTATATTGTGCCAGGTATTGCACGTACTCATTCACAGAACACCAGATAATAAAACGCGGTGTCTAGTGCGCCGTAAAATGGCACTCTAGCTATTTTCTGCAGGCATGGCTAGAGTGCCAGCGGGTGACATTTCAATATTTTAAGCTAGGCTAACAACTGCCAAAGCGTCTCTCGTTCTTGTGTGGACGATCCGTGTTAGCTTATTGATCCCAACGAAGGTAGTTCGAGACCGGCTCTTCCCTGGGTCGTTTTTTGCTCGTTTAAATTGAACTGTAATTTTTAAGGCTCAGCTTGGGTTTGGTGCTTTAAGTGATTTCTTTGTCTGCATTAGGTGATATTAGGTTACTTTTAGGTCACGTTGCCTAGCTTTACGTTATCTATAGCGATGGAGTGCCAGAGGGGACAATTTTGTTACAAAACGCCGGAGGATGTCAATATAGTGGTGTGCTTATACTGTCGTCGGACGGCACTCTAGACCCAGGAAAATCGAAATCAAACCACCACAACGAAGCACGAACCACGTTTTTGTGCACACCGCAATTAGTGAATATATGCTAGGCTATGCTTACCTTGTCTCTACTGTGGTTGTGTAACATCTATTGCAAAATCACCCTTGAAGCAAAATTGGCTTACGCCATAATGGTGTTTTGTTATTATTGTTAAAACCCAGCATATGTAAAATTGCATTACTTGTTCTTATTAGCGAGTAAAGTCTTTTATTGTAATAAGTCGCTGTTACGCAAAAAAAAATTAAAAAAAAAACGATTAACAAAGTTATTATCATAGTGATGCACGTTATGATTGACTGTTTTCTCTTTTGTAATGCATACCCGCTTATACTTGTTTACTTTTCATAAGCACTACGGGTGCACAAAAAATATTTCGCCGAGACACAGAGACACACACAGAAAAAACTGTGCGCCAAATTTTTTACGTAGCTAAATATTGCAGTTCACTGTAACGTAGGCCTATCGAAATCCTGCGAGCTCAAATCTTTAGGACTAGGTTTGGGTCCCGCACCGCTGTTGTTGCCCCAGTATTTTTAACGTTGTTTAAATTACCGGGCTGTAGCAGTTGTGCCTAAGATTTCAGACCTAAGAGGCGCAGGTTAGAATCTCAACCGCCCCCAATTTTTTACTCGTTGTGTTTTAGTTATAATTTTTTATGACTTAAGTTAGCTTTTGATATTTTAAATGATTACTTCCGTTCGCTATCATCTGTTAGCTTAGGTTTTTGTATCTCAGGGAGAGTAAACTAATGCCAGACGCGGCGTTTTTTCCCAGACTGTAGTGGGCGTCGCTTGTAGTACTCGTAATACCGTTGGGCGACACTTTCGACGCAGCCCTAATTTTTTGGTTTAATGAAATTAGGCTAACCGGTCGAAATGGTTGAATAACGTTTCTGAATATCAATATAAGCAAACAAAAAAATCATAAAATATTACTCGGATTTCATAATTATGATTGCGTGGAAGCGTGTTACATGTAATATATTACTTAACTGCTTTTCAGTTTTTATTTATTAATGAATTGATGTCAGGTCATATGAGTATGTCTTAACGTTTCTTAAAATCAAAAGAATGTATCAAGATTGCTCAATTATGAACAGTGAAAACACTATCTTATTTAAAATTTTGTATTTATTTAACACTTGCCTCATAAAAGCATAGTGACCTCTCTTAGCAACGTGCGAACTGCAATAACCACTGATGAGACCACACAGGAGATGTCATTCTTTCTTGTCAAAGTGCATGTATCCCATATGAAATTACATACCAGTAGCGCACACAGATGGAGATGGTACAAATCAACCAGGCCTCCTATTGCTCTGTCCCTGATAAATCATAAATATTTTTGGCGGAAACTACGGCCTAATAAACATTACACGGCTTCATCGTCTCGGTGCAAGAATAAGCCATGTTACAACGAACCTAAGGAAAATAAAAAACGGCTAAGACAATCAGAAGGTTGGTTAGTGCGCGCGAGCCCTTTTTTAGAGGTGAATACCCTTAGGGGCTCGGGCTCTTGGCGTCTATTCTCGCCGTCGTAACGGTGATCTCATGTAGTCACGGTAGTAACACGCCGGAGCACTCGTTTACGCCACGCGCTAGAACGTAACGCGTATTAAAAACAGCAGCGGTACACAAGTTTACGCCTCGCGCTAGATTGCTATGTAACGCATACTAAACGAACCCCGGGACACTCGCTTACGTCTCGCGCTGGAACGTTTTGTATCGGGTACTAAGAAAACGCCGGGACAGTCGTTTAGGCCTCCCTCTAGAGCGCTTCGAGCTCAAAGACACGAGACTTTTACAGCAAAGCTGTATACCTCTACTACCGAATGGTTTCTTCTCCGTGGGCAAAAAAGCCAAGGCGCCAAGAATACACGTACACACTGCATACTTCGCTCCTTACCAGGTTTCCCATTAGTGAAGATGGCACGGGATTGGTTAAGCTTGTTTTTGTTGTCATTTCTGCACACGTCTGTTTTATTCTTCTGTTGTTTTTTTACTTTTTCTTATCTTTATAATCTTCTCTTTCCCTTTTTTTTCAGCCGGGGAGTGGGGGAAACAGCGGAGTGGGAGGCTCCGACATCCTTCGCCCAATCTGTATCCATCTTACGCGGCTGTTTCAACAAAACGTACCGGTCGGTAGTTTAAATTGTACAAATTTATCACACGTAACCAGCACAAAATACCGTATGAAGTGCTGCAGTTTGTATTGACAACTTTTACACACCATCGGGATTTTCCTTACCCACTAGACAAACTTAACCTTTCGAGTACCTCTAGGGCTTAAATGCTTCATTCCAAGTTTGTTTGAGTATACACAACCGGACTGTTTATATAGCATTTCAGAAAAAGTTATTGCGGCAAATATGTCGGTCTTCTACCCAATGTACTCAATAAAACACAAAGAAAATGAGTCAGCGTTTTAAATTCTTTTGCCCTAAAGTACACACATGGGCAACAGCATTGCGGCACACAGAAAAATAATTAGGCAGCAAATAGTTCTATATTCCATTCAATAGAGGCACCACAAAAGTAATAAGTCAAAACCTTTTGACTTCATTGTATCTTGAGTACACACAAAGGCAATAATATTTCTGCACTCACAAAAAGAAAGAAGTGATGCAGTTTTACGTTCTATACCGCCCGCCCCCCAAAAAATTCTTTGTATAGCGTTTTAATTTCACTTTTAGCCTAGTCGATACAAAAGGATAGCCTCATGCAATTTGTCTGGCAGTTTAAAAAAATTACACAGCTTTTTCAGGTCCTTGAGGTAACACAGAGAAACAACCAATAAAAAGGCCGAAATATCAAGAAAACACAATGTAACAGAAAAGAAAAAAAATGGCAGCATCTCTACTCCGTGTATGATGGCGAGGGCGCGGAGTACTGGGACTCGAAATGAAATCCATGTTGCACCCGGGGTGACATCCGATTTGCGCCCCGACCGTCATTCTATTTAAGCAGTGAGTTGCACCTTGGCAATACTCTAAATGAAACTGGAACTCACGGCTCAAATCGAATATCGCTTGATTTTCGCTTGGTGGCGGTGTGCGCACTGATGGACACGCACGGACATTGGAATGTCCTTAGGTACTCCGCATTGTTACAGGTGAGGGAGTAAGCCGTATGAACTCGGGTACTAACTCACGGTCGTAGCCCAATGAATAAGACGACTGACGCTAATTCCGTCTGGTCTACTAGACACAGGCTCGAAACCTGCCGTTGTCTGAGTAATGTTTTGCGATTGTAAATGCTATGCGCACGGACCGAGACGGAACTGACATTGGGACGTCCTCAGGTACTCCGCACCATTACAGACGAATGAGTAAGCCGTTTGACTCTCGGGTACTAACGAGCGGACGTAGTCCAATGGGTAAGACGGCTGACCCTAACTCCTTCTGGTCTACCAGACACAGGCTCGAATTCTGCCGGTGCCTGAGGAATGTTTTGCTATTGTAAATGCACCCTCATGTAAATGCTATGCGCACGAACCGGGACGGATATTTTGTGGCCCTAAGGTACTCCGCACCTAAAAGAACTATTTTTATGAGGATCCACTTGTATGTGCCCGCGATGTTGGCGTTGTCGTCACTTTCAACGGACACAAGCACTTCATCTCACACATGGACTTAGCTTTCCAGAGCGTGACATCAAATAACCGAACTCAAGATCTTTTGGTGAATCGGCAAACAGGTGTGAGCCCTTCGTCTATCAGCCTGAGAAACTTCAAGCCTGATACCAAAGACGTGGTTCGACTTCATAACCACCACTACACGACGTTTTTCAAACGTCCCTCATGCAAAGTGCGGACCGTACTTATCGCTCTAAACATCTTCGTTATCCCGCTTGCTTGATTAATGTGGCAATGGCGGTGTGACTCTGCTTTTTGCCAATAGCATAATCGTTTTGCCCCCGTCAGTACCATTTATTCCGCTCTTGCCGATTGCCCGGCTGCAGACTATACTGTACAAGGGTACAGGCGGTATGTGTACAAAAACGAATGAAGTCGATCCAGTGTGTGCACAGTTCTTTACATTTTTTCATACAAGCGTGGCCGATGCATGGCGCGTAGCTGCTTGGGCTACGCAAAATCTGTACTTATTTCTTCTTTCAGTATCGATCAAGAGTCTAGTGTCCAAGACCAGGCTGCCAACGCGGAAGATGAACAGTGCACCACAAAAATTTCGCCCACTTGGCATACAAGTTATTCAAGCAGTATTTAAAAATTCGGTGACTTGGTAACAGCAAAAAGGAGCAAACAATGCAAAGTAGTAAATACTTCAATGTTGTACAATGTGCCTAGAGCACCCCCATTTGTGTGTCAAATTGAAAGCTACAAACCATACGTGGTTCGGGCAAAAATTCAAATTCTGATATTCAAAAGCTTTTCCTATATAAATTAAGGAGATGTAGTGAAACCGCTTGGGTTCTTCAATTTATAGCTCATTTATCAATAATCAGTGATTTCGGAAAATGATTCCAAGATCTCTGTTGCGTAGCGCTAGTGCATACCTTTTTTTCAGAGGAGAAATAAAAGTACTGGCATTGTTATCGGGCCCAGTATGCATGTCTTGGCGAAGAACTTCGTAATCTAAAATGTCAGATGTCGCTGGGGTGGTATTGCTCGTACATTTTTTAGTTTAATATATTTCCCAGCTCGTAAACGCGTGTGTCAGCCGTTGAGCCTGCACGTATAGGAACAAACAGAGCGAACACCAGAGAAATAAAGGGAGCGAACGATTATGGAAGTGGAAAAGAAATGACAATGGTAGCCAAGAAGCTGCCAATTTAAAACAGCTCGATAGCTGTTCCAAAATTTCGAATGACACAGTAGTAACCTGATTGATTTCATTATATTGTAATGCAAATTTATAACGTTTTATTTTTATTTATACCAAGAAATAACAAATTACGTTAAAGTGAGTGCCGATGTATTTCTTCTCCAATGTACTTCTTCGATGTATTTCTTCTCGCACTTCTCTAAGATCACTCCGTCTGAGCTGACAATTCCCCAAAATTAGTATAAAAGACTATTTATTCGCCAAAGTAAAGACCTCTTTCAACAAAATAGATTTCAGCAATGCTCTATCTACACGTTTTGTCCCTAAGCTGGTTGGTGGCGGTGCATACTAAGCTTGCCCCCCCCCCCCCAACAAGTCCGCAGTGCATTCCAAGCTGTCATTCGTCACACCTTTATCATGAAACCAGTAATATCGAGACCAATTATTATACTCCCATAATCGCGAGGGTGTTCCGCTGGGTGTACGACTATATTTAACTGCTGCTGTAGCGGACCGACAGAATGGGAGCGTCGAGTAATGGCATCGCACATCCATACCTCCCAGATGACCGCTGTAACCAGCATCATTGGTCTGCACAAGCCGCGTGATTTCCCGCATGAGTGTACGATGTACCATTGCAAACTTCGCGGAACCTTGTTACACTTAAGTGGAGAAGCTCAATTACTACTTTTATTTCCGTAAAAAACACCGTCATTATACAAAACATTTCATAAATTCTGTAATATGCGTAACTTGTCTTTGGTGCCATCAACAACAAATTTATGGATTTGGCGGTTTAGAGGTGTCATGGCGGATCAGTACCCTATTTGCAAATGCCATTTACATTCTGACTGAAACACCCGGTTTGTGCTCAAAAAGACATACAAGTAGAAACGCAGTGCCAGAGATTGCACCATAAAGCAATCACGGTTCCTTCCACAAAGACGGTTTCTTACCGTGTCGCGATTTTCTTGCCTTAGAGGAACGTCTGTTCATTGACTATTGAATCCATGACAGATATTTTTGAAAGCTTCAAATAAGGTTCAAGACTTGCAGACAATTGCAGGCAGCCCAAGCAATGCCCAGTTGAGGCGTCTTATTGAGATTCAGTTGTTACTGTTTTTAAAGAACAATTTATCTCATAGTTGCTCTTGTGAAATACAACTTGTCATCGGTAGTTTTTGATTTCTCTTTTCACGATGGGTGCTTATATCGCCAGTGGGCTTCTCGGTTCAAACGTAAAATTTGTCAGGCGTCCTACTTGCGTGTACGTAGGCTAGAGCTGGTCCACCGTAAAGTTTTATATGTAGGAAACGGACAAGAGGATTTCTCATTTTTTTGCTATTTATGCATCGTTCTTTTTTTGCGGAAGCAATATGCGGCACATTCAGTGACAACGATAAATGCCATTTTTCTCTAGCTGCGAAGCGCCCCCAATGAACTTGCTTCGACTGGTGAAGGCGTCGCAAAAATTCCTATTAGCCGTTACAGGCCGTTTTATTTATTTTGAGCGATTGGTGTTTCCATTTGACAGTCCTCGGCTTTGCTTAAAAGCATGTGATTGTGTTGAGTGTATCAGTCAAAGAAACAACAATGAAGGTTTCACCGCTCGTAGGAAGTGCTTCGGTGTTCTCAATTAAAGAAAAAGCATAATAGCGATGCAGAAACGTGTAGTGCTATCAGCAAGGACAACGAATACGGAAAAAGATAACAAAACATAAGAAATGAAGTGAATGTCCTTTTTTTGAGGTTGAGGGTTTTCAACACACCTGTGAGGGTTTTTTAGCACATTGAATAGAGCCGACACGTATCTCAGGAGAACTGCATCAGCCAGTTTTATTTCCCCTTCGATGGAATTTCATCATTTCTAAGAGAGAGTTTTGCGTTTCAGACACGATACGTGATTAAACCCTCAGTTATAAATTTTATCGTGGTGAATGCGGTTAAGCCAAGCATGTCGAGCGGAAGCTCCGTGCTCAGGATAAAGCGCGCAGTGTACGAGCATACATTTGAAAAGCAAAGCCAAACGAAGGCGCTGCTCGGTGCAATGACACAATAGGGGCAAATACGCAGTGAAGTGTTATGCTACCAGCGCATTTCTGTATCATGTTATGTTGGAAGGTTCCCGTACTCCGTCCCCGTATCCCCCTGTCCACACCCTGACTCTTTCCTAGTGGCTGCGTACCCAGCAACGGCTTCTTAGTGACCGATTTTTCTTACATTTGTAATTATGTTTACGGAAACTTCCAATTATTACAAAAGAGCAATTAGCCACGTTCACCGGGAGAGCCCCAGGTACGCAAATTTGTTCGGTCAGGTAAGGAAGCCTGGTTTGTTTGACTAGCGTCGGCACCCCAAAAGGGCAGGTGGCTGTTGTTTTACATTGACACCAGAAGGCGTTCGCTTCAGATTCAACTGGACGCAAGAGGAGTTCACTACGCTTGAACCCGAAGCACTAAGATTCGCTTAATACGGATAAAACAAGGCGGGCGTGATTTCACAGTCGGATTCGCTGTTCAGTGGGAAGGCACACAACTGTATTCTGTAACTTTTGAGGCACTAAGCATCGTTAGCTTCCAGATCAAGGAATTTTTAATGCAGCAAATTTTTCACCAAAGAGCTGCGGTAGTTAAATCAAGCGCATCCCAAATAGAGCCTACTTCATCGATATACTTTTCCTATGGCAGCAGCCGCCGGAATGCGGAGCGAATTCTTTGCACGCCACCACGACGCATATTCAAGTTCACTCATTCTCTGAAGAAGTTATGTTTTCTTCTATCTATCAGACCTCGGTCACAGGCGATATGGTTATTTTTGTAGCCCCCCAAAACGGCCACATTGCGCATTTCTGCGCTTTAATGTTCCTCATGTGCATTGTGCGCAAAGCATTGAAACAAGCCAAGGGCGGCCGAAAAGACAAAGTGTATCCTGGATGTGCGAGCGACAAAAAAGCAGAACGGTACCAGAATAACGCAAGAACAGGCCCAGGGCTCCTTTTTTTGTCGGTGCGTTGCTGAGAGGGCCTGCTTCAGATAATTCAAAAACTTCAGCGTCCTTAGCGTGTTGGGCTTCAAGATAAAAAAAGCTTTGAATGCAGGAGACCACGGTAATTTGCAACCCATGGGCGGCGAGAACTGCATAAAGCGCCGCAAGACATCAAGGGCGCAGTAAAAGAGCAGCGTTTCATTGAGGCGCCAAGGACGAAGAAGCAGGGACAACAAATGGGCAGCGCTGGGTAACAAATGGACACAAATGGACAACAAATGCACAACAACAGGATAAAAGCAGCACGCGTGAGCTCACTTTTCGAGGGTCGAAGAGTGGAGAGTGGTTGAAATCAAATCGAAACATTTCTCTAATAGAGCATTTTTGGCTCCAAGAGTAGGAGAAGCCCAACGCGACTTCGTTTATTCGCCACTGTTCACGCTTAATAGAAACATTCAAGAGCACCGAGAGGTGCAGAATCTCTCAAAAACAAAGGGTACATCGTGGATTTATTCCTTAAGTATAAGTTCATGACCTTCCAAGCATTCCGTTCGTTTATTTAATTTCAGTAGGAGTATAATTTCACGACTCCTTCACTAACAGCTTATATGTTTCGCGTATAATTTTTTTTCATTTATTCTTTCCACTTCTGGTCAAAGCCTAAGTTTAAATGTCCCATACTTTGATAAAACATGAAGAGCCATTTTGTATTTGCGATCCGTCATTATCTGAGAAATATTTTAGTTTCAATGCCAAAGAAGGAAAGCTACATCGAACGTTTCTCGAAACAGTCTGTTTTTATATGGATACTATAAAGCAACTTAAGATGAGACTTATGTTATTGCGGCATTCTTTGTACCTAACTAGAACTAAAAGTCTGGCGCAATTGTATTCAATATCTTAGACTACATCTTTTTCAAGCATTAGTAGCGAGCATAAAGAATAAAAGAATCGCGAGAGATTATTTTTTTATAATTTGAATAGATTTGTTGTAAACAGGCAGCGAAGTCGAGACCCCTTACGCTCTTATTTCAGAGATTTTATACTCTACGAACGCGCCACTTAGGCCAACATAGGTTTGTAAACTGTAGATAACCACGGTGCAGTTATCAATGACTAATCATGTTAGGCCATATAAGGTCGTTTTACCAGTAGGTAGAGAAGTGACGAGGCCAGTACTGCTGCTGTTCCCGTTGTATTAGGCCGAGTAAATTTCGTCGGGTGCGGAGTATGTTGCAAATTGCATGTGAACCTCGCGCTGAACTGCCGCGTGGTTTGAATGAGCCACGCAAGAAAGAGGATGATGAAGAAGATATGTACGTGCACTAAGGAGCGAGTACTGTGCCTTTTTTTATTTGTCTATTGGAACGAATACGACACTCGTTGAAATGGGTGCCGGGTTTTGCGTGTCTTTTCTTCGGCGCCACCAAAAGCCGGGGCTTCCTTTTCCAGAAATTAGCACGTGCGTATGAAAATTGCCGTTTTCACTTTGTCGCGATGTTACGGCATTCCTAGCACTTCTGCCTGTGATGAACATTGAAGAACGCATTAGGAACAAAACACCAACAAAATAAATGCCAAAGTACGAATCTCTGCAATATTGGATAGTAAAAGTTTATTATTTAATATTAATAACTTGTTGGTGAATACATAGTGAAAAAAATTCTCACCCAGAATTTCCAACATTGTGCTTCTGCACAGATCGCTGTAACATCACTGTAAATCTATTTCCCAATTTCCAATAACCCTAATGCAAGTTGTTAACGTCAAATAACAATCTCTTTGGAGCATGTGTTCAGATGGTTCTCTCGCGAACTAGGGCCCCTGTTATGAATTTATTCATTTATTTACTAAGGAATACATCTGGCAATTATGTGGATCAGTCAGGAGGGGTATTCGAGGCTGCGAAAAATACAGGAGAAAACCAGTCTGCCAAAAGCGAGTAACCGTTCATAACGGACTACTTTAGCACAATGGGGTACACGTATTATCGATATAAACAATAAACACAAAATCAAAATAAAAAACCCACAAAAAACACCGGCATTGATTAAAACTATAAAATACAAAAACAAGCAAAAAAAAGAAGGGCACAAAAAACATGGAAGAATACATGCAGTGTGTTAAGGAAAAAAGTTAAAGAAAGGAAAAAGTTAAGGAAAATGCAAACTCGTACAAAACTGCCGTCTCTGCTGCTAACAAAACAAATGTTTTAATTCTTTCGAAAAAAATTTGGAATGAACAACATGTTATTGCACATTTTTTCATTTGCTCATTGTTTGGTAGATAAAGTGTTTTTGTAGGAATTATAAAATATTACTGATGAGTTCAACTTAAGCATGTGCTTGTTTTTTGTGCCCTAACAAACTGAAGATTGAACTCGTGTAGAGCGTTTTCCCGATAGAAACTTGTGGAGTACTTGAAGTCGGGTTGTAATATTGCGTGTTTCTTGTGTCATAAGATTATTGCTTTTCATGGTGAATGGTGGAGCATATGTACGTTTATGTATACTTGGATACGTAACTACCTGGACGGTCAAGAGCAATGTGTTGTTTTGAATTATCATAAAGCTAGCTCTGTTCCGGTGAGTTCTCGCGTACCCCAAGGTAGCGTACTAGAACCATTTTTGTTCTTAATGTATATAAATGATATAACAGACAACATTACGTCCAAAATAAATTCTTCACTGACGACTGTGGTATTTATAGGCAGATAAATTCACTAAGCGACACATACACGCTACAAAAAAGCTGTAAACCGTAGCTCGGTGGTGTGACGGAAGGGGCATGAGCCTAAATATCGAGAAATGTAATCACCTCCAGTTTACATGAAAATCAGCTGTGTACCATGCAAGTTATAAAATAAAAGATACAATAATCAGTGGCGTCATGGAGTACAAATACTTAAATGTATACTTAACTCAGTTGCTCAAGTGGATTAAACATGTAGAGTATATATTTCCAAATATGGTGGCATGAGCTCTCAGTCAAGTCAAACATCTAACCTTTGATAACAGGCAGTACCCCGTCCAACTTTACGGTCTGGCCCCCGACGACTCCGTCATAGCCATCATCAGTGGGGTCCCGGTCCAACTAACTGAAGTAGACTGTCTTAACAATATTGATCAGCCATAGGATGAAGTTTAAACAGTTCGCTGACTTAGCACCTCATCTGCAGTGGTTCTGTGCAGGTCCCAGAGTCCCTTTCACAGTCTGGCTATACGGCGCCGAATACCCATGCTCCATCTAGAGGAAAACTCTCCCAGTGTGCTCTACATGTCACACCGTCAGCCACAGAGCCACGGCTTGTTCTCGCCCAACCGCTCCCGTCTTAAATCATAGCTGGACCAAGGACCCCCATCCAAACGAGCCATTTACCTACTTGTGACCTCTGTGCTGGTCCCCACCTTTCCGGGGCACCTGGCTGCCCTAAGCATTATGTAGAACAAGATGACTCAGACAAGCCCATGCCGTCGCGTCGGATACTTCTAGAGCCTCCTCTTCGTTTCATGGCCGGGCGAAGTTGTCGCCCGTTACAGAGGCTTAGGCAGGTGTCCAAACGATCGCCACTGGGTGAGATGGGCGGTACTGTTGAAGCATGACCTCCGCGATCACCCCGCGCGCGTTTTGCTCCGCCGCCCCATCGGCGGGAGAGAGCGTAAGTTGAAAAGTGGGCGTGGCCGCGTCTTCTGCTGCACCGCGGCACTCGCCACCTTTGCATCAACTTTTCCGCTGCAGTTTCGCGCAAGCGAGGAAACACTCGTTTTCGCAGCAAACAGTCAAATTGAGTTCAACAGCCAGCTTTAAAATGACAGGTACGAGACAATAACCAACAAATTTATTATGGTTAACTTAATAATATGAGGATCCAAGAACAAAGTTTAAGCAGCAATCATACGGGCGAAGCGCACTCGGTTCTGGCACTCTCTGCTGCGGTTTCGCGTCCCGATTTGGATTGTTTTTTAGATTTGTCGATGCGTATTTACACGCGGTGCCCTTGAAAAACCCCTCACGTCCTAACCCAACATTATTTTACAAGAGTGGTGACTGACATGAGCATCTTTAGCATAAATGCAATAATAAAAATTAGGATTGCTTCTGATTGCTATGCATGCCACGATATATTTGTTGCCGCCACTTTTTATGGCAGTCTTAGAAAATCGTAAGCATGCAAGTCCGACACAAACCAACGGGAATACATTCAGACACCACCTGTTCAATGCAATCCAGTGCCAGTGAGTATTTGCGAAGTTTGAGTAAGCGCAATTTGTGCACTAATATAGCGCATTTGCGGGGCAGTTAAGAAAAACTAATTGTGGTCTGTAAAAACTACAGTATACATCGTAGCATATAAAGCTGCATAATTATCGCGGGATGTGCGACTTATTATTTGTCTGTGTTTACAATTGAGAATGTTTTTTGCTTGTATGCCTGTGTGCTCAGATGGCTGAGCTAGATTGGTGGTTTCGTATAAATTCAACAATTAAATGTGCTAGCTCCGCAATTTTTTATTTTGCAAGATCACTTTGAAAATTCGTTATTTTTTATTTTTGTTGTGTTTCTGTTTTCAAGTTCCATTCAATTAGTTAGCTCCATTTACGCTATTTTTAATATACTAAACGTGTTATCATGCGAATTATGCACTTCTATGCAAAGGCAGATGTTTGCAAGGTGGATCGTTTTCACGATATTTTGTACGTGTTTCCGTAGTTCTTTTCAGTGCTTTTTTATTTTTGTCTTCCTTTTTTGGAGGAGGTGTATGAATGCGCAGTTAATTTATTTTGTAAGCTATCTTTTATAATTCAATATTTTCTGTTTTTGTTTTTTTTAAATATTCTGTACGACCAATCGTCTTCCTTCACACTATTATAACGAATTATTACACGTGTTAACTCCCCCAATTCTACGTTTTTTTGCGCAAAGGCAGGGCGTCACACTTTGGTCAGTATCATTATTTTTTTTATTCTTGCTTATTCCGTCGTTATTGTTGTCAGAGCTTCTTATATTTTTCGTCGCTTTGCGAGGCAGATCTATTGGAACAAAATTGTTTAATTCGTAAGTTCACTTTTGTAATTTCGTTCTTGGTTTTGCATTTTTTGTTTTGAAGATTTCGTTCGATCAATTACCTCTATGCGCGCTATTATGTATTTCTGTGCAAATGCAGGGCGTTAAAAAGTTATAAATGGTCTGTTCGCGAGACTTTTTTACGCACGTTTTTGTCATTATTTTAACTGCTGCTTTATTTTTGTTTGGTTTCTTGAGGAGCTGTATAAGACTTATATTTTTGAATTTGTTGATATCACTTCCATATTTCCTATTTTTCTCCTTTATGTATTTTTGTTTTCTTTTTCTAAATTACGTTCGTCTAATTGTCTTTATCCACGCCTTGTAGTGGTCAATTATATTAACTCCGCAAATTTACATTTCTGCGGCAAAGGCAGGGTCATACGGGGAGTACTCGACGGTTGCATATACGTTCGCTTTGGAACCATCCAACAATGATAGGCTGCTCTTTTCCTAAATGCGAGTGTATGCCTCACGGCATAAAACGTGTATCACAATTCTATGCTGCCTTTCGCTTCGCGGAAGAGCGCTAGGGAGCAGTGATGGTGTCCTTTTATGAATCAATGAAGATCGGGGGGGGCTCGACCTGCAAGGGTGAAGGCCTTTGCCTCGAAGGTGTCGAGTTCTCGGCTGTTCCAATGAAGGACACATTGGAACACGGGGCCACGCAGGGGCCACGCCACCGCAGTTGGGATGTTGCATTCAGCGCTTGCGCTTGCACAGGTCCTGCTCGTGAAGATACTGGGTCATACGTGTGCACAAGTCCTTTATTTACTGAATATTCAATGCTTCGAGCTGACAAAATCTGTTACATGAAGGTTCTGCACACCATTTATAAGCAAAGGACCCACAATCAAGTTAACAATAAATCTTCTGGCTACCATCTCAGGCATACAATACGGCACACTTAAAAGTAAGAACGAACTATGCTGAGCAATCTTTCCTGTACCAGTCAACTGAAATAAGAAATAAATTTTGAGAAAAACTAAACTTCGACGCCAGTGAACTTACGTTTAAAAACAGGTCAAAGAAGTGTTACTTAAGCAAAACGCTCGCAATACTGATATATAATTAAGGGTTCGAAGTATATGTCTACATGTTTCCCTAAAGGTAGAAATTAAAAACAATTACAAGCAAAAATATATTAAGGCCTAATTGTGACACAGTAGTGTAACTGATGAAACTTCATGCGTACGAATTACTGCGTTTATGTGTACATTGTGATCCCTTTGTGAATTTGAGACCTATGCTTTGTATAATACATAAGAAATGTAGTAATGACTTTGCTTTGTGCTATTTCTCTAGTACGATTGTGCTATAATGCTTAAATTTGTGAACAGATGTGCTGTTATGTACGCTGTAAATCTGGTGGCTGAGGCCTCTGTCAGGCCACGTTCGCCTTTAGTCTCAACCTCCCTTGGTTTTTGCCAAAAAATAAAAATTAAAATCAAATAAAATCATCACCGTCACCACTGCCTGGTCGTCGACTGGGCGGATGGTGCGACTTCAAGGATACAAGCGCCGAGTCACGGACCATAACAAGCGGACGAGACCCACCGGATGGCGTGCCAGCAAGCGTGATAGATTTTCGACCAGTTGGTTGGCAACCCGTAACCATGTCAGCTAACCCAGCTGCATTTAATCACGCAACCTTCTTCGGCACTTCGGGCCACGCCCCTACAGTTGGGATGTGGCAATCACCGCTTGCGCTTGCACAGGTTTGTTACCTTGAAACTTAATGTTACCGTAGCAACAATGATTGCCTTATTGCGGTGTCGTGGCCCCATTACCTGTCCAACCACTTCAAGGGGTTGGCACGTAAAGCAGTGTACTTTTTCGGCGCCTTTTGTTGCTTAGGGGCGACATCGAAACCAATCCGGGTCCCATGACCAAAGCGTAAGAGGAAAAACTTGATATGGTGTACACTGCTATGCGACGTTTGTAAGGAAGTAATGTTAACCTACTGGAATCGGTTAACAAAGTGCTATGCACTCACATTAAACTTAAAAAGGACATAGAATCGCTTACCCAACGCGTACACGAAATAGAAGGTAAATTAGAATCATTGTCCGTTCAGGCATCACTATCGAGTCCGGATGCTAGTCCTACAAAAATGCAAAACCAAATCAACGACTTAGAATCAAAGTGTGCATCAGAAGCTTCGACTCACCCTTCCAGCAGCAGCCAGGGTGACATTGCTTTAATGCATGACAAGATAGACGATTTAGAAAACCACTCTAGGCGTTCTAATCTTCTTTTTTGTGGTATTCAAGACACGGGTGAATCAGAAGGGTGGGAAACGTCCGAGGAAATAGTAAAAAAATTCTGCAAAGACCAGCTGGGAGTAACAGCAGCATCAATTGCACGTTCTCATCGCCTTGGTCGATTGTCGAGCGATCGCACTCGACCCATAATGGTGAAGCTTTTCAATGAAAAAAAAAAAATTGACACACTACTAAGCAATGGCCACAAGCTGAAAGATACAGAATTTGGGATTTCGCGAGATTACTCTGAGGCAGTTCGTGAAAAGAGAAGAAAATTGTGGCAGTTCTCATTGACTATAAAGGAAAAAAAAGACCGGGTTAACCTTGTCTTTAATAAGCTAAAAATTAATAAGGACGTTTACATATGGGATACCGAAGTGAATTGTGCGAAACTTGTTTGCCCTGTGGTTTCTGCAAATTGATAGGACGTAAGCCCTTCATCCTCAGCTGAGCTGCCACGAGCAACATGAAATAGCAATATTAGTACAGAGGATACTTGTCACTTTTTATACAGTAACAATAGGAGTGTTACTAGTAAAAACGTCGCATTATCTTCATTAATCGACTGAACATCTGCAACCATTATAGCTGTAACGGAAACTTGGACAAATGACTTTGTTCTTAGCAATAGCATATTCATTTGTGAATCAGACTTCAATAATTTTCGTTGTGATCGGCAAAACCGCCGGGGTAGCGGTGTCCTTCTTGCGGTAAGCAGACAGTACTTGGTTGTGCCAGTGATTATCACCACTTTACTGGAATGTGCAGTAATTTCTTTAAAATGCAAATCCAGTAATATAATAGTTAGCGTTTTTTATCGCCCTCCAGATTGTTCACACGGTTTCACTGCAGAATTGCATCGTATCCTTGCTGAATTTGGTCGTCGGTTTCCGCAATTAAACATATTACTTTTTGGGGATTTAAACTTCCCTGACATAGCGTTGTATACTCAATTAACTTCTAGCACATCATCTGAGTCTAACGCGTTTCTACAATGTTGTCTTGATTTCAACCTCACCCAATTAGTTAAACCCACCTCACACGACGTTCAACCCACCTCACACAACGTCACACGACGTTCAACTTACTGTTCGAATATTCTTGACTTCGTACTGACTAACAACGCAGATATATGCTCTGATATAACACATCCTAATGGTTTATCCGATCATGACGTGCTAACCGGTCGTAAAGTTCCTCCTCTTATCAAACGGAAAACATTTAGCAAGCTCATTCGATATTACAAGAAAGCTAATTTCGATTGTATTAACCACGAACTATCCCTTTTTGCCATTGACTTTCTAACAGATAACTTGTCGCGCACCGTCGAAGAAAACTGGTTACTTCTGAAAAACGGTTTTACTTATCTGATAGATAAGAACATTCAGGTCATCTCTATCAAATCTGATAGTACTGCTCCTTGGTTTTCACAGACATTTCGCCGCCTAAACAACAAGATGAAAATATTATTCAGACAAGCTGACAAAAGTATATTAGCTGTTTCCTGGCAACGGTATAAAGAATGTGCCAGATAATATTATGAATTGCTCAAAACCACGCGCTTACAGTTTTTTCAACGTAATTGATCATCCATGCTAACAAATAATCATCGGCGTTTCTGGCGTGTCATCAATCCAAAGCATAATCCCGACATCGTCTTTACTAATCAGAACGGCGTAATAATAACTGGCATTGACTGTTCGGAACTACTGAACAAATCATTTCCTTGGTATTTACAGTTGAATATTTCCTCCCACAGGCAACCATACGCAGTAGCACTGATTTATTTTTGCCTGAGGAGGACGACGACGACGAAGATCGCCATCGTGCTGCGATTACATCGGCTCCGACTTCGATGACCGATCTGGCAGTGCCGTTCAAATCATATTGCAGTTTCATTCTTACCAGTGCTTTTGTGAAGGTGCAAGGAATCACCCGATACGAGATTTTCGACGAAAGCCAAGGTTTTCGCTTTTTTATGGAACTTTTCGTCGGCTGCGGTGCGGCGGCGAGCTAAGCCTACGCTGCGTGGACTGATCAGCGCATCATCCGCAAGTGGAAACGACTTTTATCCAAGATGGAGGCTACTACTAGCGTAGCTATGCTTTCGGACAACCAAATGTGCGTGACAGTAGAAGGAGAGGAAATCTCACCCGAGGAATATCGCAACGACGAAGGCTGGACGCTCGCCGGGGAACGCATGTCGAGGCTACGTCGACGATCTCCGAACAACGACGAAACACCTGACCAAGGGCTACGCAAAATGAGTACTTCAACAAGGCAAGGGAAGAATTTTCGCACCACTGTCATCAAAGCTGCCCGCATGCCAATTATGCCGCGCGAGGAATGCAAGGTTGTCGTGAGACCCAGAGGAGGACTGGACATCATCAAAGCAGGCACTACAAACGTGGCGGATGCAATACTGCGTGCGGCCGGCATTTCCAACGAGGAAAGTGCGGGGGATACCATCTGTCCCAATGTTCAAAAGAATATCCTAGTTGTTAGTACTCCAAGCGAAGCAAATGCTGCAAAATACGCCCGAATTCAAGCAATTCGTGTGCACGATAAGGTTCACGAAGTCGGTGCCTACCGCACGGCTCCTTACGACACCGTCAAGGGCGTCATACGGGGAGTCCCCCTGTCGGACAGCGCCTTAGTCATCGACCGCAACATTGTGAACAACAGGAACCCTCTCGCAGTGGGCACCAAGAGAATTGGCGAGACCACCACCGTCATCGTCGCGTTCCAAGGCCTCAAGGTTCCCAACTTTGTACGCTACGGGGTCACCCTGATTCCTTGCCATCTCTACAGGAAGCAAATCGACATATGCCAACAGTGTGGCAAGGTTGGTCATCGGATAGACGTCTGCCCGACACCTACAGCTAAGACCTGTTTAGCATGCGGGGAAACCAACCCCAAAAAAGAACACACATGCACGCCCAAGTGCAAGTTATGTACTGGCGCACACCCAACAGGGGACCGCGCCTGTAAGGCCAAGTACAAGACCCCCTACATCGTTCGACGAAGACAATGGACCCGTCGACAAGCCGAGCAGCAGCTGTCGAACGCAGACTTTCCACCACTCGGTCAAGTTCAGGTGCAACGTACCCCAAGATCCCATTCCCGGAACCGTTCGCTGTCGAAAACAAGGGACGCCAGCAGGTGCAGCAAGAACAAGAGGAGCCCTAGTAGAGACATTAAAAGCACTAGCAGAAAGCGCTCGCCGTCACATGAGCGTGTTAGCTGGGCTGACGCGATGAAAGAAAACAAGGAAAACAAGACTTCGGCACACGTAAGCGTGCCTAGGAACGACGAGGCCATGGAATCTTTACGGAGGGAGAACATTGCACTTAAAGTGTCCCTGAACAACCTCGAGAAAGAAAATACAGAACTCAAGACATCCATTGAAAATCTCACGAAAGAAATGGCCAATATCCGGGCATTGCTCACAACCCAACCGTCCCAGTTATCATCTGATTCGGCGCAGATGAATAACGAACCAATGGACACTGCCAAGGCGCAAGGCGAGAGCGACAGGCCCGTAAAGGAACCAGCCATTAAGAAGAGAGCTGTTGAATCCCACTCATCCAGGGATAAGAAAAACAAGCATGTCGACGAACTTGAAGCAAGGATGGACCACATAGAGGCACGGTGGGAAGCTCGATTCAACAAGCTGGAGGAGCTCATGGGCTCATGCATCCCGGCGCTTCAGCAGATCGAGTTAACCTTAAGGCCAATTGTAAGTCACCCAACGTTTGCACCGCTCTTCGCGCAGCATCCTTACAATCAAGGCAACCAGCAGCTTCTCAACCTTAATCAAACATGGCCACCAACGCACCAGCAACAACCGCAGGTTTAACGATCTGGCAGTGGAACTGCCGCGGCTTCAAGAACAAAAAGGCGGTCCTCCAGCAACATATCTCATACACCCCAAAGAAGCCAGATGTACTGTTACTTCAAGAAACACTCACTGACGCCCCGTCCCTTCCGGGCTATAGGGTGCACAAGGGCCCCGCCGATGGCAGGGGCTTATGCACACTGGTCAGAAAGGGGCTCACCCTCGTGGAACATGAATTACAGCAAGGGCAAGCAAAAATTGAGCACACGCTCACCCAGATCATACCTGGCAAGAGGAAGAAGGGAACCCTATACCTTCTAAACGTATACAGCAACCCATCACAAAGGAAGCAAAAGTTCAAGACGCTGCTACTCAGGGCTAGCACTGCAGCGGGTCGAAACACACTCGTAGTGTGCGGCGACTTCAATGCGATGCACCCTGCTTGGGGTTACAAGAAACAGACAGCTAAGGGAAAAGACCTACACCAAGACACCACGGACCTCGGCTACACGCTCATTACGGACCCGACAAATCCAACCAGGATCGGAAACTCGGTTTCCAGGGATACCACACCTGATCTCACGTTCGTGAAGAACGATAATAAAGGAGTAATTACCTGGGCCAACACGGGAGTCGACCTTGGAAGTGACCATACTATAATTGAAATCAACATCCCCGAATACAACGACACCAGCATCAGGACGCACAAACTGGTCGACTGGAACGCCTTCAGAGACTGTAGGCCCAAAGAACACTGTGAAATCGAGGACATAGAAGCCTGGGCCAGGGAGCTTACCGAGGATGTACGAAAAGCGACAGAAACCATTGAGACGGATGCAGACATTGAACAAATGGACAGCAGACTAGCACACCTCATCGAGGCTAAACGGTCCTTGCTGGACCGCTGGAAGAAACAACGGCTCAATAGGCGCCTCAGAAAGAAGGTGGCTGAGCTCAACAGGGCGATCCAAGGACACTGCCGCGCCCTCTGCGTTCAGCAGTGGAATGAGATCTGCAACGCGGCGGATGGACAGTTACATTGCGGAAGGACCTGGAACCTCTTACGCCATCTCTTGGATGAAAATAAATCAAAGTCCCATCAACGTGATAGGTTAACCAAGCTTATGCACCGCGCCATACAGAAACACGGTGAAGAGGAGGTACTTAAGAAAATCAATGACAAATACTTACCGCCTACCCCAATTGTGCAACATGGTCCATACCAAGGGCTACCAAACAAAAGACTCGATCGGGAAATCGATGTAGAAGAGGTTCGAGTAGCACTACACGACTTAAACAGCAAATCTGCAGCAGGCCCGGACCTAGTTACAAATAAGAGTCTCAGGAACCTAGACGACCACTCAATTGAAAACCTAACAAAATTCTACAACAAGTGTTGGAAAACAGGATCACTGCCGCGGCAATGGAAAACAGCCAAGACCATTCTCATCCCTAAACCAGGTAAACCGCCGGACACCGACAATCTGAGGCCCATATCTCTTACGTCGTGTGTAGGCAAGGTGCTGGAGCATGTCCTCTTGAATCGATGGCAGGATTACCTGGCGAGCGAGGATCTATACCCAACCACGGTTGTCGGCTTCCGAAAGAGATTAAGTACCCAGGATGCGATGATTCAGTTGAAGCACGAAATCCTTGACGACTCCGGTGCCTCAAGAGATAATAAGGCAATCCTAGGGCTTGATCTCCAGAGTGCTTTCGATAACGTCAAGCACTCTGCGATACTGTCGCAAGTTTCTAAGCTCAACATGGGTGAACGCAGTTATAACTACATCCAGGACTTCCTAACGGGTAGAACCGCTCAGCTAAGGGCAGGCCATTTACAACTCGACGATAAGAAGCTCGGCAGCACTGGCACTCCGCAAGGGTCCGTGATATCGCCGTTACTATTCAATCTAGTAATGATAGGAGTAGCCAACAGACTCGCCACAGTGGGGATCCGGCACACTATCTATGCCGATGATATTACACTGTGGGTAGACAGGGGTAGCGACGGTCACATTGAGACCAAACTACAAGAAGCAGTCGACGCCATTGAAGAACATCTGGATGGTACAGGACTTGTTTGCTCACCAAGCAAATCAGAACTCCTAGTTATACCACCACGGAGGGGTCGCACTACGGACAGGCAACAAGGCACGATCAGGATAATTACGCGGTCTGGTCAAATTGTTCCCGAAGTCAGCAAGATCAGAGTACTCGGAATGATCATCGAACGGCACAGAAGAAACGGCGAGACTATCGCACGCATCACAGCCAAGACCGCGGACGCAATGAGGCTCATCCGACGAGTTACATCACGGAAGGCTGGCATGAAGGAGGACAGTTTGATCAGGCTAGTTCACTCCTTTGTGATCAGCCACATCACGTATGTCGCGGCATACCACAACTGGTTACAACACGAGCGTAATAAGATCAACGCCATCATTAGGAGGGCCTATAAGTCCGCGCTAGGCCTGTTTGAATCCACAAGCACGCCGCTCTTCCTCAAGTTAGGAGTGCATAATACGCTCGAGGAGATAGCGGAAGCACAACGTACGGCCCAGCTCGAGCGTTTATCTACAACGAGGACTGGAAGAAAGATCCTAGAGGACCTAGGATACATACGCCACAGCGGTGGTGACGACAAACTCACCATCCCGGATGAGATACGTCACCGGATCAGGGTAGATCTTCTACCAAAAAACATGCACCCTGACTACAACAAGGGCAGAAGGGCGGCAAGGGCTAAAGCCCTCGTCGACTTACACGCCCAGGATAGGCACGCTCGCTATGTAGATGCGGCGGAATATCCACACGAAGCCTTCGCTGCCGTTGTCATAAAGGCCACCACGGGAGACACTGTGACGGCGGCAAGCGTCAAGTGCACCGATGCAGAACGCGCAGAGGAGGTGGCTATCGCCCTGGCCATTACCGACGCAGGCTGCCAGTCGGTGATCAGTGACTCACGAACTGCAGTTCGGAACTACGCCAAGGGACGCATCTGCAAAGAAGCTTTGCAGGTGCTACGCAATGCATGTCTAGAAGGCGCAAGAACTGTTCGAGTGAAGTGGATCCCGGCGCATGCGGGCAAGGACGTGTCGAGTAAGAACGCAAACCACAACGAGACGGCACACGCGGAGGCGCGAGCACTCACCAACCGCGCCCCCGCAACTGACCGTCCAACGTGGTTCGGTGCTAAGGACCGAATGACAGACTATAGCGAAATAACCAAAGCCTACCGCCTGGCTCGGAGGACCTTCCCACCTCCGGACCCGTGGTTGAGCCGGGCGGAGGCAGTGCTACTAAGACAGCTTCAAACCGGGTCCCTACCCACCCCGGCTCTGATGCACCGAATGTATCCGGAAGCATACCCTACTGCCATGTGCCAGCTCTGCTGCAGGGAGACTGCAGACCAGAAACACATCTTATGGAACTGTGTCACGAGCCCAATGGAAGCGAGGTCAAGAACCATCCCGCCACGGCTTGCAGAAGCCGCAAGGAGCTACACCTACGAAAATCAACACTGGGCCGTCCAGCAGGTCCTGCGGGCGCTCGCCAGGCATGAGACTCGCGAGTCGGCAACGGCGAGCTCACGTCTCGGATGAGTAGCCACCAGGACGACGCCGAGGCCCGCGTCGCGGCGCGTAAAAACGTCGTTCTGCCGGCCTAAATAAAGTTTAATCAATCCAATCCAATTTGCCTGAAATAACCGTAACCGATGCTGGCATTTATTCTCTTCTGACTAATCTCAAGACTTCTTCTTCGGCTGACAACACTGGTTTAAAAAAAAACTATTCTAAAAAAAGCCCAAAGCATCTCCCCAATATTATCCGCTCTATTCCAACAGTCTCTATCCACCGGCGTTATACCCCATGACTGGAAGGTGGCGAAGGTTGTTCCGTTTTTCAAATCTGGTGATCATACCTCACCCCTGAACTATCGCGCTATTTCACTAACCAGTACCATATGCAAACTCATCGAGCATATTATTCCCTCCAAAGATCATTAACTACCTCGAAAAACATAACCTCATTTTTCAGCATCAGCACGGTTTTCATGAAGGCTGTTTAAGTGATACCTAACTAGCTGGCTTCATTCACAAATTACATTCATCTGTAGACGCCGGAATTAAAGTCGACGCCATTTTCCTAGATTTTTCAAAAGCATTTGATCGTGTTCCTCACCATCGACGTAGTCACAAGGTTACGCTACTGAACATTGACTCTGCTGTTATAACAGGGATAAAAACTTTCTTTTGTACAGGATGCAATTTACATCAGTTAACAATCACAACTCCTCTATAGTCCCCGTAACATCTGGTGTCCCTCAGTTAAGTGTACTGGGGCCCTTGCTTTTTTAGTTTATGTTAATGACCTACCAGACTGCGTTAAATCTAACATAAGAGTATTTGCGAATCACTGCGTATTCTACCGCAAAATTCAATCTAACCATGACCACGATATTCTACAATCTGACCTTAATGCTATACACAAATGATGCTCAACCTGGCTAATGCCTCTAAACCTTGCTAAAACAAAATTAGTGTCCGTTACTAATCACGCCTCCCAAAATTCAGCATCCGACATACTAAACAACTGCCTCGTGAACAGAACTTCTACCTATAAATACATTGGCGTACATCTAACTAGTAACTTGACATGGAATAATCACATTAACCATATCCTTGCATCTGCTAACAGTTCGCTTGGTTTCCTTAAACGTAACCTAAGACATGCTCCCGCGCGTTTACGAAAGTTAGCATATATTACACTAATACGCCCTAAACTAGAGTACGCGGCAGCCATTTGGGACCCTCATTGGCAATATATAAT
The DNA here is from genome assembly GCF_048455015.1 of Haemaphysalis longicornis. Classification (NCBI taxonomy): domain Eukaryota; kingdom Metazoa; phylum Arthropoda; class Arachnida; order Ixodida; family Ixodidae; genus Haemaphysalis; species Haemaphysalis longicornis. The sequence goes on from NW_027526407.1 coordinate 120,727,116, forward strand.
AAATGACTTAGAAGCCTTACAAAACCATGATGTCCGCTTTATCTTTTTTGATTACTCACCCTATGCCAGCATAACCGAATTAAAAAATCGTGCTGAACTCGAACCCTTACCGCATCGTCGCAACATATCTCGCTTAACATTATTTCATAAGCTGTACTACCATGCATACCTTCGTCACGAATTTCTCTGTGAACCCGCTGCCATTTTTCAGCGTCGAGATCATTCAAGCAAAATCAAACGCATCACATGTCTTACCGTTGCTTTTGCCGAATCATTTGCTCCTCGTACCACAACAGACTTGAATAATCTACCGTCAAACATTGTTACTCAACCGAATACTATGAAATTTACTAATTCTTTGAGCATGTATAATGTCACTGCCTCCTTTCACTCAGTTCTTGTGTTCTCAAATGACGTGTGATAATATAACATCTGGTTATAATCTTTGTAGGTTGTTCTAGTTACTGTACCAATAGCTTTTCTTGTTGTTCTACCACTTTTTTATATTTGTTTGCACTGTAACAAGGTTAATTAGTTCTGCCATTTTTTAGTTCTTGTGCTTATTTTATTCTTGTTCTAGTTTATGTGACCCCTCTGTAACCTCCCCTACCCTATGTAATACCCCCCAGAGGGTCTTTAGGGTGTTTTTGAAATAAAAAATAAATTACAGGTGTTCGGTGTAAGAACCTTCGACAGGAACTGTGCGAAAATGCGGCCAATAAACTCGCAAATTTACACTCGTGCCAAGACCAGAAAAACTGCAGCGTTGAAATGTCGCGAAAGGCCGCAAAAACAGCGGGCCAACGGGCTGAACGATGCATTCGATGCCTAGGTGCGCACTGCCGCCTGGCGGTGCACGGGGGAACCAGCGCACTTAGAAAATTTGGCTGGGGCACGCGGCGATTGAGACAGCCGGAGCAGAACGCGCACGTGGGAATTTCGGAGGCCATGGTTGAAGTACCCGTAGCGTACTTGGGGCCATCCTCCCTGAAATGGATGGGTTTACGAAGGGAAAGGCGAATGAGACGATGGAGTGATAAAATACGGAACTTCGGTGGTAAACTGTGGAATGGAGTGGCTCTAGACAGGAGTGTTTGAGAGTCCATGGGAGAGCCCTTCATACAGCAGAGCACCCGAGGAGGCTCCTGATGATGATGGAAATTGTCGTTTACTTTTCCGCGTTCTAGAGGGCATTCTCGCCTCTTCTAATTACCTTTTCATAAACATCCGTTGTGTCCCCTGAAAAAACATTGACGTTACAGCTACATCATCGTCAAATTTGCATCCCGTGCAGCTGCGTGTGCTCTATTTTTTTATCTGTTCTTTTTATTCCCACAGCCTGTCTTACTCCAGATATATGCATTTCATCACTGGTTATCTTTCCTTGTTTGCCTCTACTTCTAGTTTCTCTCTCGAAAACTGTTTTGTCACACTGATTGTGTACGTGCTTTCAATTCTCCCCACTAAAAGCGCCGTATAAGTCTAAATAAAACTCTTTCTGTGAGCTGTGACGGCCTCCACCAGAGGTTTTTCTGTCACGCGGCATAATCACTTGCTACCCTATGCCCTAAGACTACCATTATTCTTGGCACTGCCCATACAGCTGACATTGGATTACTGCAGTGAATCTAAGGAGCCGTTATGTTGGTTTTCCCCCGCTAAGTACCAGGAGCGATCGTTTGGTGTATAAATTTTTTTTATTTCCATGACATACATAGCCTTCCGTAATTTTTTTGGAAACGACTTGCTGAAATCACTGAGCCTCCACTCTTCGTATGCAGTATTTCATTTGTAATGTTTACGATCACTATATACTACTGAAAATAGTTGCGTTCACCATATTTTTGATAGTTATTTACAGGCTACATACTACTCTTCTTGCGTACCTCTTCATCGGTTCCTTTTAATGCTTTTATTTTTTAATTCTGACAATACAGAATTTTTGCGAATGATTATGAATATTTTCGGTACTGTTTCCCTGATCCACGGAAACTAATGGGGTATGCAGACATCAAGTATATTATTTATGCCCAGTCACAAGCAAACTGACTTCCCTGTACAGCTCCTCATATAAACTCCCGGTTAGGCTGTGGATCACTCTTAAGGGATAGTGTCTGCTTGCGTCATTCGCTTATCAAAATGTATTCAGAATTCTTTCAAAAGTCCATCATGTGCTATCGTTTTTTGTGCAATCCTCCTTGAGTCTCATGTAGCACTTATACCTCCTTGGTACCCAAGCCCTAATATTACACCAGCACCCGCGTTCATGTTACTCGCCTTTCTCTCTTTCTCGTTCCTGTGATGATAAATTCGATGAGAACGTGCTAAATGCAATTAAGTTTTTTACGTGTAGGCAAAACGCATGTACATAACTGCGACTACCGGTGTTACTTTAAAATAAAATATTTGTGCTGTTGGTTTTCTCGGTAGAAAATAAAAACGGGCTTCACACGACAAAGAAATTCGACAGAAAAAACAAAAAGACCACAACATTGGATCTCGTGGTGCGCTATGCAGAACAAATACCAAAAATAAAAAAAAACAATGCATGCTTTTTATTAAATGTTACGCCGCAGCTCTTCCAGTAAACAAACATACACTGTTTTTAGCATGAGACGAGTGTGAGAAGAGGAAAACAAAGTCGGGTGTGGGAGCGAATAGTCAACTACGATTCCCGGGAAGCGGCGGCAAATACTGGTCTTACTACAACTTTGGAGTAAACGATGCCAATATGCAGTCAATTTTTACGGGACATTGGTCGTCTAGTAGTTTGAGCCATATTAGCAAAAATAACAGTCAAACCACAATTCTACAGTTTGCGCAAAAGTAACACCTGGGGCGTAATTGTCCAAAACGAGAGGCCGTCGTTTCGAAACGACGGGGTGGCACCATGCAGCGCATGTGCTCTGGGGTTGTGGCGCCGCATTGAGTGGTTTCGGGACATGAGTAGCCCTGCCGAAAAGCACTGGGGCAAGGCCACAACGCGATATCCACCGGCCCCGTTGCTTCGCTTGTAGCTTCGCGCCCTTGCCACAAAGCTTTTCTGCAGGGCTACTCACGTTCGAAAAGCCTCAATGCGGTTCCCAACCACAAAAGCACATGCGCTTGCATGGCTCTGCCCCGGCGTTTCAAAACAGTGCCCCTTTTTTAGGGAATTGGGCCCCCGATCAAAGTTACGATTTGCGTTAGAAAGAACGCCATACAACTTATACTGTTTTGACACGCTAATTTTGACACTCGGAAGCGCGAACTCTTACTGCTGATTACTTTGTATAAAAAAATCAAGCTGCGCAAATAATTTAAATTTGAAATTTGCGTAGCAAAGCCCCGAATTATAAGGTGAAGATGCTTTTTTACATAAATTGAGAATCGCAGTCAATTTTATTTTCGTATTCTCTCTGCAACGTCGGAGCAGCTACTCTAAAATGTCTTTCATAAATTTTCCTCAGTCTTCCCGAAATACAGTTACAAATCCTCTCGCGACGCGCGAAACACAATGGTAACAGTCTGGTACTACCTTAATCAAGTGTCACACCTAATTAACGTTTACCAAAAGCGTTTGAAAAGTAGGGTTAAAACAGCCACTGCTCCAAACTAGAGGTCTCTCTGCTGTTTCCAGTTCGTTTATAATTCGCTAAAAGCAGAATCAAGAAGACTCGATAAGGTAGAGAAATAAGGTGATGAAGGAGGGAGAGTGCTAGTCTCTACATACAAAAATTGAGGTAGGCTCACATCTTGGCAAAATATAATATTGAGTCTGTCTAAAAGATGCAGATTTCTTAGAAAAATGGCCTGTTCGGGGCTACCTAGACCCAAGAAGTATGGCCCGTTCGTCCCTCTGCGTGCCCAAAGTGAAGCAAAGATTCAACCCAAAATATAGAAATGCTGTGCCTCTGAAAGCTACTAAGATTTGTTGCGTTGTGCCTACACGTTTAGATATTCACCATCACGGAAACGAAAGCGACTCCTACATATGTGAGAGCGAGAAATATTTGTATTGAAGGTAAGATGCTAGAGTAGGTATCACGATTGCAAAAATAAAATCCGTTCCTATATGCACGCACAACTGCTTAATGGTTTCAAACTTAACGTATGGCAATACTCGCAAACGACAGATTTAATTACTGGTTGGTACAAAGGAATCAATGCATGTACCCACTCTGGGGATCGGTCAGAACACGTTACGATATCATGGCAAAAGAGAGTTGGGAATTACAACTAAGAAGAAAATCAAAGAGACAAAATATTTGGAAAAGTGATGTTAAAAATTCTGAGAACTGAAGAAAAATTGTTCTGGAGTAAACAAATGCTGCAACTTGCACATATGGTCCAAGGCCCATTTGCACAACATCACGAACGCAGACAAGCGAGAAAAAAACTCCCAACGGTTAGTTCTCGATTTAAAAATAACAAAAAATAATCTGCCTGTAGCGGTTACTCAAGAACGCCCAAATAGAAAGACGTGCTCACGGTATTTACTACAAGATGAGCATAGGAAAGACAGCATCATTTTGAGTTTGGGTTGAAACATCAAATATTATTTCCTATTTCTAAATTAAAGCTTTACTGTCTTTGCTGATTCTATTGTATGCCTATACGCCCGGCAGAAAAGCTAAATTTATCTGAAGATGATGATCAGTAGTCGTGGGTGCAGTGAAAAGAAAACGCTGCCTGCGGCTAGAACAGAACCGGGGTCACTAGCGTTACGAAGCGGCCGTCTATCTGATCGCCATTTCGACCTTTTTCTTCTTTATTACATGAGAGAATACGCTCAAACATGACAGTAAGATGAGTACATAATCAAGCAAACAACAGAACCCAAGCCAATGTCAAGCAGCTGCTACCGATTCACGCCGTACACCCCAAATCCAAACGTTCGACCTACGAAGTGCACACGCGAAAGTTGCTGTGAGTATTGAGAAAAGTGGTACACGACTCCAAAGTAGCACAAAACTGCAGTTTGGGATTGGTCAACCAAAAAATCCATCACGTGATAGCTTCGTGTACAACCACTGTGGTTCTAAGATGATGTACTTTTTTATTCGAATAAAAGTGAGAAAAGTTTTAAAAAGTTCCTAACGACGCAGTATGTCAATAAAGTGGTTATTATTAACAATGCTGACGATCATTTCTCTCCGCTCAAATGTCGGGCAATATCGGGCAACATGTCACTCAAACTTCGGGCAACATGCAGAAGCTAACGAAAAACCTTAATCAGGTAAAAGGCAGAGTTACGCTAATAATTTTTGCAACTGTCATACAATTCGGTTTAACGCTCAATTGTGCGCCAGTCATGCCATTTTAGCATTTTATTAGGTTTAAATGACCTTTTCATTTAATCTACTGCCGTAGGTCACGCACTTCAAGTAAATGTGCTTCTCTAAGAACCCACAAAAAGCATTTGCAATTATTTTTACCAAGCAGAATAGTGCCAATTCTTTAAAGCAATGCTCCCCTGAAGACATGATTGCAAAGAAGGCTCCTCCGCATCAGCATTAAAAGTGTTGGTGTAGTAACCACAAAACGTTTTACCTAAATTTCCTTGCATAATTTACCAATAAGACATCCGATTTTTTTGCATCAACTTCTCCTGAAATATAAGGTAAATAGTTCCCGCTAAGCACAACTGAGTACTTTGTCTCACGACGCAGACGGTGACATTTCCCGGAACACATGGCTTCCCTCTGACTCATTTACACGCGCTTCTTTGTGGGTCTCCCGTATGAGTCAACCCCAAATTACGCCTGTTTCAGGAAAACAGATTTGAAGTGTTGACCTATAAAGATAGCATCTTTTTCACAAGCTATTTTTTGGGGGGAACGCGCGGAGCGTGTGCCTTGGACATCGCTGTCAACGTAAAGAAAGTTTTCATGCTGCGAAACGAAACTTTGCGTGATCATGGCATTACTTTGTGCCAAATAAAGGAATTGACAACGCAGTCAGCTAAAATGAATCTCACTATCTCTTAAAAAACCACCCACTGAAATGAAATAAAATTACTATGTCACTAGTCCTCAGTACGTGAGTGAAATAATTTGTGCCTTATATTGTTATTTAAAACCAGGCAGGGTTTGTCGTGCGGGGTAATTTCGCTTGGGGTATCGTGGTTTCGCATACGTTGAATGTATTGAATACGATGGGTAGTTTTTGATATTACCAAATGCTGCAATTTATTCCCTCACACCCAAATATTTCGGTGTACAAACTCATCTTGCATGAAAATATCCAAATTTGGAGAACGCGAATATAACTTCTGCTTCGCCTTCTATGCAAGTGTGCGCTTTCAGGTTAGCCATTGAGGTGATTGTTAATCGCAATGCAAATTGCACAAAGTGTGATCTTGGTACCACGAACCGCTGTGCAAAATCTAGAAAAAAAACATATATATACAGATTTATTTTATATATATATATATATATATATATATATATATATATATATATATAAATATATATATATATATATATATATATATATATATATATATATATATATATCTATATATATATATATATATCTAGCGAATCAGAATAGGAAATGAGGGGCTCGTTGAAAATAACACAGAAATAAGGGTTGGCAGTCGAGAAAACCTCGGAAAGCAAAGGGGAGGATGTGGTAGATCATTGAAACAGATTAAGAATTTGGAAAGAAAGAAAGAAAGTGAAGAAAAAATTCCCGCCAGGTGGGATCCGAACCCACGACCTCCAGAATACCGGTCTGGTGCGATAACCACTACGCTACCGGCGGGGCGATTTTCCCATTCACTTTCTGGGGTATTTATGTTAGGTATGTTTGTTTCCTGTGCTTGGGGGGGGTAGCCAGCGCCATTCGGACTAATCGGGGTGAAGGGGACCTTCTTTGACTTGTTGAAAATAAGTCAAAAAATAAGACAGAAAAGAAGGTCCCCTTCACCCCGATTAGTCCGAATGGCGCTGGCTACCCCCCCCAAGCACAGGAAACAAACATACCTAACATAAATACCCCAGAAAGTGAATGGGAAAATCGCCCCGCCGGTAGCGTAGTGGTTATCGCACCAGACCGGTATTCTGGAGGTCGTGGGTTCGGATCCCACCTGGCGGGAATTTTTTCTTCACTTTCTTTCTTTCTTTCCAAATTCTTAATCTGTTTCAATGATCTACCACATCCTCCCCTTTGCTTTCCGAGGTTTTCTCGACTGCCAACCCTTATTTCTGTGTTATATATATATATCTATATATATCAGAATAGGCAATGAGGGGCTCGTTGAAAATAAGACAGAAAATAGGAATTGGCAGTCAAGAAGACCTTGGAAAGCAAAGGGGAGGATGTAGTAGCTCAAGATAAAGACTTTTGAAAATAAGAAAGTCGAGAAAAAATGACCGCCAGGTGGGATCCGAACCCACGGCCTCCAGAATAATGGTCTGGTGCGATAACCACTACGCTTCCGGCGGGGCTACTTTGGCTTCCACTTTCTGGGGTATTTATGTCCAGCTGTTTTTGTTTCCTGCGCTTGGGGGTGGTAGACAGCGCCACTCGGACTTCTCGGGGTGAAGGGGACCTTCTTTTTAACCCCCAGGCCATGACTCGAGCGTCTACGACATGTCGAGAGTAGTCGACCAGCGTTGAACCCTCTTAAGCTTCCTATGGCACCAAGACTGCCAGAACAGAGGCCCTCGCTATGCATGTAGTGAATCAGAATAGGAAATAAGGGGCTTGTTGAAAATAAGACAGAAAATAAGATTTGGCAGTCAAGAAGACCTTGGAAAGCAAAGGGGAGGATGTAGTAGCTCAAGATGTAGTAGCACGTCTCCCGCGGTAGTCTCTGCCGTCTCTGCCAGAACAGAGTAGTCTCTGCCGTCTCTGCCAGCACGTCTCTGCCAGAACAGAGGCCCTCGCTATGCATGTAGTGAATCAGAATAGGAAATAAGGGGCTTGTTGAAAATAAGACAGAAAATAAGATTTGGCAGTCAAGAAGACCTTGGAAAGCAAAGGGGAGGATGTAGTAGCTCAAGATGTAGTAGCACGTCTCCCGCGGTAGTCGAGGGGCGGCGCTAGTTGACCGGCCTCAGAGCTCTTGTAAATATAAACCCCCGCTTTAAAGTCGAGAGAGAAGCCGCTGTGGGGATAGCGTAATGGCGAACGCACCGCACCGGTTATGCGGAGATGTGGGTTCGAGTCCCGCTCCCGGAAAACGGCGGATTTTTTCTCGACTTATATTTTCGCTTATTTATCAATGAATCAAACAAACGTGACAAGCACACGTAATTCGGCCCTATTATATATTTCGAAAAAAGCCGAATAGCACTGGCAATGACAACTGCAACCTTGATATGTATCTTTACCGAGTCCCTCGTCCCGTATCTCTCTGTTCTGCTACATGCATTACGAGGCACTGGCTCCAGCAGTTCGGATATGCCAATTGCTAACCCCGACCTCCGACCACGTTCTACGTGGCGGCCGCTGGGAAAAGAAGACGTTCTACGTCTCCCGCGGTAGTCGAGGGGCGGCGCTAGTTGACCGGCCTCAGAGCTCTTGTAAATATAAACCCCCGCTTTAAAGTCGAGAGAGAAGCCGCTGTGGGGATAGCGTAATGGCGAACGCACCGCACCGGTTATGCGGAGATGTGGGTTCGAGTCCCGCTCCCGGAAAACGGCGGATTTTTTCTCGACTTATATTTTCGCTTATTTATCAATGAATCAAACAAACGTGACAAGCACACGTCATTCGGCCCTATTATATATTTCGAAAAAAGCCGAATAGCACTGGCAAGGACAACTGCAACCTTGATATGTATCTTAACCGAGTCCCTCGTCCCGTATCTCTCTGTTCTGCTATATATATATATATATATATATATATATATATATATATATATATATATATATATATATATATATATAGATATTGTAGTGGGGTTTATTATACAGCCAAGGAACCGAGGGGATCAAGCGACGCAGTCCGAAGAAGCTCGAGCAGCCGAAGAAGCAGAGCAGCCAGCACTGAACACGATCATGCTGCGAATGCTGCGCGCTTGATGCGTGAGGATTGTCCTGCTTCTGCTTGGATTTCGGCCTGAGCTTTAATCCCTTGACCGGAACCTCTCTTCTTCGTTACAATCACCCCGGGTGACAAGGAGCAATCCTGGCGACTTCATGGCGAGGGCGAGACGATGGGCTCATGGTAGGGCTTCAAACGGTTGGCGTTGACAGTCTCGCGGCGACGGCGACGACGATCGTCAGATGGTGTGAGCGGCTTGACGACGTAGTTTACTGGTGATGCGCGCTCTATGATGCGATACGGGCATAATATTTGGCGAGGAGTTTAGAAGACAGGTCAGGCGTTGTAAGCGGTATCTATAGCCAAACAAGAGATCCAGGGGGGAAGGAAGGCGGAGATGACCCACCTAGGTCGTGTTGGTACTTTTGGCGACTTTGTTCACTGGACGTGAAGGAACGAGCTAACTGGCGACATTCTTCAGCGTGTCGCGCTATATCGGAGACGGGCTTGCCTTCCGAGGAATCGGGGCTGTATGGGAGGATGTTGTCCATGGTGCATGAGGGCTCGCGTCCGTAAAGAAGGCAAAAGGGAGAAAACCCGGTGGTGGTTTGCGTTGCGGTATTATACGCGAAAGTAACGAATGGAAGCACCACATCCCAGTTACAGTGGTCCGATGCTACGTATTTAGAAAGCATGTCACCAAGCGTGCGATTGGATCGTTCCGTCAAACCATTTGTCTGCGGGTGGTAGGCAGTACACGTTCGGTGAACAATGTTGCATTCACTGAGGAGAGGTTCCAGAACTTCGGACAGAAAGGCCCGTCCTCTGTCGCTGAGAAGCGCCATGGGGGAACCATGACGTAGGATGAAATGATGAAGGAACAGGGCGACGTCGCGTGCCGTAGCGCTGGGAAGCGCGGATGTTTCCGCGTAGCGCGTAAGATGGTCTACGGCGATGATAATCCACCTGCTCCCAGAAGGCGTGAATGGTAAGGGTCCGTAAAGGTCAATTCCAACCCGGTCAAACGGCGCGAAGGGCACGGTAGAGGTTGGAAGTCTGCTTCAGTCTTTCGATGGGGTAGCTTGCGTCATTGGCAGGCCTCACAGCCACGGATGTACTTGCGCACAAAACTATACATTCCCTTCCAGTAGTACTGCTGACGAAGCATAGTGTAAGTTCTCAAGACGCCAGCGTGGGCGGAGGGGGGGTCAGCGTGGAAAGCTGCGCATATTTCGGCTCGTAGATGGCGTGGTATTACGAGCAGCCATTTCCTTCCGTCGGACGTATAGTTGCTACGCTACAGGAGACCCTCCCGCACAGTGAAATGAGCTGCTTGCCATCGTAGTGTCTATGTTGGGAGGTGGCCGTCGGGGCGGTAAGGTACGTTATAATAGAAGACACCCTAGGGTCTTGAGGCTGGTGAAGGGTAAGGTGAGTAAGCTTGATCGCAGCGACGATGGACTCCGGTGAATTGGGGCACGTCGTCGAATCTGGCAGAGGCGAGCGAGAGAGGGCATCGGCGTCAGAGTGTTTGCACCCTGATATGTAAACGACGCGAATGTCGTATTCTTGAATACGTAGGGCCCGACGTGCAAGCCGTCCCGTGTGGTCTTTGAGAGACGAAAAGCAACATAGGCGTGGTGGTCGGTGACAACGTCGAATGTGCGGCCATATAAGTAAAGTCGGAACTTTCCGAAGGCTCAAACAATGGCCAAGCACTCTGTTTCTGTTCGGGAATAATTGGACTCCGCTTTCGTGAGGGTCCGGCTGGCATATGCAACGACGTATTCCGGGTAACCAGACTTTCGCTGTGCGAGAACAGCACCGACGCCGACACCACTGACGTCCGTGTGTACTTTGGTTGGGGCGCTGGCGTCGTAGAGGCGAAAAATGGGTGGTGATGTCAACAAGAGCCGTAAAGTAAAAAAAGCCTCGTTACACTTTGGCGACCACGAAGTTATTCCATTGTCGCTGCCAGTAGTCTTGTTAGGGGCGCTATGATGGCAGCGAAATTTCGGACAAACCGGCGGAAATAAGAGCAGAGACCAATGAAGCTGCGGAGGGCCTTGAGTGACGTCGGCTTGGGAAACTCCGCGACTTCCTGCAGCTTGTTCGGGTCAGTTAGAACACCCTTCTTGGACACCACATGGCCTAAGATTGTCAATTTGCGGGCCCCGAAGCGACACTTTTTCAAGTTTAGCTGTAGACCAGCGGTCATCAGGCAGGTCAGAATTTGATTGAGCCGGATGAGGTGTGTCTCAAAATCTAGAGAACACACGACATCGTTTAAATAACAGAGACACGGGCCCCACTTGAGACCTCTTAAGATGCTGTCCATCATCCGTTCAAATGTTGCGGGCGCGTTGCAAAGGCCCAATGGCATTACATTAAAGGGACACTGAAGTGATTTGCAAACATTGCGGGATTACTAGCACAAATTGTAGACCGGAGTCCATAGGCCATGTGTCGACCACTCTGAGCGCGTTTACGCGAATTTATTTAGTAGAAAAAGCAATTCGAAAATGCTGTCCTCCTCTCTGCACCCTCACCCAATTTTTGTGGCGTTTTCGTGTGACGTCACGAGGAGACGAGCTGGCAATTGGCTGCGCTACTGCGCGGTTCGCCGACCTTCCGATCGAGTCAGTCGGCACAGCATTTAGACCGCCAGCCGCCGACGGGTCGTTGCAATTGGTTCGCTCAATTGAAACTAAGCCACCACACGTTTGTGAATGAAAGAATGTGCCTTTCTTTACTTTGTTAGTTTGTACACTGTATCTAGCTCCAAGTCGAGTTAAGGTCGCCTCACAAAAATGTTGCACAAGGGCACATGCGACGCCTCGCTGACTTTACGCTAGTAGGAAAATCTAAGGCCCCTTGAAGGCGGGAGAAGAGTCAACGAAGTCAATATTGGTACTAAGAAAAGAAAATCAGCTGAAACTTTTACTGTACAGCGGAGAACTAGGGAGCCGGAAGCACTTCTTTGCGCTGGGTGAACAAGCACAGCGGTCAGCAGCACGACCACACATCAGAGAACGCTTTTGCGTCCAAGAAATGCAATTGCTAGACGTGAGATATTGTGGACGTTTGAGGGACGCTTACTGCACGGGCGCTATACGACAAATAGTCACCTAAAGTACTTCAAATAATAAGGCTAAATAAAAGTGTAATTTGGTTATACATTATATACCTTATATATCCTACTTCCGTGAAGTTTGTCTGTGGCGGAGTGGTTTAAGGCACTAGGTTATCGTTTTGCAAGTCGCCAGTTCAAATCCCCCAAGGGTGCATCGTTTTTTTTCCAGTTGATTTTTTCCTTTTCGGCCGATGTTTTCTAAACTGAGTTCACCATTTTTGGGCCGTAACGTTCACTGTTCCACGAGCGAGTTTGCAGAACGCGCGCAGACTGCCACTGACGCTCTAGCGAGTTCTCGTTAGCGTGCTGCTGCTTGCGGGTAGTGGGCACAGGCCAGAATCAACATACCCTTGGCCTGGTGCGAACACGCTTTTTACGATACAGGCATGAGTGATGCAAGCTCCGAATATGAGGGAAAAGCGCATGGCATTTGATCGTCAGCGGTGACGCGTCATCCACTGCGTAGGCCTCGGCTAGTGATTTCTGCGATTCCAAGCCGTCCTGGGAGGCTTATCTCAGGCATTTTACAGCCGACAATATGGCAAAAGGGCGGTATGGCGATTACTGAGATATCGAGAAGGCCCATCCAACGATGCCGTCGGATGTCAAACTAGTTGTTTTACAGAACCGAAACCGAAACTTGTTTGAATGCTAACCTAGGACGTCGTCCTATCACGGTGCCATCTCCTCGCGACGTCACAGCTTTAGTTGGTGCGGCCGCCACAGACCGCGCATGGTAGTTTTTCTTCTTTCCCGCTTTATAAAATAATTAACGACTTATCAACCGGATAAACGATGAAAAGTGTGGTAATTTCAGCCAGTCTACGCAGTGCAAGCAAAACCGGGAGCTTGACAAATTCACTTCAGTGTCCCTTTAAACTCATATAAGCCGTCGGGAGCAACCAAGGCTGTTTTCGGTCGGTAAGGTTTCGCCATCGGAACCTGCCAATAGCCGGATCGCAAATCTAATGAAGAGAAAAATTCCGCACCGTGCAAGCAGTCAAGGGCATCGTCAATGCGGGGAAATGGGTAGACATCTTTGCGGGTCACTTTGTTAAGCCTCCGATAGTCAACGCAAAAACGTATGGAGCCGTCTTTTTTAGTGACGAGCACTACCGGCGATGACCACGGGCTTTGTGACGGTCGGATGACACCTCGCCGAAGCAGGTCTTCCACTTGCTCACCAATGACCCGGCGTTCAGATGGTGATACTCGATATGGACGCTGGCGCAAAGGTGGCTTTGCGCCAGTGTCGATGTGATGGGCGACAGTTGACGTACGGCCCAAGGCAGTTTCGTTCGAGTCAAAGGAATAATGGAAGGTACTTAGCAGTGCGAGCAATTGTGTGCGCTGCGTTAAGGTCAAGCTGCTGTTCAATGAAGAGGCGAAAGTGTCGGCCGGTAGCGGATGAGCATGGGAGGACGGAGTGGTGACAGCGTTGATGTCCAGGGCACATGTACTTTTGCCATGGTGGAAGTAGAGAATGGAGGCTATGGGCTCAATATTACCAAGTGATTCGGCGTGCAGCAAACTGAAATGGCAGGGAATCAAATTCGTAATCCACATTGACGTGCAGCCAGACTGTAGCTCCAAAACGGAGAAAGGAAGGGGTAGGTTTTTCCGGCGGAGGAATACTTCGGATGGAGTAAACAACCGTGTCATCGAAGGTAGAGTAGCAAGACAGAGGTACAAGGATAGAGCTGTACGGTGGGATATGAGAGTCTCCGGAGATGATGACTTTGTCACTGGAAGAGGACGAACCGGAAACATCCCACAAAGTCTCACAATATTGAGCAGATAACTCGACCTCAGCACGGGTACAATCAATTATCGCGTGATGGCGAGACAGGAAATCCCAGCCCAGGATAATGTCGTGGGAACACCAGGCCAGGACAACGAGCTCAATGGGGTAAATGGCATCCTAAATAATTACACGCGCTGTACTTGTACTTGTTCAGCGCTTGCGGTACGAAGCAAAACGCCTGTGAGGGATGTGGTAACTTTTTCAATGAGCGACAAAGTTGTTCACTTATCACAGAAATAGCGGCTCCTATATCTACGAGGGCGACTCCGTGTATACCGTCAATTGTAACGTCGATGACATTTCTTGGGGGCGATCGAGGTCTTGTGCATTTCGATGGGTGCGAAGTTCATGCCTCGTGAAATGCGCACGTTAGTTTCCGTCTGGACATCTTCGGGGTGGCGAGGCATGGGCGACAGTGAGCGGTGGCGCGGTGACGGTGAACGGCTGCTGGCGTCAACGGCACGAGTGGGCAGAAACTGATCAGGAGTTGGGCCAGGCAGTGCGCCACGACCGAGCGGCGGCGGCTCGTAGATCCACTTGGGATGGGGTGAGTAGGCAACGGCACGAAGTGCGTCGGGACGAGATTGTGGCATACGGCGGCAATAACGTGCAACATGACGCGGTATGCGGCGGGCGAAGAAGATAGGCCGGTTGTCAGGTGTTCGCCAAGGAGTGGCGACTGGCGGCGTCATCTGAAAAGGGAGCGGCGATAACGTTGGCCCCACACGACGAATTGCGAAGAACTGGCGTGGGGTTTGGGCCGCTAATTGAGCATAAGTGAGCGGTGCGGCGTCTTGAGCAGAACGTTCAGCTGTCGGAAGCGCTGGGGCGATTTGCTCCTTAATAACAGTTTGCAGAGCAGGATCTAGAGATGATGACGTCTTCTGAACGTGGGGCACGCAATAAATTTGGCGCGCCACCTCTTCGCGCACAAAATCTTGTATTTTTGCCCAAAGGGAAGGGCTTTCCGAAGGGAGAGCGAGGCCCGACACGGTATTCACTGGTCACAAAGATTGACGGGCCACAACCCGGAGCCTGCGCAGTTCGTCGTAGCTCTGGCTTAGACTTATAACTTGACTCAACGTGGTCGGATCTTTCGCAATGAGTATCTGAAAAGCACCGTTGTCGATGCCTTTCAAGATGTTCCGGATATTCTCAGCGTCCGTCATTGCGGTGTCGACCCGCCTACACAAGTCTACGACGTCTTCGATGTAGCTGGTGAAATTTTCTCCTACCTGCTGGGCTCGTCCGCGAAGGCGCTGTTCGGCGAGAATTTTACGCGCGGCAGGCCCATCAAAAGCATCTAAAAAGCGCATTTTGAAGTCCGTCCAGGTATGAATGCCGGTCTTGTTGTTGTACCACAGCTCTGCGACGTTCTCGAGGGAAAAACTCACGTTGTTGAGTTTCATCGGGTCGTCCCATCTGTTGTAGTTGCTAACGCGCTCGTATGACGAAAGCCAATTGTCAGCGTCATAGTCACCAGTGCCGGTGAACTTGGCAGGATCACGCTCCCGGAGCGCGCCAGAGCAGATCGCAGCAGAGGGTGCCGGCTGCGGTTGAATGGCGCTGTCTTTACCGGGCATTTTTAGGGTTGGAAGCCGCCGATTTCGAATTTCTAGGGTGATGGCCGCTGAGCTCGAACCCGCACACTCCACCAAAATGTAGTGGGGTTTATTTAGACGGCCAAGGAACCGAAGGGATCAAGCGACGCAGGCCGAAGAAGCTCGAGCAGCTGAAGAAGCAGGAAAGCCAGCACTGAACACGATCACGCTGCGAATGCTGCTGGGGATGTCCGTGGGGTTTGTCCTGCTTCAGTTTGGATTTCGGCCTCAGCTTTAATATGTATATATAAATATATATATATATATATATATATATATATAAATATATATATATATATATATATATATTTATATATATATATATATATATATATATATATATATATATATATATATATATATATATATATATATATATATATATATATTATATATATATATATATATATATATATATATATATATATATATATATATATATATATATATATATATATATATATCGCACCAGACCGGTATTCTGGAGGTCGTGGGTGCGGATCCCACCCGGCGGGCATTTTTTCACCACTTTCTTTTCGACTCAAAAAATTCTTCATCTCTTTCTATGACCCACCACAACCTCCCCTTTGCTTTTCGAGGTTTTCTTGACTGCCAACCGTAATTTTCTGTCATATTTCACGGAGCCCCTCATTTCCCATTTTCTGATTCGCTATATATATATATATATATATATATAGAGAGAGAGAGAGAGAGAGAGAGAGGGAGAGGACCTCTGTTCTGGCAGTCTTGGTGCCATAGGAGGCTTAAGAGGGTTCAACGCTGGTCGACCACTCTTGACATGTCCTAGACACTCGAGTGATGGCCCGGGGGTTAAAAAGAAGGTCCCCTTCACCTCGAGTAGTCCGAGTGGTGCTGGCTAGCACCCCCAAACACACGAAACAGAAATACCTTAACATAAATACCCCAGAAAGTGGAAGGGAAAATCACACAGCCGGTAGAGAAGTGGTTATCTCACCAGACTGGTATTCTGGAGGTCTTGGGTTCGGATCCCACCTGGCGGGCATTTTTTCTCCACTTTCTTTCTTTTTTTTCCAAATTGTTTATCTGTTTTATTGACCTACCACATCCTCCCCTTTGCTTTCCGAGGTTTCCTTGACTGCCAACTCTTATTACCTGTCTTATTTCCAAGGAGCCCCTCATTTCCCATTCTGATTCGCTACATGCATAGCGAGGGCCTCTGTTCTGCAGTCTTGTTGCCAAAGGGAGCTTAAGAGGGTTGAAAGCTGGTCGACCACTCTGGACATGTCGTAGACACTCGAGTCAAGGCCCGGGGGTTAAAAAGAAGGTCGCTTTCACCCCGAGTAGTCCGAGTGGGGCTGGCTACCACCCACAAGCACCGGAAAAAAAAATACCTTAACATAAAAACCCAAGAAAGTGGAGGGGAAAATCGCCCCGCCGGTAGCGTAGTGGTTATCGCACCAGACCGGTATTCTGGAGGTTGTGGGTTCGGATCCAACCTGGCAGGCATTTTTTCTCCACTATCTTTGTTTATTTCCAAATTCTTTATCTGTTTTATTGACCTACCACATCCTCTCGTTTCCTTTCCGAGGTTTTCTTGACTGCCAACTCTTATTTCTGTCCTATATATATATATATATATATATATATATATATATATATATATATATGTAATACATTTATATATATGTATATATATATTTGTATATATAGATAGGGTTTGGAAATGAGGGGCTCGTTAAGAAATACAGAAAGAAATGCCGGCAATCTACAATGCCAAAGAAGACAAAGGGGAATTGTTAGACGATTTTTTACCGTCCGTGACGTTACATTATTTTGTTAATTGCGTAAGAAAGAAAGAAAAACACGCGTCCAGAGTGGGGATCGAACACACGCCTTTTGATTAGATCTCGAATGCATTACCAATTTGGCATCTGGGCGACTGTATTCTCCTTAACTTTGCGGGGTATTTATATTTACTACAATTGTATCTGACGCTTGAGGGTGGTAGCCAGTGCCACTCAAACTACATGGAGAGAAGGGGACCTTAGTTTCAACCCCAGGGGCGTGACGCGAACGTCTACAGCCAGTCATAAGCGGGTAACTGGCGAAAACCCTCTTCTGCTACCTTGGCATCAAGGCTGCCAGAACCGAGGCCCTCGCTAAGCCTTCGTACGATAATAGGGTTTGGAAATGAGGGGCTCGTAAGGTCTCTGTCTCTACTAACCTTATTTTTTCGCGGTCTGTGTGAGTTTTTGATTCCAGACTATATATATATATATATATATATATATATATATATATAGACTGAAAAGATAAAAACTCGCACAGAGCGCGAAAAAAATAAGGTTAGTACAGACAGAGACAAACGAGAACGACTTAGACAATAAAAATAAGTTTACTGACGTTTCAGGGAGAAGACTCGCTTTCTTCAGAGTACAAAATAAGTTCGTTTCAGAGCTACATATACAGAAAATCTAGCAAGCGCGAGGGCAAGGTAAGAGGAGGGAGAGTTTGTACAAATGGATTCATGCTTGGTGGGTAGCAAAAGAATGAAGGGAGAGCGAGAAAATTAATTACAACAAGGATAATAAGAACACACAGTCACGCGGTACGAACTCGGAAAAAAAAGAGAGAGAAGAACCAAACACAGAGAAAAAATAATAAATAATTAAAAAATACAAATAATACTAAATAACAAGGTAATTTTCCTCCCCCGTGGCAACGGGGGTGAAAGAGGGGTCAAAACAAGATAGGCCCATGCCCGTGTTTGACATGGGCAAAAAGAATAGTCACGCGGAACGAAGACGTTCCAAAGAAGATATGCACACAAAGGGCGAACATCTGCCCATTCACACCCGTTCTAGCAATCCAAGTAAGGTCATTGAAACAAGAGACACGTGGCTTCTGTTGGTGGGAGGCGGCGGTCACGCCCAAAAGCAGTAGGACAGGCAGTTTCGACAGGAAAGAGTGTACATTGGTATACAAAGAGCGAAAAAAATAAATAAATAAAAAATAACCAGGTAATTTTCCCTCCCTCGTGGCAACGGGGGTGAAAGAGGGGTCAAAACAAGATATGCCCATGCACGTGGTATACATGGGCAAAAAGATTAGTCACGCGGAACAAGGAAACGAAGATATGCAAATGCACAGAAAGAATGAACATCTGCCCATACACACCCGTTCTAAGAATCCTGGTAAGGTCATTGAAACGTGAGACACGTGGCTTCTGTTGGTGGGAGGCGCGGGTCGCGCCCAAAAGCGGTAGGATAGGTAGTTTCGACTCGAAATGAGTGTACATTGATAGGCGAAAAAAGACAAGGTCAAACAAGTCATGAAAAAAAAGGTCATTTAAAAAAAAAGAAAACAGGAAAACAGGCAGGTGCACGCGTATGACGCGGCAGCAAGTGGTATTCATCTGCCCGGCGCATGGTGCCAGTTCAGGGAATGCCGAGGCGGTCAGCAACGAATATTAGAAAACAACAATACAGAAAAGAAAGAGGACACGAAAACAATCACACACGCTCGCGTTCACAAATTAATTGCAAGGTGAGAATATCAAAGCTAAAAATGGTACTGCAGCCTTCTACCCAGAACACAATGTCCAGACTTGTTCATCAAATTTGCTTCAGTGAAGCCATTGTGCTAAAAAACGTCGTGCTAGCACGAAACTATACCCAACTACGAGAGCTCGCCAACTAATGGGGGAATATTATTGAGGGAAAGAAATGAACAGGCATAACACTAGCCTGAGAAATGCAGCCGAAATTTTAATCGGAGGAAAGACAGGTTAATTTCCCATAACTTTCATTTATGCCAAACGACGCTGATTTAAACTTATAGATAAGGTAAGACTCACGAACCTCGCGATCGTGATGCGTTTTAAAACTAGATTCAAGAATTGTGGCCTTCAGTTGTTCAAAAGAATGACCAGGAGTGTTAACATGCTTTGATAGAGGCAAAGAAGGGCAGGTTTTTGCATGGGAGCGGTGATTGTTAAACCGCAAACGAAAGGGTGTTTCAGTCTGGCCAATGTATTGTTTGCCGCAGAGGGTGCATTCTAGCAGGTATACGACGTTGGCGGAATCACAGTTAAAGTTCCCTTTTACATTAACATAATAGTTTGAAGCTGTGCTGGCGGCGCGCTGTGTGGTGGTCATTTGTGGGCATACCTTAAACCGTGGTTTGTTACAGGGCATGCAACCAGTAGTCTGTGGTCGGCTGATGCTGGATTTAGTGAGAACGTCGCCCAAATGTTTGCTGCGTCTATAAACAACACGTGGTGGCTCGGGGAATATTCTTTCTCTTTAGGCGTTCACTGTGAGCGAGGATATTGTAATGTTTCCTTAGTATGGAAGCCACTTTCGGAGAAGAGGCTGAATGCGTCAAAACGAGGTTGGTTTGTTGATTGGGTTTTGGAGCTTTTTTTCGGAGAATTTCGGTGCGGTTCAACTGGTTAGCTCGTGTAATCGCGTCATCGATCACCTGCTCTGGGTATTTTTTATTTAAGAGTGCGGTTTTAAGTTCTCTGCAGTTAGAATCGAAATCCGCCTGGCTTGTGCAGATTCGCCTAAAACGGTGAGATTGCCTGTAAGGTATTGCAGTCTTACAGTGCCTGACATGGCTGCTGTGGAAGTGCAAATACTGGCGCGTGTCCGTAGGTTTCCTGTAGAGATTAGTCTGAAGTCTGCCCTGAGAAACTGTGACAGTAACATCCAGGGAATTTATGCTGTGCGTAGAGTAGGAATGAGAGAGGGAGATGGTAGGATGCGCAAGGTTAAAAGCCTCAATAAACGCAAGAAGTTCCATTTTACCGTGCTGCCAAATCATGAATATATCATCTATATACCTTTTGTAGTACAATGGCTTCAAACATTGGGTTGCGAGAAAGTTTGTCTCTAGACATCCCATAAACATGTTCGCGTAGTTGGGCCCGATTTTGGTTCCCATTGATGTTCCGCTGACTTGCACGTAATTGACACCATCAAACTCAAAATTGTTCAGTTCAAGGATAACGTGAAGGAAAGCTTCAAGGGTGATAGAATCAAAAGGTTTGTCACCCGCCGACCCCTCATACGCACATGATACAGCGGTGATCCCATCGGCATGCGGAATGTTAGTGTACAGCGACACATCTAGGGTAACAAGTAAACAGTTGTTGGGAATTTCCATCTTCATGATATCTGAGAGAAAATCATTTGTATCCTTAATGAAGGATGGAAAGCTGGGGGGAATGTCGCGAATGAGAGAGTCGACATACCGCGAGAGGTTCTCGGTGACAGTACCAACGCCAGAGACAATGGGGCGACCTGGGTTGTTATTTTTATGAATCTTAGGAAGAAGGTAGAATCTACCGGCTACTGGGCTTAAAGGGATAAGAGAACGAGCAGTTCTTTCAGTTATTTCCTGATTTTGAACAAGTTCAGTGAGTTTTTCTTTTACAATTAGCTTATAATCATTAGTGGGATCGCTAGGGAGTACTTTGTAGAACGCAGATTCTGATAGTTGTCTATGAGCCTCGTTGACATAGTCAGCTTTGTCGAGGATCACGATGGCGCCTCCTTTATCGGCCGGTTTGATTACTATCTCGGGGCAACCTGTGAGTTCCTCCAGGGCTTTCTTTTCCTTGTTGGTGATGTTACAGCGGAAAGGGATTTGCTTTTGGTATGCTGCTCGTACATCGCGATGAACGGCTTTAATATACATGTCGAGGCATGTATCGCGCTGCGTGGGAGGTGTCCAGTGCTTATGGCTAGGTAATGCGGTTCGGGCTTCGTCGGTTGGAGGACGGTCATGGAAGTACTCTCTCAGTCTCATATTTCTGGCGAAGTTGTCTAAGTCCTTAAAAAGTTGAAATTCGTTGAAACCGCCAGTTGCCAGGCAAAAATTCAGACTTTTTGACAAGGCGCTCATCTGATCTGGTGACAGGGTAATACTAGAGAGGTTCATCACATTTCCGGTGAGATTTTTGTTAGTTTCAGTAGCCTGGGGAGAGGTTACAGAAGGGGAATAAAAATTTGGGTTTGCGTTGGCAGACTCGCTAGTACTGGCACTAATGAGAGTTGTGAATGGTTAGTATTTGGCGCGTTTAAGGGGCGATTTTCATGTGCATTGCCAGATAATGGACAGCCATTAGTAATGGGGCTAACTTTATTCTTGCGGATGTTGTCATTGCTAGGGATATTATCTCGGGAAAATTTACGGACTTTTGTTTCGGATATAGCGGATGCCTTTTTGGATTCGTAGCTGCGTAGAAGGCCTGATTCTCTTTCGCTTAGATCCTTACTAAGAATTTCCTCTTCCTGGCGGAGGGAATGGGACATAGTCTCGTAGTGATCTAGAATTATCTGCGTTAATTGCAAGGATGCGTTGTCTAGTACTTGTTGCCACTTTTTTTTGTTGGAAGGGGACAGTTCGGCAGTTGCAGGTCTCAGTCTAACCCTCAAACCCATGGGAGCTACCTCGGCAGACAAATACTGTGAAAGTGCGGAAACGTGCATTTGGGAACGTATGCGTTTTTCAGTAATCTTTCTTAATTTTAAGAACTGTTTCGATACTGGGTAGGAAGCTGCATTACCGGGTTATTTGGAGCTTAGTCACTTTGTCGGCGCAGAAGACACTTTCTTGCGGAGGTTGTAGGCTGGCTTTGCGGCGTCCGATAGCAGTGCGGAGCCGCTGCTGGCGTTTTGCAGTGGCTCGGTTGTGGTTGACGCTCCGGTGGGCGTTGTAGTTCCCGAG
Organism: Haemaphysalis longicornis; assembly: GCF_048455015.1. NCBI lineage: Eukaryota > Metazoa > Arthropoda > Arachnida > Ixodida > Ixodidae > Haemaphysalis > Haemaphysalis longicornis. The sequence goes on from NW_027526407.1 coordinate 120,749,347, forward strand.
GGCGGGCGCGGCAGGCTCTTGGCGCGGCGCACTCTCGGGGTTGGGCTGCAGGCGATGCGTCGGTGCTCCGAGGCCATGGTCGCAGGAGCACGTACGGGTTGCAGGCTGCGGCGGACGTCCGGGGACTCTGGGTGTGGGTCCCTGGCGCTCAGCTGAAGGTCCGTGGCCATGGTGGTCACGGCGGCACACGGGGATGGCCGGTTGGACCGTGTGTCCGGGGACGTCGTGGAGGAGGTTGGGCTGGAGGGGAGCAGAGGCAGCGGTGGGAAGTCATGGACGTATGAGGCCCCTGCGCGAGCTTGGGCGGTGGTGCATGCGACTTCGCGCCACCCGGGAGGGTTGCAGCGCTTTTGCGTGAAGCAAAGCTCGCGGATGTGGCTAGCAAGCACAGCCACACCCTCGAAGCTGGGGTGCAGGCCATCCGCAGCAAGGACTCGGCGGTCGGGAAGGTACTGGAAGCCGTGGTCAATGAAGCGCACACAGCGAGAGTGTCGGCAGAATTCACGCAGGAGAGAGTTAAAGCGTCGTGCGTTTTCATTGCAGCCAATGGCAAAGCGGGAGATGCGGTAGTCACGGCGGTGGTTAGCAGAGCCCGGAAGAATCAAGCTGGCATAGATGGTGGAGACGTTAGGCCGAGATTGAAGGATCAGGTCAGTCAGCGAGCGATAGTCACTTAAAGCGCGTTCAGCAGAAGAAGAGGTCAGGTCATTTGTACCGACATGCAGAAAAACTGTGTCAGAGCAAGCAGGTATAGAGTCAATGAGTAAGCTTGCGTCAGAAATGCATGCGCCGGGTTGCGAAACAAAAGTAGGGGTTCCAACACAGAGCGGGTCAAAATGTTCAAAAAGGTACTTAGTCTGAGGGTCGCCTATCACAACACCAGACGGGGCAGTCTGCGGGAACTTCCGGATGACGTCTTTCTTCGTTGTCCTGGCAGCGCTCATGGTTCATATATATATATGAACCATGTATATGTATATGAACGCTCATTTCTATATATATATATATATATATATATATATATATATATATATATATATATATATATACAGTCGAACACGGATATATCGAACACGGGTATATCGAATTATTGTCTATATTGAACTCATAAATTATCCCCTTCAAAATTTTGTGTAAAAGTATAGGAATTTGTACGTTTATATCGAACCGTATTTTTCCCGACATCGGGTATATCGAACTTCGCGGGAGCTGGTAGGTGCTCTTCGGCGGTCGCTGCACCCCCGATGGAGGTTGAGGAGGATTTGGAGGAATGCGCTGGCATGGCGAAGTTCGGGTACAGGAGGCGACTCCTCGATAGGCTTTTTATGAACCTCCGCGTGGGCACCGAGCTTAAGGTTGACCTGCTGGGAGCCGTACATATGATGACAAGTGCTTGGAACGGCGTGAAGAAGGAGACCGTGGCCAACTGCTTCCAGAAGGGAGGCTTTGTGACGGCCGAACTTTCCGAAGCTTGCGAAGACGGCCACGACGACGACAAGTGCATGGGCGACACGTTTCGTGAGTTTTTGTCCCTTTTCCCGGCTGCTGTTCCAGCCGGAGTGTCTGCCGACGACTTCGTGAACGCTGACACCAATGTTCAGGCTGTTTCGAGCCTCGGTGACGAGGATATTGTAGCTGCGGTCGCAGGAACCTAGGCCGATAGCTCGAGTGGTGAGGATCGCCCAGACGAGGAGGCGGCTACACGATCGTACTCCGCGGGTGAAGTGGACGCTGCGTTCAGCTTGATTCGCCGTTGTTGCGGCGACATGGAAAGAACTGCGCTGTCGCACCTGGACGGCCTCGAGAAGATTGAGACCAGTGTCTTTAATTTCATTTCCAGGACGAAGAAGCAGGCCAAGATCAGCGATTTTTTTTTCACGGAAATAAAGCGTCCTGTTGCGTCGTGAGTGCGGAATTAGTTGTCATTCTTGAATGCGCCCATCGGTAAGTGATCGTTCGCCATAGGTGAGGTCTCAGAGCCCATATTCTTTATATCGAATTTTTTATATATCAAACTATTTCGCGATCCCCTTGGAGTTCGATATATCCGTGTTCGACTGTATATATATATATAATGCCGCGAACCATACATTGGGTTTGTTTATTTTTTGTTTTGCTTTTACCGCCCGGCTGCGCCGGTCTGTGTTATCTCTGCGCCAAGGGAAGCGCGTGTTCCATTCTTTCTTTCTGTGCCGCATCTGTTATCTGTCGTGATAGGGAGAGCATTCCGATCTAACGTGAACAGCCCAGAATAATCTTCTTGGATCTACTATGTTCTCGATGTGAATCGACGTTTCGAGAACCACGCGCACCGAAAGATAAAAAGCCTGCAGTGCGGACGCCGGGGCATTCGATTCTGCGACGCTCGCTGACGCAAGTCACTTTGTTGACCGCTGCTTCGCCGCCTCTGTATTCTTTTGAGTTGTTAGGGGAGCACAAGTTCGCTCCAATAAACTTGTTTCTCCTGCAAGACAACTGCGTCGTCCTTGGCTTCGTGACATCTGGTGGAGGTGCGGGGTACGCACCCTTCATGCCCACTGCAACCTCGGGAAGCCGCCAAGCCAGTCCAACAAGAGCCAGCCTCCGCCTGCAAGGTTTACCACCCGAGTTCGGTTTGATGCCAGAAGGGCCCAAGAGAAGGAACGCTGCAACCAACACCATGGTACAAGAAACAACGTCGCCAATCATGCTGCAGCAGCCCCGGGAACCGCCATCGTTCCGGGGAGCCCCCGCTGAAGATCCAGAGGAATGGTTGGAGAAGCTGGAGCGCGTGCGGATCTTCAACAGGTGGGACGATGAAGAAACCTTCCGGCATGTTTTCTTTTACTTGGAGGATGCAGCCCGAACTTGGTTTGAAAACCACGAGAGCGCCTTGACCGACTGGACGCAATTCAAAAGCGAGTTCCTTAAGACCTTCACGACCGTGGTGAGAAAAGAACGAGCTGCGATTTTACTGGAAACTCGAACGCAACACCCGAACGAAGGAGTCGTAATCTTCGTCGAGGAAATGAAGCGACTTTTCCGCCGTGCGGACCCAGGAATGACGGAAGAAAAGAAACTACGGTTTCTGATGCGAGGTGTGAAGCAAGAGCTCTTCGCGTGCCTTGTTCGCAACCCCCCCCAAGACCGTGTCCGAATTCGCGTCTGAGGCCGCCGCGATGGAGAAGACGCTCGAAATCAGAACGAGGCAGTACGACCGCCCAATCAATGCGCTGGTTTCGGAGACGTTTGGTGCCAGCGCTATCAACTCCGACTCACTACGCGACACTATCCGCGAAATAGTGAGGGAGGAGCTGCGGAAACTGCTCCCGACGCCGCCGCAACCACAAGTCGCTTCTCTTACCGACGTCATTAGAGAAGAAGTGCAGCAAGCGCTGGGAACTTCAACGACGCCAGTAGCACCTCGCGAGCCGCAAGCCATGACCTACGCGGCTGCTGTACATCGCCCTCGCCCACCTGCAACCTATCGTCACGAGGCTCCGTACCGTCGTCCCCTCTCGCCGGCCCGACCACCTGCGGCGCAACCCCCTGCCCCAAGGAAGACCGACGTGTGGCGAACGCCCGACAATCGTCCGCTGTGCTACCACTGCGGAGAGGCCGACCACGTCTACCGTCGCTGCCCCTACAGGAGGCTCGGTTTGCGAGGGTTCTCCGTCGACGCACCCCGCCCCCGAACTGGCCAGCGCCCATCGGAGATCGAAGAGTACCTGTCCAACACCAGCCGTCGACCATCCCGTTTCAACCGTTCGCCGTCACCCTACCCATACCAGTCGCCGAACCGCCGTAGCAATGCTGAGTTCTCACGTGGAAGGTCCCCCAGCCCACGCGTGGGAAACTAAAAGCAGCAACTTCTGGAGGTAAAGTTGCACGATCGCGGAAAAATGAAAACCCTCCAACGACGCAACGACTCGCGGAAAACAGTGACTCACAACATGCCCTCATCCTGACGATCCGACCCAGACCTGACGAGACTTCCGTACACGACGACAGCTATACGCCGCGACGCGCACCCGACCGGACCGAGACGTCCGCTGAGAAGACGATGACAACGACGACGCACAGTGCCCGACCGTCAACACGCACAAGCCGAGATGCGACGCCCCGACGCACCCGGAACTCGAGGAAGGCGGCATCCGACGTCAAGGTGTCCATCGACGGCTTTGATGTAGTCGCCCTCGTAGACACGGGAGCCGACTACTCCGTGTTGAGCGGACCATTTGCGTCTAAGCTGAAGAAGGTTATGACCAGATGGGACGGTCCGCACATACGCACAGCAGGAGGCCACCTCGTGACGCCAAGTGGAACGTGCACATCGCGCGTCACCATAGACGGCACGACGTACCCTGCGGTGTTCGTCGTTTTACCCAACTGCTCCCGCGACGTAATTCTCGGAATGGACTTTTTGACGGACAACGGCGCAATAATCGACCTGCAGACGAAGTCGATAACGTTTTCCTCCGACCACTCCATCACGCCGGAATCGAACCCCGAAATCCGTGCAGCTGTAAGGATAGCCGATGATCATGTCACCCTGCCACCCCGCGCAAGTTTGATGATCACCGTCTACTGTGAAGGTGCTGCTCCTGACGTTGACGCTATCGTGGAGAGTGACCAAAGGTTGCTTCTTGACCGCGGTGTGTCTGTCGCAAGAGGCATTGCGCGCTTCAAGGAACACCAATCCCACATTTTGGTTACTAATTTCACCGAGGAGTACCAGCATTTAAACAAGGGCGCGGCAATTGCATTCCTCGAAGAAACGCAAGAAGCAAGTGACGTGATCGCGGTCGCCGACTTTGAACGCACCCCCGTAGAAACCTTCAAGCTCCCGCAGCCCTTCGACGTGAATCCGGCGCTACCGCAAGAACAACGGAACAAATTATTGGCTTTGCTGCGTCGCTATAGCGAATGTTTTTCGTCGAGCGCAAAACTACGTCAGACCCCTCTAGCGAAGCACCGAATAATAACCGAAGATGGAGCCCGACCTACCCGACAGTCACCGTACCGCGTCTCTTCACACGAACGGGAAGCCATCCGGACTCAAGTCGACGACATGCTCAGCGACGACATTATACAGCCATCGAAAAGCCCCTGGGCTGCGCCTGTCGTACTCGTAAAGAAAAAAGACGGCACATTAAGGTTTTGTGTTGACTACCGGCGACTGAACAAAATCACGAAAAAGGACGTGTACCCCCTCCCCCGAATCGACGACGCCCTCGACCACCTCTGCCACGCGAAGTACTTCTCATCGATGGACCTGAAGACCGGCTACTGGCAAATTGAAGTGGACGAGAGAGACCGAGAGAAGACTGCATTTATAACCCCAGACGGCCTATACGAGTTCAAGGTGATGCCGTTTGGGCTGTGCACAGCACCAGCGACGTTTCAAAGAGTCATGGACACTGTGCTAGCTGGCCTTAAGTGGCACACCTGCCTCGTATACCTCGACGACGTAGTGGTATTCGCCCGGACTTTCGACGAACACCTTGCAAGGTTGGAGTCTGTACTCGAGGCCATTCGTACGTCGGGGTTGACGCTGAAGCCTGAAAAGTGCCGTTTCGCATACGAGGAACTCAAGTTCTTGGGCCACGTCGTCAACGCCGCGGGAGTCCTACCTGACCCGGCAAAAACTTCAGCTATCGCGAACTTCCCTAGGCCGAAAGACAAGAAGGGCGTGCGAAGATTTCTCGGGCTGTGCGCATACTACCGGCGCTTCGTCGCAAACTTCGCACGCATTGCAGAGCCACTCACGCGCTTGACAAAAGACAGCACCCATTTCAGCTGGGAAAACGACCAAGAAAAAGCATTCTGCGAGCTGCAAAAACGCCTGCAAAGCCCGCCCGTGCTCGCTCATTTCGACGAAAATGCCGAAACCGAAATGCACACGGACGCCAGTGATATAGGCTTGGGTGCCGTCCTTGTCCAAAAGCAAAGCGGCTGCGAAAGGGTAATCGCCTATGCCAGCCGTGGTCTGTCGAAGGAGGAGAAAAACTATTCTGCCTCTGAGAAAGAGTGCCTGGCTATTATATGGGCGATTTCAAAATTTCGCCCATACGTGTATGGAAGGCCATTCAAGGTTGTAACAGACCACCATGCGCTGTGTTGGCTCGCCAATTTGAAGGACCCCTCTGGCCGTCTTGGGCGGTGGAGCTTGCGCCTGCAGGAGTTCGACGTTACAGTCGTTTATAAATCCGGCAGGAAACACTCCGACGCCGACTGCCTGTCCCGCGCCCCCGTCGACCCACCACCACAAGACTCTGATGAAGACAGCGCGTTCTTCGGGATCGTGACGGAGAGCGACCTAGCCGCCCAGCAGCGTGCCGACCCCGACTTACGCGCCATAATCGAGTACCTCGAGGGATGCAACGTTGCCGTTCCTAGGACCTTCAAACGCACCTTACCAGCATTCAGCCTGAGAAACTCCGTCCTCGTGAAGAAGAATTTCAGCCCCGGAACAAGAACGAATTACCTTCTCGTCATCCCCGCGGACCTTTGTGACGAAATTTTGGAAGCGTGCCACGACGACCCGTCTTCCGGGCATCTCGGCACAGCCCGCACTATTGGAAAAATCAAGGCGAGGTACTACTGGCCCGGCCTTACCGCTGACGTCACCCACTACGTCCGGAGCTGCCGTGACTGCCAGCGACGAAAAACGCCGCCGTCAAGACCCGCCGGACTTCTACAACCGATCGCCGTCCCATCGAGACCATTTCAACAGATTGGAATGGACCTTTTAGGCCCGTTCCCTACGTCACGAACACAGAACAAGTGGATTGTCGTAGCGACAGACTACATGACGCGCTACGCAGAGACCGCCGCTCTTCCGAGAGGGACTGCACAAGAAGTGGCAAAGTTCTTTATAAGCCAAGTTGTGCTGCGACATGGAGCCCCGGAAGTCCTAATCACAGACCGCGGAACGGCATTTACTGCGGAGCTGATGCAAGGAGTATTACGCTACAGCAACACGGATCACCGAAGAACGACGGCGTACCACCCCCAAACGAACGGACTAACAGAACGTCTGAACAAGACAATCGCAGATATGCTGTCAATGTACGTTGACGTTGAACATAAGACTTGGGACGAAGTGCTCCCGTATGTCACGTTTGCGTACAACACGGCTATCCAGGAGACGACGCAGCTGACGCCGTTCGAGCTTGTCTACGGTAGAAGGCCGACTACGATGCTCGACGCCATGCTTCCGCACGTAGAAGACGACGACCTCAACGCCGACGTCCACGGATATCTTCAACGTGCGGAGGAGGCCCGCCAGCTCGCTCGAGTTCGTATAACGGACCAGCAGCTGGTGGATGCGGGCCGCTACAACCTCCGACGCCGAGACGCCGAGTACCAACCAGGGGATCGTGTGTGGGTTTGGACTCCCATCCGACCACGCGGACTCAGTGAGAAGCTCCTGCGACGGTATTTCGGACCCTACCAGATTCTACGACGTGTCGGCCAACTTACCTACGAGGTGATCCCCGATGGTGATTCCGGAACATCACGACGACGCACGCGGCCCGAAGTCGTCCACGTGGTTCGCTTAAAACCTTTCTACGGACGATAACGAATTTTATTTTTATTTTCGGACTGTCGCTTATGTTAGCATCGGGTCGATGCACTCTTAGAGGGGGGGTAATGCCGCGAACCATACATTGGGTTTGTTTATTTGTGTTTTGCTTTTACCGCCCGGATGCGCCGGTCTGTGTTATCTCTGCGCCAAGGGAAGCGCGTGTTCCATTCTTTCTTTCTGTGCCGCATCTGTTATCTGTCGTGATAGGGAGAGCATTCCGATCTAACGTGAACAGCCCAGAATAATCTTCTTGGATCTACTATGTTCTCGATGTGAATCGACGTTTCGAGAACCACGCGCACCGAAAGATAAAAAGCCTGCAGTGCGGACGCCGGGGCATTCGATTCTGCGACGCTCGCTGACGCAAGTCACTTTGTTGACCGCTGCTTCGCCGCCTCTGTATTCTTTTGAGTTGTTAGGGGAGCACAAGTTCGCTCCAATAAACTTGTTTCTCCTGCAAGACAACTGCGTCGTCCTTGGCTTCGTGACAATATATATATATATATATATATATACATACATATTTATATATATATGTATATATAAGACAGAAATAAGGGTTGGCAGTCAAGTCAAGAGACACTCGAGTCACGGCCCGGGGGTTAAAAACAAGGTCCCCTTCACCCCGAGCAGTCGGAGTGGTGCTGGCTACCACCCACAAGCACCGGAAAAAACTTACATTCACATAAGTACCCCACAAAGTGGAGGGGAAAAATAGCCCCGCCGGTAGCGTAGTGGTTATCGCATAAGTGGTTATAAATGAGCACTGGACCCCTCCCACGCAGCGCGATACATGCCTCGACATTTATATTAAAGCCGTTCATCGCGATGTACGAGCAGCATACCAAAAGCAAATCCCTTTCCGCTGTAACATCACCAACAAGGAAAAGAAATCCCTGGAGGAACTCCCAGGTTGCCCCGAGATATATATATATATATATATATATATATATATATATATATATATATATATATAAATGAGCGTTCATATACATATACATGGTTCATATATATATATGAACCATGAGCGCTGCCAGGACAACGAAGAAAGACGTCATCCGGAAGTTCCCGCAGACTGCCCCGTCTAGTGTTGTGATAGGCGACTCTCAGACTACGTACCTTTTTGAACATTTTGACCCGCTCTGTGTTGGAACCCCTACTTTTGTTTCGCAACCCGGCGCATGCATTTCTGGCGCACGCTTACTCATTGACTCTATACCTGCTTGCTCTAACACAGTTTTTCTGCATGTCGGTACGAATGACCTTACCTCTTCTTCTGCTGAACGCGCTTTTTGTGACTATCGCTCGCTGACTGACCTGATCCTTCAATCTCGGCCTAACGTCTCCACCATCTATGCCAGCTTGATTCTTCCGCGCTCTGCTAACCGCCGCCGTAAATTCCGTAAATTCCGAAAAGTCCGTAAATTTTCCCGAGATATTATCCCTAGCAATGACAACATCCGCAAGAATAAAGTTAGCCCCATTACTAATGGCTGTCCATTATCTGGGAATGCACATGAAAATCGCCCCTTAAACGCGCCAAATACTAACCATTCACAAGCTCTCATTAGTGCCAGTACTAGCGAGTCTGCCAACGCAAACCCAAATTTTTATTCCCCTTCTGTAACCTCTCCCCAGGCTACTGAAACTAACAAAAATCTCACCGGAAATGTGATGAACCTCTCTAGTATTACCCCGTCACCAGATCAGATGAGCGCCTTGTCAAAAAGTCTGAATTTTTGCTCGGCAACTGCCGGTTTCAACGAATTTCAACTTTTTAAGGACTTAGACAACTTCGCCAGAAATATGAGACTGAGAGAGTACTTCCATGACCGTCCTCCAACCGACGAAGCCCGAACCGCATTACCTAGCCATAAGCACTGGACCCCTCCCACGCAGCGCGATATATGCCTCGACATTTATATTAAAGCCGTTCATTGCGATGTACGAGCAGCATACCAAAAGCAAATCCCTTTCCGCTGGAACATCACCAACAAGGAAAAGAAATCCCTGGAGGAACTCCCAGGTTGCCCCGAGATAGTAATCAAACCGGCCGATAAAGGAGGCGCCATCGTGATCCTCGACAAAGCTATGTCAACGAGGCTCATAGACAACTATCAGAATCTGCGTTCTACAAAGTACTCCCTAGCGATCCCACTAATGATTATAAGCTAATTGTAAAAGAAAAACTCACTGAACTTGTTCAAAATCAGGAAATAACTGAAACAACTGAGGAAAGAAAGTTCTCTTTGCTGAAACGTAGGCCACAATCGTGCTTTTACCTTGTTCGAAGTTTTTCTTCTCTTGTGTTCTCTACCATCTTCAAAGTTCTACTACTCCCTATATATATATATATATATATATATATATATATATATATATATATATATATATACATTTATATATATATATATATGTATATATATTCATATATATTTATATATATATGTATATATAAGACAGAAATAAGGGTTGGCAGTCAAGTCAAGAGACACTCGAGTCACGGCCCGGGGGTTAAAAACAAGGTCCCCTTCACCCCGAGCAGTCGGAGTGGTGCTGGCTACCACCCACAAGCACCGGAAAAAACTTACATTGACATAAGTACCCCACAAAGTGGAGGGGAAAAATAGCCCCGCCGGTAGCGTAGTGGTTATCGCACCAGCCCGGTATTCGATAGGGTTTGGGTTCGGATCCCACCTGGCGGGAATTTTTTCTCCACTTTCTTTCTTTCCAAATTCGTTATCTGTTGCAATGGCCTGCCATATCCTCCCCTTTGGTTTCCGAGATTTTCTTGACTGCCAAACCGTAGGTCTGTCTCGTTTCAACGAGCCCATCATTCCCTATTCTGATTCGCTATATAGATATATATATATATATATATATTTATATATATATATATATATATATATATATATATATATATATATATATATATATACCGTATTTATTCGAATATAAGGCGGTCAAGATTATAAGGCGAGGGGGGAGTTGAAGGACACACGAAAAAGAAAAAGTTTGCACACTAATATAAGGCGAAATAAGGAAAGAAAAAAGGCAACTAAATTCCTTACCTTTCAGCAAAGCACACACCAAGTATTCATGAACCATCGGACGAGGCCACAGTGTCAGACGCCATCCATTCATTGTACAGCCATCTGACGTGTGCCAGAAAGGGCTGGTTAAGGCAAACGTCAAGCGGCTGTAGTTGACTCGTGATGCCCACGGGAATGACGACCGGCTCCGTCTGGTTGTCCATGAGCTTCTTCTTCACACCTTCCATGAGGTTCCCGCGGAAGGCTTCGAGCAGCAGCATTGGCGTCCGGGCGAGCAGTGCCCCTGGTCCCCGGCACCCCACTGACTTTATCCAGTCAAGAAAAAGTTCTTCCGTCATCCACCCTTTCTCCTGGCAACGAATGTGTACGTTCTGAGGGATCACCTTGTTCTTTGGCATAGTCTTTGTGTTCGGGATGATGAAGGGGAGCAACTTCCGCCCATCCGTGGTGCAGGCTAACATCACGGTTACCCGAGCCTTCTCGTTGCCGGTAGTGCGCAGGCACTTAGCGATCACATTTTTGGTGAATGGTCTGGGCCGACGGAATGTAAACAAAAATTGGAGTTTCGTCGGCATTGCCAATATGCCCAAGTTGGAAGTCGTGGTCGTGTCGTAGGCGAAAACATATCTTTGGAAGAAAATTAGTTTTTCTTCATAGTCTCCTGCCAAATTCTGCATCAGGGAGGTCCGCCTTCGCAACAAAAGCCCCGCCCTCTTCATGTACTTCTGCACCCAGCCACGGCTGGCTTTGAACTTGAGAGCGGGAATGCCATGCTCTTTCGCGATTTTGCGTGCCTTCATCTGCACAATGTCGGTAGTAACCGCCAAACCGCGGCCTGTTCTCTCTTTAACGAAGTCCGTCAGCACTTCTTCCACTTCGGGAAACGCTCCTTTTCGTGGGCCACGGAAAGCCTTCCTCGTAGCGGCGCATGTAAAGAGCAACGTCTTCTGTTTGCGCCAATGACGCACGTTGTTTTCGGGAACGTCAAACTTTCGACCCGCCGCGCAGTTTCCAGTGACTTCCGCCTCTGCTATGACTTTCCTCTTGAAGGCTCCATCGTAGTGGCAACGACAACTCGCCATTGCGCTCGTCGGGACGGCCGCTAAGGGGCCGAGCAGTGCGAACGTACGTTCGCACGGGCTCCGTGTTTTTCCAAATCTCCCGGCGGAAATTTCCAATACAAGTGCCTTTCTGGTGTGGATACCCTTTCCTAAGGATCATCCGCACCACCGGACACCACCCCCTGGACCACCGGTGTCTCCCTTAGTGAGTTTTCACCACGTTTGGACCATTGCCAGCCGAGCGCCGCGCTAAGCCTAACATCGAACGCCGGACCTGAGACCGCCGGCGTGGTCGACCACTACGCCTAGGGGTGCTCTGCGAGCGCAAGGCCTGCGGCTGTCGCACCGCTGTCATACCGCTGCGGCTCGCGGCCTCGGTGGAGGCTCGGAAAGGCCGCTGCCACGGATACGAGCGTTCAACCCCACCACCACGAAGAGAATTTAACGCTGCAAACGACCACCGTCGATCGATCTACCGGCCGCACCGTCGCCGCCGTGCGGAGAGAGACCCTCAAGGCCGACGACACCGCCGGCTGGGTGCTGCCGCGACGACGCGCCGCCGCCAGGGAACAGAGAACGGCATCGCAAGCGTCGCCGACCGGTGAGTCTGCCGCCAAGGACTCCTCCAATTCCACTACCGCCAGAACGCACTTTGCCAAGAGAATCAACGCCATGCTAGCGAAGTCGGCACGCATGCCCGCGAGCATACCGAGGAACGAGCACAAGATTATCGTCAGGCCGCGCGGCGGACTCCACGCCAGTCGCGTCAGGGCAACCGAACTCATGACGGCGATTATGGCAGCCACCGGAATTACGAGAGACGAGGCCCTACCAGACATCATTTGCCCGAACGTCCATTAAAACAGTATCGTCGTGAGCACGCCGTGCGAGGTCTGCGCGGCGAAATACGCACAGCTACAGGCGCTACGCGTGAGCGATCAGGAATACGAGGTCTACGCGTACCAAGCCGCCCCCGACGGCACCGCCAAGGTGGTGATACACGGCGTAGCTGGAGAAGACACCCAAGAGGAGATCAGAGCCAACGTCGTCAACGAGTAGAACCCGCTAGCGATGGACGCACACCGCATCGGTAACTCCTCGGCGGTCATCGTCCTCTTTCAAGGCCTGAAGGTGCCGTCGACGGTCAAGTACTGCGCAGTAATATTGCGGTGTAGCCTGCACAGACAACACCGCGAAGTGTGTACTACCTGCGGCAAGCTAGGACACCGAAGAGACGTGTGCCCGCAACCGCACGTACGGGTATGCCTCGCGTGCGGCACGCGCGACCCAAGCGAGGGGCACGAGCTCGCGTGCAAAACGCACTGCAAGCTGTGCGGAAGGCCCCACTCAAACGGTGCGCCGGGCTGCACGAACAAATTCAAGACCCGTATCTGGTGAAGCGCCGGCAGTGGGAACGCAGGGAAAAGGCCCCGGAGAAGGACGACTGCAGTTTCCCACCATTAAACCCCGTGAGAGGACGCGGGCGCAGCCGCAGGGGGCGCAGCCGCTGTCGCGCGCTAAGCGACGCCAGCTGTTCCGCCGATCGAAGCGCAAGAGGGAGGAGCCGCAGCAGAAACGCGTCACGATCACGTGAGCGCGTGGCGTGGACTGCCGTAGTCAAAGCGACACCTGCTCGCCGCGCCCGCTCCAAAACGCCGCGGAGAGACGGCGAACATTCAGACGCCACGTCCCAACGAGTCGCCAATCCTCACCAGAAAAGGGGTTGAACGCGGAAATCGTGTCGCTGCGAAACGAAAACGCGCAACTGCGACAACAATTAGCCGACATCAACGAGAAGCTGCAACGTCTCCTGGCCGCACAGCAGCAACAGCCGCAAGCACCGGCCCACCCAAAGGGGGAGCAGGGACGGGTCCCACTTTCCCCGTCGCTTACGCCGCGACACCGACCCCAACCAACACCGCCAACACCGGCAAGCCCACAACCAATGGAGACGACCGTAAGCCTACCACCATCCTCCGAGACCGCCATTGAGGCCCAAGACGACGAGGAATCTCCGCGAAGAAGAGACGATGAGCAAGAGGCACGAACCCAAAGTGGAATAAGTGTTGCCGTCCGGTTACGACGCTGCAGCGAAAGAACAGACCGCCTAGAGAAGACAGTCGACGCTCTCGAGCATCGCATGAACGCCCGGTTCGCGGCAGTAGAGCGCCGCCTCGATGCGCTACAAGAGTTCCTATACAGGAAGCTAGGCCGCGACGACGACGTGGCCGTAGAAGACCGCAGCCCAACGGTCAACCCAAGGACATCGCCATGACCAGACAACCCCGGACCAACTCGACGCTCACAATTTGGCAATGGAACGCCAACGGCTTCCAGTGCGGGAACGCAACGCTATTACAAATCATCCAGGGCGCCGAGAGGCCCCCGGACATCATAATGGTGAAAGAGACGCACACGGAGGACGCCCCGTGCCTCACGGGTTACAGAGCACACGCAAGCCCCCCGAGTGCACGAGACTGCGGGAAGGGGGCGGCGCAGGGCGTCTGCACGTCTGCAGAAGAAAGAGTTCATCCTTTTGGTGAACGTGTACAGCAATCCCGCGCATCGCCAACAGAAATTCCGCACCATTCTGCACACGGCGCTGGCGACGGCGCCGAAGGATACGATCGCGGTTTGCGGAGATTTTAACGCCCCCCACAAAGAGCTCGGGTACACCCGCACGGCGCTAAACGGCAAGGAGTTGCTGGACGAGGCGGCCGATGCGGGGTTCACTTTGCACACGGACCCCTCGTCCCCCACTTGCATCGGCACGTCGGTCACCAGAGACATGAACCCGGACCTCGCGTTCGTCCGCGTTGCCAACTCGGTCAGAGGCGGAGCAAAGTGGCGGAACACGGGCCAGAACCTGGGTAGCAACCACTTCGTAATAGAGATCGAGCTGCTGACGTCCGCGCGACACCGGGACGAGCGTCGCCACCAGCAAAAGGTCACAGACTGGAACCTCTTCCGCGCGCGCGCCGCGGAGGAGCCCACGCAAGACATCGCGGACATCGAGAGCTGGACCGAAGACATCGTCCGCCTCGTAACGGACGCAACGACGGAGCCCGAAACGGACGAGGAACACCCCGGCATAGACAGCCGCCTTGCAAACATGTTGGAGGCCCGGCAGTCGCTGCAGAAGAGATGGAGGGGAAGGAGAAACAATCACCGTCTCCGCAAGCGGATAGCCATGCCGGGACGCGAGATCGAGAAGTACAGCAGAGAACTCTGCGCCCAGCTCTGGCACGCGGTGTGTAACGAAGCGGATGGCCAGCTTCACAAGGGGAGGACGTGGTGGTTGCTCCGTCACCTCCTGGACGAGACCGGCACCAAGGGCTACCAGCAGCATCGCCTCGCGCAAGTCATGCACACGACCACCAAAGCGCTAGAAAGGGAAGAGACGTGCAGGCGCATCGACGTGAAGTACCTCCGGAGCACCCCCAGCGAACGCCACGGAGAGTACGCGGGCGCGGACAATCCCGTTCTCGACCGTTACCTCGAACAGTGGGAGGTCAGGGCCGTGCTGCAGACCATCAACTGCAAGACGGTGGCAGGGCCGGACCGGGTGACGAACAAGACCCTGAGGAACCTCGGCGACGGGACCATCGCGTCCCTGACGAGGTACTTCAACCGCTGCTGGCGAGCGGGAGAGAGAGAGAGAAATAACATTTATTTAAAGAGCTCCCCCTTATGGGGCGGTGGCGGCTGCCCACAGGGCCGCAGCGACCTGGAGGCCTCGGGAGGTGACTAGCACCTGGTCCGAAACCTCGGAGCTCCGCATGGCCTGCTCCCAGGCCTGGGGAGTGGAGAGGGGTGGGTAGGGATTCTTGGGGCACTGGCAGAGGGAATGAAAGTGCGTGTCCAGTGCACCACAGTGCGGGCAGCGAGGTGAGGGAAACAGGTGGGGGTGGGAGTGCTGCAGGATCGTTCGGTGAGGGAACGTGTGCGCTTGGATGATGCGCCACATGCGGGCCTCCTCTGGTGATAGGGAGCTGTGGGGGGGTGTGAGGGTTCGACGGTTCAGTTTGTGGTGCAGTGTAATGTCGGTGTATGTGTACAGGGGGATGGGGATGCTGTGGTTAGGAGCAAAAGAAGCAGGAGCCCGGGTAACGAGTTCTCGAGCATGTGAATGTACAGCCGGTAAAACGCTTGTCTATAACAGCGATTTCAACTTCAACCAGCTACAGCCGAAAACTGCCGAAACATACTCGTTCAAAACATGTCGGAGGCAAAAGCGAAGGGCTAAGACTTCAGACTTCAGTTTTATTCAAATCCCGCTCCGGCGAGGCAGGATAGGGCTGAGAGTACGAATGCTGTGTTATAGACAAGCCTTTTACCGGCTGTACTGCCTCATTGCCTCCTAAGCCAGTGTGGGCCGGAGTCCACAGCAGCTCCACAGGATCCTGGGGAGGGTGTCGGAGGATGATACGGAGAGCTCGTGGCGAGATACGTCCCTAAATGTTGTTTGAGAGGGCATGCTGGGAGTCGGAGAGGATGGTGGTGGGTTGGGGCTGTTGAACTATGGCGAGGGCAATGGCAACTTCCTCTGCCACCGTAGGAGAGGGGGTGAGGACAGACATGGTTGTGGGGTGGGGAGGACCGTGCATAGAAATGGCGTAAGCCTGATTGTTCGGGTATTGAGCCGTGTCCACATAGATGGTAGTGGGGGAGGGTGGGTGGGAGATGGTGTGGCGCTTGGCACGTGCCATACGGCGGCCTGCATGGTGGAGAGGGTCCATGTTTTGAGGAAGGGGTTTGATGCGGAGTAAGCGTCGTATGTGTGGGGGTATAAGCATTGGGGGGGGAGGGAGTTTGAATTGGGTTGATATTGAGGGAGGCTAGGATGTGGTGTCCAGTAGAGGAGCGGGAGAGACGGAGGATTTGGGAGAAGCGCTGCGCTTCGATGAGTTCTTGTGTAGTGTTGTGGAGTCCCATAGCTGTAAGGCACGTGGTAGAGGCATGGGGAGGTAAAAGCAACGCGTGGCGGTAGGCTTTGCGTATAAGGCCGTTGAGTTGTTTGTGCTGGGTTTGTGTGAGAGGGGTGAAAGGAAGATGGTAGGTCAATCGGCTGCGCTGCCGCGCCAGTGGAAGACGGCGATAACGGTTCTGATACCGAAACCGGGCAAGCCGCCCAGCATCGAGAATCTGCGCCTGATA
The DNA here is from genome assembly GCF_048455015.1 of Haemaphysalis longicornis. Classification (NCBI taxonomy): domain Eukaryota; kingdom Metazoa; phylum Arthropoda; class Arachnida; order Ixodida; family Ixodidae; genus Haemaphysalis; species Haemaphysalis longicornis. The sequence continues at coordinate 120,766,188 of NW_027526407.1, forward strand.
TCCCTAACGTGGTGCGTGGGGAAGATTCTCGAACACGGGCTGAATAACAGATGGCAACGCTACCTCGTGACGGAAGGGCTCTACCCCGACACCATGTTGGGTTTCCGGGTGAGGCTCAGCACTCAAGAAGCCATGATCAAGCTACAACACGACATCCTGGACACGTCCGTCCGCACCCAAGACAACAGGGCCATGCTGGGGTTGGACTTGCAGAGCGCGTTCGAAAAAGTCAAGCATTCCGCTATCCGAACGGGTCGGCAGGCTCGGCATGGGCAGAAGATCCTACAACTACATCCGAGACTTTCTCTCGGAGTGGACCGTCGAAATACAAGCGGGAAACCTCCAGCTGCCACCGAAGAAGCTCGGGAGCACGGGAACCTCTCAGGGCTCGGTGATATCGCCGCTGCTCTTCAACCTCGTGATGATCGGGGTGGCGCGCAGACTCTCGGGGATCCCACAGATCCGCCACACCATCTACGCGGACGACATCACGCTGTGGGTCCCCGGGGGTAGCAACGGCCACATCGAAGACGCGCTGCAGAAGGCGGTGGACACCATCGAAGACCACCTCGACGGTGCGGGCCTGCGGTGCTCGCCGCAAAAGTCGGAGCTGCTGATCGTCCCGCCGCCGGGCAAGTACCTCAAGAGGGAGGCCGAGGACTCGGCGAACATCAGAATCAGAACGAGGGACGGCGCCGTCATCCCCAGGGTCGCCACGCTCCAGGTCCTCGGCATGTACCTCGAGGCCAGCAGAAGTAACAAGACCACGGTCGACCACCTCGTCACCAAGATCGGCGCGGCGGCCAGACTCGTCCGACGTGTGGCGACGCGGCACGGCGGAAAGAAGGAGGCCAGTCTCCTCCGACTGCTCCAATCTTTTGCGACGAGCCACGTCGCCTACGTCGGCGCGTTCCACTACTGGCTACGGCAGGAGCGGGACCGCATCAACGCAGCCATCCGCAAGGCTTACAAGACGGCCCTGGGCTTGATATGCAGCACCAGCACGGCCAGGCTACTCGAGCGGGGGGTGCACAACACCCTCGAGGAAATCAGCGAGGCGCAAACGACGGCGCAGCTTGAGCGCCTCGCCTCCACAAGAACGGGCGGGCGCATCCTGGAGCGCCTCGGGATGGGACCGAAGACCATGGACTCGCATCGGCACGAGACGACGCAGCTCCAGCCGGAGGTGATGCAGCGGCTCCGGATACTCCCGCTACCCCGCAATGTCCACCCCGACCGCAACCGCGGCCGCCGAGAAGCGAGGGCGCGCGCCCTCGCCGCGACGCAAGCAAACGACACGGGCGCCCTGTACGTGGACGCCGCCCGGTACCCCGACAGACCCTACGCCTACGTCGCGGTGGCGGTCCGCGCCACCACGGGTGAAGTGTACAGCGCCTGCAGCATCCGCGCCCCGTCCGCCCGCCAGGCGGAGGAGACGGCGATCGCGGTGGCGCTGACGGACCCGCGATGCACCACGGTGATCAGTGACTCGCGCTCGGCCATCGCGAACTACGCCAAGAACATTGTGTGTAAAAGTGCAGTGCGCGTTGTGAGGTGTCGTGTAGTGATCAGTGAAGCGGTGCCGGCCACCCACCTCCGGTGGTTTCCGGCGCCCACGGAGATCGGAGACGTGGGCGGCGGTCTCCCCAACCACAACGAGACGGCGGACGCCGCCGCGCGAGGACTGACCAACCGCGCGGCAGCGGTGACGCCGAGCCCGGCCGGCGGCCACTGAGCTGCCAGCGGGGCCCCCCCTCCTCCTCCGAGCTTTGCGGCGGAAGACCACGGAGAAGACGACGATGACGACGACGACGACGACGGGTGGGACCCGGAGCCCCTCCTCACGTACGGGGAGGTGCTGGAGGGGTACCGGCTCGGCCGCCGCACCGCGCCACCGCCCCACCCGGGACTCACGCGTTCGCAGGCAGTGCTGTTACGCCAGTTACAGACACTATCGCTAATCACACCGGCACTCGCACGCCACGTGTGCCCGGACGTCTACGTTAGTGATGTGTGCAGTGTATGTGAGCGCGAACGGGCAACTTTGCTCCCCACATCCTGTGGGACTGTGCAGTGCGTTCTGTAGAAGCAGCCGACCTCTACGGCCGGTTGCCGGACACTATCGTCAGTGCCGCGAACTCACCGGACCTGACATCACAAACCTTCGCCGTCCAGCAGCTCGAGGCTGCTCTCGCCAGGCAGAGGCGGAGAGAGGCGCCGACGGGGGCAAAAGGTACAAGTTCCCGAGTACCTTTCGCGCGCCGCTCTCGCCGACGCCGGTGGGGCCTAGTCCCGAGGGCGACGTAAACGCGTCGGGGGAAGGGAGCGGCTCTGCGTAGCCCGGACCTCCTCTCTGCTAGAATTGAATAAAGTCTTTCTCTCTCTCTATCTGTCTTGCGCTGGTCGCGTGAAACAAGCACAGAGAAAGAAAATCTTGCAGCAGGGACTCCCAGAGCTGTGACAAAAAAAATGCAAAATGGCGTCCCTACTTGTTTACAAGCTTTGCGGCTACCACTGCCTTGGAACGGCAACTGCTGGCTCAGCTCGTTGACGTGGTCGAACGCGTCTGCTGCCATGGCCTCTGCTGTATCGCAACCTATTCAATACCCTTGCAGTTGCCGAAACTCAGTAATTACTATCTGCAACCTGCGTTTGTGTAAACGTTTATGCGTTTTATCGTAAAATCTCTTTCTTGCACTACCAACAGTGTTGTCGGGCTCTTTTGGAAGCTTGGAAATGGTTGGAAGATGGAAATCAAAACTATCACACCAGAATCGGCATATTGGGATACTGAGCTTCGAATATAAGGCGAAGTTTGACTTTGAGACCGCACATTTTGGAAAAAAACCTCGCCCTATATTTTAATAAATACGGTAGTTAGGAAATGAGGGAATCGTTGAGAAAATACAGAAAGATAGGTCGGCCGTCCACAACGCCAAAGGGGGCATAGGGGTGTTGTTAGGGTTTTTTTACTACGGTTAGTGCAGTTAACATTTTTAAATAAACATAAGAAATAAAGAAAGAAAAAAAAACACGCGCCCAAAATGGGGACCGAGTTCGGTCCCCACTCTGGGCGCGCGTTTCTCTTTCTTTCTTACGTTCTGGATGAGGCGTTCAATCCCAGGCGTTCAAACCCAGGCGTTCAATGTCAGAACGTCTTGGTGAGGCGTTCTGAGATTGAACACCTGGGTGAGTATAGCCTCAATTGCACTCATGAAGAAGAAGATAGAATATCTTAAAAAGACACGTGCCGATAGCGGTTAACTGTGTGGTGGGTTCTATGCGTTTGTCATGCTGTTTTTTTTCAGTGTCTTTTTTCATGTGTTTCTCATATTTTATTTTCTTCAATTTCGTTTATATCTGGCGCCGTTGGAGAAAATAAAATACAGTTGTAAGTCAGTGCTTCGTGTGTCCTCTTGCTATCGTCCTTTGTCTCGTAGTTTGCGCTGTGGTTTAACATGCATCACCAACTCGCCCAAGTTTTCACGTTGCTAAGCTGGATAAAAGAGCGGCGATAGGGGAAATTAAACTATTTTACTTCGCTTGAGCACACAGCAATGCACAATGAAGACTGCGGTGGTGATGGTGCCCGCAATCCTGTTAACAAACGCTTAACGCTTCTCTAGACACCGCACTGATGCGACATGTGTGAAATCACTGCGCGCGCTATTCGTTTGAGCGCCTGTTACCACGAGCCCACCGTTCGGGCGCTGTTGCCTCCATGTAGACTACTGAGTACTGGCGCATACGTATGGCTTGGCTTCGAGCACCAGCAGGTTTATTTCTGAGATTGTTTTTGATGCCGAATTTTTTTCTGGATTTTTCTTTTATAATCATCAATCTACGTGGTGGTTTTGTTAATAACCGTGATTCGGTATGTTTTACGTCGCTTCATGTTTGGGGTGCAGCCAATGACCAAGTTAAATTACTTTTCTCCATCGCGCAAGCAGACATGTCAAGTGGGTGCCTCTGCAGCACCGAGTGTGAAATGCGCCGCCAGGAAAGGGGCTCGAACTCAATGATGAAAATTGACCAGAAATTGGTCGCTAACGAGTGATAGTACACTCGGAAAAAGAGTACTTATATATATATATATATATATATATATATATATATATAAATATATATATATATATATATATATATATATATATGGAGAGAGAGAGAGAGAGAGAGAGAGAGAGAGAGATGAAACTCACACAGAACGCCGAAATAGTATAGGCCTCATACGCTGCCCCTGGGGCGCTGTGCAAGCGGCTTCCGGGGAGTACTTCCGGGTAGTACAAAGCTCCGCGGGTGCCATTAGATTCCGTGTTGACTGGAGCAAAATGAGCTCGATGCTCCCGAATGTTTGGCGACATGGCCACAAGCCCATCCCCGACGAGTACGGTCTCTTCCGGTGATCCACTTGGCATTAGGGGGAAAAGGCTTTAGCGCTAAATACGTTTACAACGCCGACGAAAGTGCCGAGACGGTGACGGCGCTCTCCAACTCGCAGGTTGACGGACGATTCGAAGTGAAACTTCCAGTTTAAACAACTACTCTAGGTGATAACGACTCTTCAACAACACCCGATCAAAAAATTCCCCCGCATTTCCCCGAGGGGGAGAATGTGACAGTGCGAATGCACGGTTGTCGGCCCGCTTGCGGCGCTTGCGCTCGGCCCCCGCAGCCCACCGCCTCGCCGCCTTCTCTTCCATCTCTTCCATCGGGTTTGTAGTATCACGTGTACACCACGCAGTTATCAAGCCGCTATAACGCCGCTGAGTCGCCAACGCACGCCGCTGACGACGTAGTTTGAATGCGTTAAAGATATAAGGCGCGTCACTAACACTGATATCACCGTCGCGTCCGTGGCTTGGTCGGTAGAGCGTCGCGCTGCAGCCGCAAAGTCCTCGGATCGAAACCTGGCGCCGGATGCTGTTTCTTTTTTAAATATAGAGGAGCACTGCGGACGCCGCCGCCGCCGCCGCCGGCGGTGGATGGTTTGGGGTCGCTTATAAAGTGCATTCGCACTTAAAAAGAGGAGTGGCGCAATCGGCGATTATCGCGCTTTAAAAAGCCAGTGAGTACGGCGGACCGCTGACTCGCTGCTGCGGTGCGCCGCTCTTTTGCGTACCTGCTCACTATGCGTGCACTTTTATTTAAACAGCGCTGGCTTGCCTCGCCGCTACGAATACGTGGGGCAGCGTTAGCTTGCCGTTTTAAGTGCGAATGCACTTTATAAGCGACCCCAAACCATCCACCGCCGCCGGCGGCGGCGGCGGCGGCGGCGTCCGCAGTGCTCCTCTATATTTAAAAAAGAAACAGCATCCGGCGCCAGGTTTCGATCCGAGGACTTCGCGGCCGCAGCGCGACGCTCTACCGACCAAGCCACGGACGCGACGCTGATATCAGTGTTAGTGACGCGCCTTATACCTTTAACGCATTCAAACTACGTCGTCAGCGGCGTGCGTTGGCGACTCAGCGGCGTTATAGCGGCTTGATAACTGCGTGGTGTACACGTGATACTACAAACCCGATGGAAGAGATGGAAGAGAAGGCGGCGAGGCGGTGGGCTGCGGGGGCCGAGCGCAAGCGCCGCAAGCGGGCCGACAACCGTGCATTCGCACTTTCACATTCTCCCCCTCGGGGAAATGCGGGGGAATTTTTTTGTTGCGTGCCTCAGTGACAAAATGCAGCGAGCGTCAGAAGCGTGAAATCGTTTTGCGATTCCGAAATTTGTGGCGGTAAAATAACGTGCCCAGGCGAACTGAGAAGCCGCTGGCTATCCTTGCCAGCTCACACTTTGCTTAATTACGCTCTTGCATCATGGACTCTCAGTTCAAACTTTATATGCTAGAATGACGGTCACCAACGTTTTGAAGTGTAGGGCCGAGTTGCATGCAGCCGACACGGCGGAGGGCTGCACGACAAATCGGGTGGGAGGGGAAGGGGGACTTTGAACACAAAAAAATACTGAATTGCCAATAATATTTGACAACAATCTGGCGAAATGTGAAGCTGGGGGACAATTCAATTGGAAGCGACCAATTCACTGTTCTTGTCTCTCTGTGTAACTCCATTTGAGGACAAAACTGTCCTGTCGGCGTTCGGATTCTTAGCCACGACCCCTGCACTAGAAGATAACCAACAGAGTCAGTGATGACCATAAGTAACTATTCGGGGCCGCGCGCCGTGTGTGCGACTGTGTTATGTTATGCAAATATAGAAGTACACATCTGTCAAGGCAGCGGGCGTGCAATTTTGTGCTTGTTTTGCGTTCTTTATTAGCGCTTAATTTGTTTATTTGACGCTATTGCCTCACATACTCGCTATCATTCATGTACCCTGTCGTTAGTAAATCGTGAGGAGTAAAACATTACGAAATAATGATTTAGTTTGCGAAAATACAAAACAAAATTTCCACTCGTTTTCAACGCGGTGCCAGGCCAGCAGTGTCAGCTGAGTCAGCTGCGCAATTCTGGCGTCGCTTGCCTGCTCCCGCTGAAGCAACCTTTTGCATTTATCAGCAGCGTTCCGTGTTTATGCTACTCATGAACGTTCCTTTGTCGACCACGCGCAAGAAGAAAGGATGGTATTGGTCGTCAGGAAGTTAGACCACCGTAACTAGCGATGATGTCCCATGCCGCGACGACCGCGACAGCTCGCTCAAAACAAGGCTTGTTTTAGCGGATATTATTTTGTTTAGCCTCTGCAACTACTTTAAGGGCGATTTCACACAGTATGCAGTAATCTAAACGCGCCACAACGCGATTGAACTAAGTACAACCAACTTTCACTCTGGCTTGTAATTGAAAACACATGGAGGACTGCCAGGGTCGTCTGCTTTTGTACTACCCAGAGGCATATCGGCCACTGGGGGCGCTGCATTTCGCCAAAACCCCAGTGCAGGAGCCCTATGAGTAAAGAGTCAGATACACCACAGGAATATTAACAACGAAGGTATACTTACGTACCGGCAACGGGACTTGCCTTCATCAGAGTGCAGTTACATGATTTTGCTGTCACAAACATTTGGAACACATTTCTTATTTAGCTTTGAAGAAAACTGTGAGAAGGATCAGAAGATCTTTCGAAAACGGAGAGGATGCATGCAGTCGGCCTAAGCCTATGTTACAAAAACAACAACAACAAAAAAGAGAAAAAGTACCGAGGGAAACAGAGAGGAAGGGGTCGTATTTACGGGGCCACGGTCAAGGTTGCTCCAGGACGGGGCAACGTATCTGGCATGGGCTGCAAGTTCGGTAGACTAGACAATCGCGGCTTCAGAAATAAGGGAAAAGTATACAATAAAATATTCAGTTGATGGGGAGACTGGTTCGAATGAATCCAAACAGGTATGAACGAAGATTGTATTTTTGGTTTCCCCCCGCGGATGGAAAGAATAGATAGAGCGCACAAAAGAGCATTACACAGTGAGTTAAAAACAAAACCGGAAATCACTAGGGCTCATAGATCACAGAAGGGTTAAACTTTTCTATGTGGTGGGGGGAACGCGGCCTCCTTCCCAAAGACAAATGACATTGTTGAGCCGTATTAGGCTAATAAACCTGCTGTGTTTGAAGAGTTTCTCGAATTCTGATGGAAAACTCCAGGGTAGGAATTATGAACAATGTTATAAAAATTAGAGGTCGCCAATTTTATTCGGGGGATAAGCACGTTAGTTTCCTGTAACTTTTATTATTACCAAGCGTCGCTGTCCAAAACTTATAAATGAGATAAGATTCTCGAATATCGCGGTCGTGGTGGGCTTTGAAAGCGGATTATAACATTGTTGCTTTCAGATGCTCAAGGGGTAGAGCATGAACATCTCTAAGGAATCTAGGCAAGCAATAGAATAGAAAGAGCAGGTGACGATAAAGCGATTGTAGTATGTGACAAAGCAACCTATTTACTTCTCCCTAGTTTCCAACATTACCTCATTCTTCTTACTCAATTCGTTTCAGAATATTGTCAACTATATTGTAGCGTAGCAGCTACATAGCTGCAAACGTCAAAAGGTTCGAACAGCTACGGAATACTCCTTTCGACAAAACTATGCATGGATAGAACCCGCTATTCCAAGCATATTCTAAAGATTGTATTGCCACGAACTAAATCATTGTTTTACGGTTTTTACACTAAGTGGAGTTTTCAACACCTCCAGTAAAGACGAAAATCAGCGGCCGAGAAAGCCGACGTAGTAGAAACAGTAAAAAATACCGGGCTTAATAAATGTTAGCGAATCAAATGCCACGACGTTCGATTAGTGCGTATTCATGTCAGAGGCACTGCTTTGTAGAAAGGTTCCATCAGACTAGTTTAGTGTCAATCTAACTAGTATCATTCTTCTTTCAGTATTCTAAAAATAGCTCAGTCTCTCAGCGGGATCATCGAGTAAACACTCGGAGTAATCAACTGACTTAGGGCGTGGAGAAGCGGATCAGGGTTCTCTAGAGCACAGAAGAAAGTAGGCCACAGGGAAAAAACTCGCAGACAGTGTAATATAAGACTCGTGGGCGCGGGAGCAGTAATAAACATCGACCATCGCACCTCTTAGCGTAAAGTTATTATGGTTTACACACCTTAAATGCGTGAAGTAGCGAATTAGGAAGCATGTTGACGCCAGTGCTGCCATACCCACTGAAGAGGACGCTTAGATGCCTGCTGCTTAAATACAGGGCGTCGAAAGGTGATGACGTTGACCATAGTACTGACGGGCTGATGAAGAGGGCTTGCCCAGAATCCACACACAGTGCACCGCTTACGACAGGAAGTGGCCACCGCAGTTCATGGGCTCTCCTGGTTTTAGCAGCAAAGACTGCTAAGAGGAAACACGCGACGATGCAGATAGCAGCTAGTTAGACATGTGAAAAGAACCTGAAACTCGGCTAGAGCAGCTGGTATAGCCGCAGGTAAGCGATAATATTGTCACTAGCGCCAATTTGTGCCCTGGTGCTAGGTAGGGCAAACTGACGAAACAAAAAACAACAAAAAATTACTGATCCAGCTATGGCAACGCTGTCATTGATGCGTGAGGAGGAAACTCAGTGCCGATTATCCTCTGCTTTGGACTGAATGAGCGCGGCTTTCTTTGTGGGCCGCAAGGGTGAAACACCTCTTGCATTTTTCTTTTCATTTTCTCTTGCTGATACACATCTTGTATTTGACAGCTTTCACTGGCTAATTTGCTTGGACTCTGAGCACATGCACAAAACATTTGTTTGGAAATCTTTCTTAGTTTATTACTCGCGAGCCAACATGCCCTGAAGTGCCACATTATTATTGAGGCAAGAAAATGGTGTGGACGGGAAGTGTGTTTATTAGCAACGTATCGCTAGCGAAGTTCAATGCATGCCACGTGGCACAAAGCTGTTTAACGCTTTTAATAGGTACAAATGTCCGCATTTTGTGTAGGTTGCACAAACACGAGAAACATCTTCGTGCAATTTATCGTATACAGAAAATTGCTGCAGAGGTCACCACGTTCATTTTCTGTACTGAATACAATTGTGCAGAAAGGAGGTTTCATAAACACATGCGTTCGGTAATAGTATAATGAAGTGAGATGGCCAGCACATTTTGCCACCATTAATAACTGCTCCATATTCTCATTCTTGTAAACATTCTAACCCAAAAAAATTAAAAATTTCAGGTTGTCGCAGCGCACACCAGCGAAGCACGCGTTATGTCTTTTAAAGACGATAGTCTTTCTTGGGCTACTTAAACCCAGAAATTTTGGTCTGTCTGTATGTCTGTCCGTCTGTCTGCCTGTGACTCTTTTTTTTCTTTAATGCCGGTCTTCGACACAATACAGAAACACAAAACAAACTTATTCACATGAGCAACTCGAGCGACAAGCCACCAACCTATATGAAGGCTGATGTGTCACTAAAATTTCCTAAGCATAGTCAAGGGTTCTATCCTTGACAGCCACTCAGGAGTGTATGCCTTGCGCTTCTGGACTTCTACGTACTGGGATATAGACTCACGAAAACATTGCCGCGTAGGTCGGGCGTCCACATCACCGTGGAGCCAGGCCATGCGCGAGCGCCATATGCTATGCAAGGCCACCAACATAACGAGGTCCAAGGGCACCCCCTCCTCGTTTTCGACCGCTAGATAGCGTATGCCATGGGGGCTCAGCGGGAAATCTTTATGAAGGGTCCTCTGGAGGACATCCCACAAAAATACCGCAGCCCAACAATGCAGAAAAACGTGCTTTATCGTTTGTGGTTGTTTACAAATTGAACACTGAGTTCCCCATGGCACAGATATCCCTCTATCCTGCATCCATGTTCCAACAGACAAGGTGCCTGTGTGTAATTTGAAGAAAAAGGTTTTCACACCAGAGTGAACCTCCATTCTTTTGACGCGCTTTAGCACATTTTGGCCTGGCCCAGCACGGTAATTATACCTATACATAGGGACGGGGAAAACAACATCGCAAATGTCCTTATACAGTTTTTTGCGTGTCACAGAGGACAGGTACTCTCCAGAAAAACGTGCGAATAGAAAACGGGCTGTCATAACTATTTCCTTCAAATACCCATACACGCCACCTGGCATGCACCATGTTGATACTACATATTCCAGCATAGCACGCGCCAGCCGTACTTGCATGACACTCTGCAAGAACGGGTCACGAACATCTCGCCAAAACAAAAACCGGTTTACCAGCTGTCGCACATAAAGGTGCGCCAGCCCCAAGCCACCATCTCGGACTCTCCGAAACAGGTTTGTTCTGCTGCACCTCTCCCATGTTGAGCCCCAAACGAACACCGCAAATACCCGGTGAAGCCTTTGGACGTTGATTCGCGAACAATGCAGTACCTGCATGATATACCAAATCTTCGCTACAAAGAATAAGTTACATGCCGTGGCCCTTGCAAAAATTGACAACCTTGCCCCCTTCCATTTCTCGGCCTTCTCCCTCAACGCCATTGTCTGGCTACGCCAGTATGGTTCACTATCCCTGTAATATTCCAGTTCAACGCCCAAGTACTTCACTGGAGTGGTGACCCAACTAATATTAGCGAAGGTTGGCGGTGTTGGTGACCATTTCCCATGCCAAAATCCTAGGCACTTTGCCCAGTTCACAAAACTACCCGTCACCATGCCAAACTTTTTGACAGTGTCAACTACCAACTGAACGCTTTCTTCGTTCATACAAAAAACGGCCACGTCGTCTGCGTAAGCCAAAAGTTTAACTTCCGACTCATGCAGTCGGAAGCCTTCGATGGCACTATTTCTGATTATACTCATACACAGGGCTTCGATGTATATGCAAAACAATAGGGGGCTGAGGGGGCAGCCCTGGCGCACCGAACGCTGCACTTCAATTGGGGCTCCCAACTGTTTGTTCACGATCAGCCGCGTAGTGCAATTGCGGTACGCCAGGGCGACGCCCTCTTTAATTACAAACCCAACGTTCACATGGTCCAAAATACAAAACAATATCTCGTGTGACACACAATCAAACGCTTTTTCCAAGTCAATCTGCAGGACTGCCACTCCCGTGTGCAGGGCGTCGCAGCACTCAAGGACACACCTTGCTTTATGGATATTTGTAAAAATATTGCGACCCTTAATTCCGCACGTCTGATGTGGCCCCACTATTTGTTGGACAACACTTTGAAGCCTTTGTGCCAAAACTTTCATAAAGATTTTGTAGTCGACGTTTGTTAATGATATTGGCCGCTACGACTTGACAAATTTAAGTTTCTCCGCTTCATCTGTCTTAGGAATGAGGACTGTGTGGGACGTGGAATATGATGGGGGCAGTGTTTTAAGATCATACGCTGCATTAAACATCTTCGTTAGCACAGGTACCATTTCATATTTAAACATCTTATAAAAAGCAGCGCTTAACCCATCCGGCCCCGGCGACTTTCCCGGGTTCAGGCTTTCAATAGCACATTTCACTTCGTCTTCCGAAATAGGTCGTTCAAGCCAGTCCTTCATTTCGTCTTCCAAACGAGGCAGCCCGTCTATGAAATCCCGCTTGAAGCTTTCTGCGTCCACCGCCTTAAGAGCGAACAGTGCTTGGTAATACTCATAAAAAGCATTATCGATTTCGCTTTTTTCACTCGTTACTTTACCCATGTAAGTTATCTCCTTGATCTGATTGCGTCGTGCATGTGCTTTTTCTATTCCGAGCGCACGCTTTGTGGGCGCCTCACCTACTGCCCATTGCTCTGCTCTCGCGCGTACTAGGGCACCGCGATAGCGTTCTTCGTCAATAAGTTCAAGCTTATGCTTTATCTGTGCTATGTCGTCCTTAAACACCCCGGGCTATCTTCCCTCCTCTAACGTTAATTTTTGTAGGATGTTTCTAAGCATTCTTTCCTTTTTGGTTTCTTCATATTTAATACAGCTACACCGTTGTATGGCTTTTATTTTTATCTCTTGCTTGCTTAACTCCCACAGCGCCCCGATGTCACTATGTGTTCCATCTAGTTCGGCAGTTTTCTTTCTAACAAACGTCGTAAATGTTTCGTCCTCCAAAAGTTTAGAGTTTAATTACCATAGGTCCCATGTAAAGGGGGACTCTTCTTTCTTGCCCCCAACCGTGCACTTAACCAAACAATGATCGGAAAAGGAAACCGCGTGCACATCATGGCTTTGGCATTTCTGTATTAAATCCAGCGAAACGTAAATCCTATCCAGCCTCGCGTGGCTGAAACCTTGAAAGTGGGTGAATCGGACGTCTTTTTCCCCGTCTAGACATTTCCCGACATCAACGAGTCCATAATCCGCAACAATTTCGGATAACAAATTAGTACTAGCATTTCTATACGCGTTGTTACTTGTTTAATCCCGGCCAGAAAGTACGCAGTTGAAATCACCTGTTATAATGAGCATTCTGTCTGTATCGACGTGTTGCCTGAGAGTCCCAAAAAATTTTTCCCTCTCTATTACAGCATTTGGAGCGTATACACAGACAATTCGAAGGTTCACATTATCAAGGCTGCAATCACACACAATAAGCCTGCCCGAACGACACGACGTCACACCCTCCACAACCAGACCCGGCAGTTTCTTCAGCAACAATACACATCCCGCGGAGATCCCCACAGCAAGACTTACGCAAGCATAGTACCTCGACGTGAAACGACGCACCATGGCCTCGGTCTCCTCCTCCCCCTCGACTTTCGTCTCCTGAACGGCTACAACGTCAATGTCCTGCTCTGTTAACAGACAGTAAATCTGACTTTGCTTTCGACGTGTCGACAGCCCCCGGACATTTAATGTTGCTACGCTCAGGGACCCACTCATTACCGTTCACTTATGAAGGCTACAGACCGGGCGCATGGTGCTTACCTGACACGTGAGGACTACGCTGCGCGTTCTTAAACGGCGCCAAAGCATCTGGCAGAAGTTGCTGCACCGGCTGCGTCTATGGAGGCCCCCGACCGCGCTGGACGTTCGTTCGAGGCTTGGATAACAGCCGTCGCCCCTGGTTCGTTTTCAGTGGCGGCTCCTCGCTGCTGGTTGTGGTTTCGTGCCCGCTCCCTTCACCCGACTTGTCAAGGCTGCGCTTGACTGTGCCTCCTGTACCACCTAGCGTTTCCGCGGGCTGGTGCTCGGCGTCCCCCGTTGGCGGCTGAGACGCCGCTGCGGCCGGTTGCTCGGCGTCCCCCGTTGCTGGCTGAGACGCCGCTGCGGCTGGTTGCTCGGCGTCCCCCGTTGCTGGCTGAGACGCCGCTGCGGCCGGTTGCTCGGCGTCCCCCGTTGGTGGCCGAGACGCCGGTGCGGCTTCCTCCTGCGTCCTAGGCTCCGAGCTCTGAGAGAAGTCCGTTGTGCTTGTAGTCTCCTCCGCTGTCGACTGGTGTCCCGTGCCTTCCGCGGCCGCTTCCGCCTCGACCACGTCCATGAGGTGCTCGTCAAGTTCCTCGCGTTGCACAGGCCCCGTGACCGCCGCGTAAGTGCGAACGCACTGCGCTTCCGAGTGGCCGAAACGCCGGCACCGGGAGCAGCGTGGCACTTTGCAGTCTCTGCGGACGTGACCCGTTCCCTGGCAGCGAAGGCATTGCATCGGCCGGCCAGGTGCGACGAGGAGGGCCAGCTCCCCAGCCACCCGAATTTGATGGGGCAAATCTTCCAAAGTCACGCCAGATTTTAGCTTCAGCGTCACCACCCTCGTCGTAGACCCTTTGTCAAGGACACCTTGTACTCGCCATCTTTCTTTGGTGATCTCGATGACCTTGCTGAAGGTAGCGAGTGCTGCCCGGACGTCCTCGTCATCAACGCCGTGCAGCAGCCAGTGTAGCTTAAGCCTCACTTGGTGGTCTTGCGGGTCGATGACGAGACACCGGCGTCCCTTCACCTCCTGCTCGCCGGCCGCTAGCATTTTCTTTGTGGCCTCGGCACTCTTGAAGGTCACGGCCCACACGTGGTTGATTTGGTACGCCCCCAGCGCAATCACGTCGGGGAGCATACCAACACGGGCGAGCATGTCTCGGAAGTCCTCTACACGAAACGGTCGGGCTTTCACGTCGCCGTGAAGAAACACCGTATTGGAAACAATACGTCCTGTAGGCAACTGAGGCAAAATAACTTGATACTCACTATCTCCCTTAGCATCTACCCTGTTTCCGCGGCCGGCGTGGGCCGCTGTCGCCGCTCCAACGGAGCTCATGATTCCGCGTCCGCACGCTACGGTGGCAAGAGGTGGAATGTCTGCCTGTGACTCGATTCAGCCATAGAGAAATAAAAAAATTAGAAGAGTGGACACACGGGCTTATCGCGGCCGAGTGGCGTGACTCGTGCGCCGTCCGGCAGTCGGCGCAAGTGGTAAAAAACTATATATTTAAAATTAAGCTAACACACAATATTATACTTTTAAAATTTTGTTACACATTAGACTACACATTTTTCTTTGTGTAACAAGTTGAATGGCTGTCAATGTAAATTTTTGTGGCTTCTTTGCGCCAAGCCTGGCCAAGCCGCAAGCGCAAGCCGCCATTTGGCTCTTTCGGCAGCGTTTGCACGTGCGTTTCTGCAGCCTCGTGCTAACCTGTGTTGTTGAGAAGGAAACGCTTAGCGCTTTATTTGCGACATCGGTTTTGCATCCTGGACGAAAGGTGAGACTTTCTTTTTTAAAGTGCTGGTGTGGCGTATCATATTTACGTTTCCTTGTACTGCAAACGCTGCGAGCACTGCGTAACCTCAGGGAATCAGGCATAGCTAGTGCTGCGTCTTTAAGATAAGCGCTTTGGAAACGCCCCGGAAAGGCGTAAGACACCATTTTTTAGCTGGACGTAATGGTATTTTAGGCTGGTTGTGCCGTTTTATCTAGCGCTGAGGGATGCCAGCGGTACGCGCCCGTCGTCGCACGTAGCGTTTACGTCCCGCAAACGACGGCTGTGAGTTACGGAAGTGGCCGGCCGGCCGGCGGTCCGTAGGCGAAGCAGGCGTTGTGCGCTGTCGCTGCACTGAATTACGTGAGCCGCATGCTGCGTTGTATTATACTAGCTAGCCATTGCTAGCTTGGCCAACTGTTACTGCTATTATGGCCGTGATGCGCTGCAAAGCCGTCCGGGCTAACGTACACGGTGAAGTAGCCGTATCTGCATTAATTTGACTTATCTGGGCATAACCAGCAGCCCTACACTCATCGTAAGTTTTACACATGGGTGCATACCAAGCTGCCTGCGTACAAAGCGAACCCGCTCGCCGACGCAGATAACGCGCGCTCGTCGCTTCGCTTTGGCGCGCCAGGTACGGTAAAAACACGTCTTTCGTCGGCAGATAACAGCTTTGCTCGAGGCGGGGTGAGTGCGCAGTGCATTGAAACCTTCAAATTTGGTCTTCGTTCTACATCGTATATCAATTCCGGTATCGCAGGCATTGCATACAACTGTTCCACACTTGCCGTTTTTTCAAGCGTTTGCTCTCTTTTCTCTGGTCATATTTTGGCTAGTTTCATTAAACACGTATTGCGCAGACTGCACCTATTCAGTCGGAACTGTGTATTTCTTGTCATATCTTTTTAAGGCATGGCCTTTGGCGGTCAGTAGTACTCAGTACGACGCTCACTGCTGCTTGCCATGGTGCCCCCACAGCGCCCAAATATACTTTCGCCCGGTGCCCGTTCTCGGGATGCGCTTCTTTCGCGAGCCCGTGGGGCAACAGGTTTGTTTAACGTTGAGCTCGCTCTCACTCTTCGTCCTGATTTTACAAAAAAAGACAAAGGGATTCAGGCTATGTGAGCAGCGTTATCATTCTTGTTAACCCAAACAATAGGTGAATTGCATTAAGAATGTGCCTAACCAGTGTTGCGAAATTACAAAGACCCATATTTTAAGTGTTGCTAATAGCTTGACCGCATGATTGCTGAATAGAATAAGAGAACTTGTGTTTTAAATAGGTGGCAGGCACTGGAGGCAATACTTGAATACTAGTTGCAGTGAAATTTACAGACTATTCGCATATCATCTGTCACTGCAAGCAGTTTGTGTACTATATCACCTATCACCTGTGCAGGTCTACAGGTGCCCTCAAGACAGAGCCAACCAGCCAGCTGCATTCGTCATACCAAACATGGTGCAAGCACTTCATGAATCGTGCCCTCACAGGACTCACAAAAGTGGCCGTGCCAACTGTTCTCCCAGAGTTATTCAGTTGTATTGAGGACTGCCTGCAATGCTTCTTGCTACCTTATTGATGCTTCTGATGGATACCGCAAATGTATTCCATCTATTGAACCTTGCCATTAGCACCTAAAATCTAACTCAATAAGGCGTGACCACTGAAAAGACTATCGTTGACTCAAGGAACAAACGGTTTTTTATCACTGACATGCCTCATATCATTAAAACCACTAACAACAGCGTATAGTCTCCAAACTCCACTCGCAAGTTATTGTTGCTGCTAGTTGCAATATTGTGAAAACAGTACATTCACAAAAACCCTTTTACATTATGAAGACTGCCAGGGTAAGAGGTCATTCTAAATGTCGTTTGTCACCATACGTGCTGCCTGTTGTCGGACTGGCCTAGATGAAGAGAACCATGTTGGGACCTACGTTGTCAAATGCTTATGGGATTCTGTAATGTGCCACCATTGTCTCATACACGAGAAGCATATACTGCTTCCCTGTTTCTTATATTAGACTGTTCGTATTGACAGCGGAAGGCATGAATTTGTGTGCCTTAATCG
Organism: Haemaphysalis longicornis; assembly: GCF_048455015.1. Lineage (NCBI taxonomy): Eukaryota > Metazoa > Arthropoda > Arachnida > Ixodida > Ixodidae > Haemaphysalis > Haemaphysalis longicornis. The sequence continues at coordinate 120,783,333 of NW_027526407.1, forward strand.
AGCCTGGAACCTGTCGGTTGACTACGTGCACGTACCTAAAATATCCCTGCCTGGCCCTTTGCCTTTACTGGGAAGGCAACGCTTTCGGAAGGTAACCCTGCTTCTTGGGGAAATGCACCCTTGCAAGGAACCAATAGGAAGTTGATTTTTTTCCTCTTAACCTTTTGCGTGTGCATCTCCACATAAATGGGATTTCTGTTCAATTACTGCTACTGATTTGAAGTTGCCCCGAGGCAATAGATCTCATTAGCGTTCATTAAATAAGCGAGGCCATCAAAGCCAAAGTTTTTCCCTTCTTTCACATCCTAACTGGAGAAATTGCCAGACTAAGAAAATTATCTGCGGAGATAGTGGTTGTAAACAGTTGCAAGTATCCCAGTGTCTAGATTATGTTATGGTTGATATTTTAGTATGACTGCAACAGCGCGCAGCGTCTGAGGGTGTCGTATATACAAGTAAATCTGTGGATGGCTGAGTTTCTGGGTTTTCTGCATTTTCAATTACCGTGGAGAAAAAATCCTTTGTGTGGTTGTGATACCTTTACTTGTGCATTTTTTTTTTCATTCCTGGAAACGTATTTTCCTCTCGCTACTGTGTATTGTCTCTGTTGTGTATTACTGTTTATTATTATATGTGTGTTGCAAAGAATGATGACAATTTGAACTTGTTCCGTTTAGTGCCATTCAATAAATATTTCTTCATTTATGGTGTGTCTCTTTTATGTGGCTCGGCAACATGTGAACACGCGACAGAATTCTTAACCAAGTGTGAGTGGTACTGTAAATTGCAATTTCACGTTTTCAGAAAAAGGTTTTCTTTTTGTAAAAGCATACGGGCACTAAGCCCGAGAATGATATATTCAAATAAACACTAATTATTGCATGAATGCGTCCGAATACCGTACCGATGCCCGTCGCTGTGAGCAGCGCTTTCCAGTCCTTCAAACTACCCGCCAAAATCGGGTCCGCGAAACCGAAACCGAAAGTGAACGTACGAAAGTATGGTTAGTAGTTTGGCTCTCCGTCCGCTCGGTGCGCTACACTACAGTACAGTCATTCGGCCGCAGGGCTCTATGGGAGTGTCCACTCTTACCAGTATTTCTTTCTCTATGATTCAGCCACCCGGCCAAAGCAAAAGAATGCCTGCGCAATAGTCTTATATAGTCACAGCTAAATCTACCCGTCTTGGTCCGGTGTAATGTTCATAATTGTCAACATTGCTGAAGAAGAACAAGACATTACGCAAATATGAGACAACAAATCAATACAGAAGTGATATTTGCAGTGTTCCTTTATAAAAATTCTAACATGCTTGACTTTTGCGAAATTAAATACTTCATCAACTGCAGAAAAAGAATCCACTCTGCCGTCGCCTGCTGTCGCCCGCGCCACTATAGCTTCTGGCGCCATTTTAAGAAATCAACCGCCAACAGTTACGCAAGGTTCCACTAGATAGTTTCCACGTTCTGCTTGCAACGCACGTGGAGTAGGGAAACGCGGTTCTATAAACGTTGAAGTAGGGTGCCTCGATTAACGCGCGTCTTCGCCGTACGGCAGCGTTCGCATCGAGACACCCGGTTTGGAGCAGTGGAACGCGCAAAATTTAAAATGATATAAGCAAACATTTGGCGTCTTTACCATGGGAGGAGCGCGACGCAAGAGGAACAACATCAGAGGTGAGCGGTAAAGCGAAGGGAGGCATTTACTTCGCGAAAGGCGATAAAGACTATCGTCTTTTGACATCATTTGCAACGAAAGGAGCAGATACGCGGCCAATTTTTTTCTCAGTTTCTCTCGCATTTTGAGCCCGTCCGCACTCATATACACCAAAATGTTCACCGTCAAGGCCTACTTCAAAACATCTGCACGTGCACACACTGAAAGCGGCAGGAGCAGATGGGCACGATGGCAGCAGAAGAGATAAAACAGCGAAAGCGCCGCCCGTCCACTTAAGGAATGAAGCGAATAAGGAAACAAATATAGTGTCAAAAAACGAGAATAGCAAAGAACACACTTTCTTGCAGCGTATGGTGTAAAGATAAAGCCACATATAAAACGTTGCTAAATTTTCGCTTGGCTACCAGCGTCATGGGGGCACTTTACTTCAAATACCGAAAGTAGAGGAAGTGTGCGGCCCCTTCCTGAAATGTATGACGTAGCGGATTAGGAAGCATGTTGGCGATACAGCGCCTATTCCGACTCAAGTTGTGTATAAATGTTTACGTTGGATATAGATGTGCTAAGCTATATTTGTGTATAAAAATGAATTTAGCTAAACGAGGAGAAATAGGCTGATAAGACCTAGATTAGGTCGAGAAAGGACCGATAATTGAAGATGAAATGCCATGGCTGCTGCGTAGAAAGTAGGAGCAGGAAAAATATGTGTCATAATTATACACCGAGGGTTCGCCTTCAAATCACGTAACAAGGGTTAGACATCCCGAGAACAGTTTTTACTGTTTTCAGCCAGAAAGAAATTACACGTCACTAACTAAAAGGTGCACATGTATCTCGCAACCTGAAAAAGAGTTTTCTTCATTACTTAAATATCCTTGGTATTTCATTAAAACAATTATTCGTGGCAGTACCAAACCTATCCTACATTTATTAGCAGGTTATTTAGCCAGAAACCTAAAATTAAAGAATAAAGCCTTCTTAAAATGCGAACTAAATATCTCCTTAGGAGAAAAAAACTCCCGCTCGTTTTCTGTAAAAGGCCCCGTCCGTTCCCGCAAGTTTTAGTATATTTTATAGAAAGAGCAGGGAGATTTCTATGAATGAGCCGAAATTTACTCAAGCATGTCTTGGAATCTAGAAAGAAAGTTAGGTGAACACAAGTGAGCTTTACAGTTGTTTTCACTCTCCTAGCATGACCTTCTAATCTATTTTGCGGGTGCTTTTTTCTCTTGTACGTATCTGTCGACACACAATGCAGAATGTCGCCGTAGAAAAAAGCAGCAGGCGGTTGTGCGTGCTAATTCATGCTACGTTTTATAAAAATGTCTGCGTGGATGCTTTATCAGACAGAACACAGTGTGGTATCGAAGAAACGTATAAGTGGTCGATTCCTGTGTTCATTCTTGCAACACATTTTTACGTATTTTGTCTTTTAATATGTTTGTATGTATTTGAAGAAAAAGTACACTTTTTCGCTGAAATAAGTGACCCGGTACTGCCAGTTAAACCTATACCGTGATTTATTCTAGAGGCAGTGACTTTTCCATTGTGAGATTTAAAATTTGTTGAGAGGAAGAAAGCCCGCTGACCCCGCCATGGGCTCTAAGGCTGTTTTATTGCGAAACCCTAAATGTCCCATTAAATGACATCACCGCACGCTTCATCAGCGTCACCAAAAGATTCCCCCACAATGTCGAAAACACTAATGAATAAAAACAACGAAAAGAAAGTCGTGTGGAAGTTTGATTTATTCCTGGATCTCACTGTACGCGCGTCCATCCCATGTCCCCTGCATCACCGGCCAGATTTCGTGCAAATAAATAAACGGTAGGCTACAGCAAGCGCTCTTGCCTTCCAAATAAAACTCATGTAGTGTAAGTATGATCCCTACAATAATGATTTGGGCATGCTCAATTCATGAACCGGGAAGCATGTTTTTTTCTCATTTAGAACCTACTAGTGCGACGAACCAAAGAAAGAAAATTTTAAACAATATCCCGCCGTAGTACGTAAAACCACAAGGAAACAAAGCATGCGGAGGATGCCCCCGTGGTCTACAGACTCCTTGCTGCCTTCCTACGGGAAGTGTTAAAACGACTCTACCAGTAATCAACCCTTTTTATTCAGCTAGCGACAATAAAGGACAGCTGAGCTAACCCAACACGAATGAAGTCAACAAGATAGAAAAAAATGTAGGTTGCTCACACGTACGTGTAATACTTGAAGCTACCGAGGCTGTACGCAACGTTCACGACCAATACGACGGTTTATTGCCCCGATGGCAAGTCATTCGCTCCTTGTCGCTGCCACAACGACATTTACTACATCATTGCTGCTATAAGTTTGAGCTTCCTTCATATTGCTGCATTCCCGACCCGGCCCGAAAATCCTCTACCTCCTCGTTCTGGAAAGCACAACTTATTAGCCCTTCATGTCGATGATGTCCCGGTAACTGCTTTAGTCGATACAGGTGCGCAGTTGTCCGTCATGAGCTCGTCCCTTCGCCGCTGCCTACGGAAAGTCCTCGCGCCTGCCCCGTCCCGTGTTTTGAGAGTTGCTGATGGTGGGATGACCACCGTAGCCGGAATGTGTAGTGCGCGTGTTGGACTGGCTGGCCACCAAATCCCTGTTATATTTGCTGTCCTGGACATGTGCCCTCATGATGTTAATATCGGCCTAGACTTTCTCGCGGACCACGCAGCCTCAATCGATTGTGCCTCAGGTGTTCTTCGGCTCGAGCTACCGAGCCCCCTTGCTACTGATGTGGAACCTCAGTCCCGGCTTCGTTCCACTGAGCACATTTGTTTGGCCCCAAAGGCAGTGACCTACATTCCGCTGACCTCGTCTCCGCCCGTGCCGGATGGTGATTACATCGTTTCTCCGGTTACAGCCGCGTTGCTCGACCGACACGTGGCTCTCCCATTTTCGGTCGTAACAGTTGCCCAGAATGGGATCACACTGCCGTTACTAAATTTCAGACTTTCGACACAAGTCATTCCTCAAGGAATAGCGCTTGAACAGCTTCCGCCATTGGATAACTGCAAGATTTCTGCTATAGCCGTTGACTCGCTGAGCCCAAGTTGACAAAGAACACCACCACAACCTCGCAAAATCAGAGGAGTTTGTAGGAATGATTTCCCCGGTCCTTCCAGCCCACCATGCTCACGAGCTTCGCTGCCTTCTTGCCAGCCATAGTGACATTTTTTACTTCGACGGCCGGCCCTTAGGTCAGACGTCCGTTGTGACGCATCACATAAACACCGGGGATGCAAGTCCGATACGTCGACGCCCATATCGCGTGTCTGAGACCGAGCGAGGTGTCATTCAGCGTGAAGTAGACGAAATGCTCAGAAGGGATGTTATTGAACCCTCCTCTAGCCCATGGGCGTCACCGGTTGTTTTGGTGAGAAAGAAGGACGGCTCATGGCGCTTCTATGTTGATTACAGGCACTTGAACAAAATTACCAAGAAAGATGAATACCCGCTCCCTCGAATTGATGACGCCCTCGACTGCCTACATGGTGCCTCCTACTTTTCATCCATCGATTTGCGGTCCGGAAACCTGCAAATAGCTGTTGACGAAAAAGACGGAAAAAAAACCGCTTTCTTAACACCTGATGGTTTGTACCAATTCAAAGTCATGCCATTCAGACTGTGTAACGCGCCGGCCACATTCGAAAGGATGATGGACTCTCTTCTTCGCGGGTTCAAGTGGACAACTTGCCTTTGTTACCTGGACGACGTCGTTGTGTATTCACCCACATTTGAGACTCACCTGCAACGTCTCTCGGACATTCTGGGTGTTTTTCGTAGAGCCGGTCTGCAACATAACTCCAAAAAGTGCCATTTCGGTTGCCGCCAAATCAAGATTCTCGGCCACCTAGTCGACTCCACCGGTGTTCAACCCCTATCCTGAGAAGATACGTGCCGTTAAAGACTTCCCCATTCCGCGTTCAGTGCACGACGTGCGCAGCTTTATAGGGCAGTGCTCGTACTTCCGCCGTTTTGCCAAGGATTTCGCTGCCATCGCTCGCCCCCTCACTGATCTTCTTAAGAAGGATGCAGCGTTCTCTTGGGGCCAAGCGCACGACTCGGCTTTTTCCGCGCTCATCGGCCCCCTATCAAACCCGCCAGTCCTGGCTCACTTTGACAGCTCTGCTCCGACGGAAATCCGCACGGACGCCAGCGGCCATGGAATAGGGGCGGTGCTAGCCCAAACACAGGCGGGCCTCGACCGGGTGATAGCTTACGCAAGCCGCCTCTTGTCTCCATCCGAGCGCAACTACTCAATAACCGAGCGTGAATTCCTTGCTCTGGTGTGGGCCGTCGGCAAATTTAGACCATATCTGTACGGCAGGCAGTTTACCGTTGAAACCGACCACCACGCCTTATGCTGGCTTTCTTCCCTGAAAGATCCCACAGGTCGGCTTGCTCGCTGGGCTCTATACATCCAAGACTTTGATTATTTAGTTGTGTACAAGTCCGGTAAACTGCACAGAGATGCCGACTGTTTATCTCGTTATCCCGTCCGCCAGCCTCCCACTGATGAGCTCGACATGGATATTGGAAGCGATAAGCATTGGACATCACCTTGGAAGGGCGTACGCTATGCCGTGTCTTTCTCTTCCCCAGCAAGTGTTGCCATTATTGCGGTGAGGGCAGGCGTTTTTAGGCAAATCATGGCCAATCTTACTATGTCCGTATGTTTGTCTTTACAAATGAGTGCCGGAAAGCTGGGCGGCCACTACAAGGCACGCATACGCGATCGCTCGGCATTTTCTTAGTATTTTACCTGCCGGGTGGCAGCCGCAATGTTTTCCAGTGTAACCAAGTGCGCAGGCTTGGCTTTACGTGCGTGCACCGGGGACGCTGGGTGGTCGTCACAAGGCACAAACATATACGAGCGCTAGACATCTTTTTTTTTTATTTTCTAGTGGACGCACGGTTGCAGATAAGCACGCGCTCACCTGCACGCGCCTGAGTGTGCTCCGCATATTCTTGGTATTTTGAACTGTGAACATCCAAAATAACGAATTGCCAGACAGCTTCGGTGTGAAATGGCTCTAGCAAAGGCAAAAACAAGACATCACACAACTTACAGTGACCTCATAGCACCCGCACAGGATACCGTCTAAGACATCAACACTTATATTACACCAGACCCTCCACGGGCCATTAGGGCGCGATGTACATAGTATATACTATAGCATAGTATAGTTATAAGTATTACTCAAGCAAGATGCCGTTTTTATGCACTAAAATCCTCCCTTCGTTTACCCCCACCGGCACAGGTCTTCCTTTCTATCAAATTTCGCCACGACAATTGCACCACGGCAGCCTTATTGCAGTATTTACACTATACTAATCGTGGAGAAACCAGGGTGTGTATACTCTACCAGGTTTTGCGCAGGGCTAACTGGAGATACTCTTCTACCCTTTCAGTCGTGAACCCACAGAAACGCACGTCCTCAAAAACATTATAGGGGTGATTTTGATCTGCAATCAAATAATTTGAGAGAGGGCCACACGTCATAGATGATAACCCTCTCCTAAATATGATGACGCGTGACTTGTAAGAAGTCCGTGTGTGTAGAACTACCCAGCTCCTCGTTTTTATCAGAAGAGCTGTATTCCAGTAGTATTCATGCTTAGAAGATGGTACATCGGATAATATCGTTTCAGCTACTCTTTTTGTTAAATGCGGTGTTAAAAAAACTGGCGGAGCTTTCACTATATTGGTGCAAGGCTGGGGCAACCGCACAGCTGGTGGCTCTTCTGTCTTCAACGAGGACCCGGCAGTTGCACCGCACATTTATTTCCGAACTTCCTGCCTAAAGTACTCCGTGACTGGTGGTCCCGAAACGCTTCGTCCGCCGGCTTTCACATCTCTCCCAATGTCAAGCACGTTAGCACGCACTAGAACCCACGGCCAAGTCCATAGCCAACGGTCGTGATACGCACCCAAAGGAAATGCTGTGCGCCCGGATTGCGACGATAGGTCAATAAAATAGACGCCAGTTTCATAATCCGTGGACCGAGGTACTATTGTGACAACACCATGGGTTTTTCCTTTCCAATTTGCAGCAGCTGTGATTGTAAAGGAAAGTTTGACATCCACCTAAATGCAGCCATACGGCTACAAAGGAAACTTACAGAAACTTACTGTACAGAAACTTAATGGACCTTGGGGATTTGCCCTAAATCTGGTCGATTACCAGTTCTGATTATTCCCTGCCGCTGCTAATCCTGTATTCTCTGTCTTGTGGGGTTGCCCACTGGTTCAGTTGGCGGTTTCATGGTGTACAGGATCCTTGTTCGATTTCCGGGACCTCCGCAACCACATTATGTTTCACGCGCGCACTGCCAACACCTACTCGTAGGCTCCTTGAACCTTTGCCACGTTCCTCACATTTCATGCCTATTGGTGCGAATGGCGGATATTGCTCAAACCAGTTAGCTCCGCTGCTAAAATAGCGCAGCTTCAAATTATTCTTGTGAATAACGTGGGCTGCGCTCACGACCAGGCAGTCCTACACCACCTTTGGGAAATCGCTGATAACACTTAAAACCATTGCTAAGAACACAGTCTCACCAGACCCATCGCCCATACATCTGCAACATTTATGTAACCTCAACCGTATAAACCAAGCATTTTTTCTTCTAAACGAGTTCGGTCTGTGGCTCACCACGCCACGAACTTGGCACTGTCGTGCTATGGGCCAAGCGGTCAGCGTAACAGAATGATTTTTTCCTTCTCGACGGCTTTACGCTGTTAAATACTCCCGGGTATACACCTCGGCTGCAAGAAAGGTAATTGACCTTCTTTGGGCTAAAGAGTTCCAAGCAGTCATCTTTTAAGACGAGCTCGCCATCCCAACCAGCATGGTACCCGCCGTGGTGGCTCAGTGACTAAGGCGTTGCGCTGCTGAGCACGAGGTCGCGGGTTCGATTTTAGGTTCCAACTCGCTATGGGACTAACGCATTTCATTTGCGCGTAGAAAGAAGAGCGGCAATTTGAGCAGGGTTACCTTGAACAAAAGCGCGAATAGGTGCAAAAACTGAAATTCGTGGCCGCACCAAGCTCCAGCTCGTCGAGTATCTGCGGATTCCTCACGGATGAAGTGCACCTTGCTCGCTTTTAATACCTACGCGAGCCAACATTTCTTGTTAGGCTGGAAGACCTTTCAGTGCGACATTTTTGTCGTGTCCTTTCACTTCTAAGCACATGCACATAACCGATTTTATGTTTATGCATGCACAGGCAGCTCCTCACTGTTGACATGCCCGTTGTGCTGACGGGAAGTTTAGCCGGGGATGTGAAACGGTTCAATGCTACTTGTTGGTGTTCTCAGTAGTGGATGGGATTGAGTTGATGGGTTACGGAGACCATGAGGTGTTAACGGTATGGCAAAGATACGGACAGCTCCAGGTCTACGCTCGAATAAAACTCAAGTCCTCTCACATTTCAGTCAGCTAAACGGCTTCGACGTATGCTCAATCGTAAAATTCCGTACAAGCGTTTTGTGTTTAGCGCACTAGTTGTACTGCGCGTCCATCTTCGCAGGTCATCCTCCTTCCGCAGAACGGAAAGGCTGAAATTTTTTGTTCAATAAACTTTTCAAACTCTCCTCCTAGCTACTACCCAATGTATTATTTTATACGTTAAACAATTGAAAATGAAAATATTGGCCTTGTATCTTCGCAAAACATTATATGACCCGAGTGACCAAAAATCTCGCCATCTCCATGACCTGAATGATGATGAGAGGGGCAAAGCTAAAATGCTTATTGGTAAAACCGTGAAACATTCGCCCACACATTATATAAAGACTCGGCACGTCAAGCTTTCCACCACTCCATTGACAAGCCCGTCGACGACTTCGATGTTTGTGGTGATTATGTAGGGCTTGTTTGGGACGATGAGAATCTCCATGGGTAAGTTGGCGAATTCGGTGTGCGACATTTTATCCACCTTGTCCGTCGCCTTCTGAAGAGCGTATTGTGTCGCGTACCCCCGTGTAAGGTCAACTTATGAGATTAGCGGCCAGGCGCCCGGGCTGCGCCTGAGAACCCTCCGCTCTGTCTAGCGAAGTAGCACTGCCAACACTGCACTGCAGCCGTCGCCAATTCGTCACGGCGTGCACGGGAGACGGATTGTCTGGCACACCGCATACCACAAGGATAATCCCCCATTGAGAAAGCAGACAGCGCCGCCAGATTCCGGGACCTCTGCCTGACGCGCGCATGTGGTGGGATTACCGGCGTCGGGACGACTGCCGCACGAGTCTCCATTGTTAATGCGCCCGGGTCAGCATGACGCACTGTCGCCGTCTTTCGCTTTCACCCCGCGGGGTCGCACGAACCTGCTCGTCTGCGAGTGTGCCGTTGACCCAAAGGTGGCGGAGCCTCAATGAATATTCCGGGGCGTGCTGAGTGACAGCTGTCTACGCGAATTCGGGCACTCCCATACGCGTGTACGAATGCTACAGCGGCGTTCCCGAGAGAGGGTGATCTCGAGGTTTTATAAGGCCGAGCTTGGCCGTTGGAAATCGTTCTCGTCTAAGCGTCGAGCTGGGCAGTTCCCGGCGGGACAAGAAGTCTCGACCGTTAAAGCTAGGTTGGGATTTGTGAGCCGCCTAGACAAGAGGTTAAGATCGCGTCGGAGGTTTAGGGTGCAGCGCCATACCGGGCAACTAGACGGATCTTGCGGCGAGACAGAGTCTCGACCGTCGTTTCTCGAGCGGTTTGTGTACGCTCCGAGAATAGGAGAGTTAGAGGAAGTTGAGGAGCTCGAATGATTTGTTCGCACTCGGAGCTAGCGTCTAGCTGCAGTTTGAAGTTTTGCTTTTTATTACTCATGTACCCAGTTTTCCTACTGTAAATAGCTGTATATAAACTTCCGTTTCACTTAAACAACCTCAACGCCTCGAGTTCGTCAATTCGACCGCCATCTCCAAGAACTTCAAAACCATCGCCCTCCCAGCCTCCTGCCAAATCAACCGGAGCAAGGGCGATTTGGTTCCTGATCGACACCGGACTTCAGGGAAACGATCTTTACTCCCCGGTACATGTCTTCAGCTCGCAGGCGACGAGCGACCACCCCTTCTTCTTCCTCTCCTCCTTGTTGAGTAGCAACGAACGCGGTGAACGTTATGACCTCTTCGGCCAATCTTTGGTTGGCCAGTCCCCAGGGGGATCCTGGCACAATTATCATCAACGTGCCTTGTACAACGTGGCGTGTACGTCCGAGACAGGGCTCGAGCAAGAGGAGCTCCGCCCCTAAAACAAAATATGCCCGCACTCTTAACTAAGATGAACGAGCATAAGACTTAATAAAATGGATTGTTGAGCGAGTTGGTTCATGGCTTCAAGAAAATTAAAAAGAGCGCAAAGGACGAGGACAAAGAAACACAGTAGACGGGACGTGCGCTCACTACCAACTAGTTTATTTCGAAAACCCTTCCCACATATAAATGTCAATACATCAGGGGCGCGCCTGCGCACAGAAGACCTAAAAAAGGCAAGCCACATGCTCGCTACCGATTACGGCACAAAAGGCGGAACTCACTCTCCCGCAAATACACCGATGTCTGGCTGACACAATCTGTGCCCCTTCTTTTAATATGGTATGCCTCCAACAGTTCACGTGCCACCGTATCCCTGCTGCGGCCCAGTATCTTCAACTGATTAAACAGACGCACGCCTTTACAGAGGCACGCCCCTGATGTATTGACATTTATATGTGGGAAGGGTTTTCGAAATAAACTAGTTGGTAGTGAGCGCACGTCCCGTCTACTGTGTTTCTTTGTCCTCGTCCTTTGCGCTCTTTTTAATTTTCTTGGAGCATAAGACTAAATGCGGCATTTAAGCCTCCCAAATATAAATTAGTCCCCGAAGGACGAAATGCGCCAAGGTGAGGGCTGGGAATAAATTGAGGGACCAAACGGTAAACCCAGGACGTGAATCGTTTCAACTGGAAGGCTAGGAGCACCCTTCGCTTCTTACGATGACGATGATTAGTAGATCTCCCTTTGAATCGGGGCATCTGTTGTCAGCAATCGACGAGCCTATTTTATTAAGCTTAGTTGTCCTACTCCCAGCTAACCTAATAGTTTCTTTCCTCATTCACATCTCCCCCTTACCCCTGTTTTAAACTCTCATCGCTCCCACCCCCCTTTATTTATGCCCGGCTGTTCTAAATTCCCATCATATGATTAGGCCTCTTGCGTACCCATCCCTTCTCTAATGTGCTTCCACCACTACTTCAGTCGCTTCTTCATCACCTTTATGGCCTTGAAGTTGAGGTTCCCCCTCCCTCAAATCTGAAAACCTCCGAAAGCGTGGTTTCCCCCTCACCCGGCGGGGGTCATATCTCTGTGCAGTTCTCACAATTTGGTTTATAGTTTCCCGATCACTGCCGCATCATGCACATGTTTCATCCTGCAGACTGTAGATACCCGTGTATGCCCGGGTTCTCAGGAACCCCGCCCGGGCTTCGCAGAGTAATGCCCTGCCTCTCGTATTGCCTTAGAATCCTTCCTTTTTGTTACTTTCCCTGGCGGCGGCCTTCGGAATATATGTACTTGTTCGGCGACCAGCGGGGACAGATATGTGGGCAACTTTTCCCCATTCCCCCTCTTTTCCTTTTGTTTATTTATTTATTTATTTATTTATTTATTTATTTATTTATTTATTTATTTATTTATTTATTTTTTTTTTTTATTTATTTATTGTTTATTTGTCTATTTATTTGTTTATTTAATTACAAATACTGCAGGCAGCACAGCTCCCGTAGCAGAATGGCTATTGGAGTTGTGTTAGTAGAAAATTTTCAAAATAGTTAACATTAGCACACTGAACAATACATTCAGGTAGCGCGTTTCATTCGTCAGTTGTGCGGGGAGAATATGGCATTTGAAAACGCTTACTTCAGGTAAAACAGGGGCGTACAACATTAGAGTGATTTTATCTGCTTCATCTCAGCGGCGCGGGATGTATATACATATCTCTACATAAACCTATCTCTACCTATATGAATATCTCTACATACATAAAGTTTGTGAGCTTGTAGTTTGGCGTCAGAGTGTCATATTTTTTTTAATTCAGCAGCAGTCGGTTCGCTGTACCTCATTGCCGACGACCTTATTTTTATTTGTTTCGGTCAGTATGTACTTAATTTTGTACTTAATCTTGAGATAGTAAAAACGCAATATTTTTTAACGCGCAGCTAAACCGCCTAAATAACTATTCCCTAAGGACTGGCTTACACGGAGGAGACAAACCGCTAACTTTTTTTATGTGATCGCAAAATTTTAATAAATGTATAGCTAGAAAACACATAAAACGTGCTTAACTCGGGGTCGGGAACCTTGAAGGGCTCTATGAACACTAAACCAACAACACCGTGTTGTTAAGATAAAATTACTATTAGCAGACATATTTGTTTTAAAATAAAAACGGGATATTTTAGGCAGAAAGCTTAGAAACAAAGTGACAAAACACGGGATCTTCAAGGGACGCATACACTTTTTGGGTGAGTAGAAAAAATAGTTGTACCCTCGTAACCAGAACCACTCGCAGAATAAAAATAGACATTAAGGACTAAAATCTGATTTAAACTGGCTTAATACCGCATTTCTTCCAATATTTTGCGGAACCCAAACTCGCCATCGGCCGGACCAAAACAGAATAGCAAAACGTTTTCTTCCACGCGCTGCCTGACTGTAAAAAAAACCGTCTAAAAGAACCGGAGTAACTGTCTGCACGTCATGGCTAGTTTTTTTTCAGGATCAGTGTTATTTAATTTCAAGCTAAAAATGCGAAAAAGCGTGTAGCTGAGACAGGAAACGTGCATGGCCGAAAATAACACCTCCCGACTGATAAGCTTCAAGGGCGGCATGCAGTGACACCAAATTGCAATAAAAATAATGAGTCCTTAGACAGAAAATTATGGGAAAATCAAGGTAGACGCTGGGTTAGCGCTGTGCACCAACTATAATTTACTTTATCACTAACACTTACTATGTCATCATAACGGCAATTAGGTATTAGAAGAATGTGATGAAAAATTCTTTACCATTGACAAAATTTGGCACATATTATATTTTTGGAAGAAAAACGCATTCTACGACATCACCACCAAAAATCAATAATGAGCTTTCTCTACACATTCGCACTAAGGCCTGTTACAGCTCCTGGAAACTGCGTTTTTTTTCTCATTTTTACGTCCTTCCACGAACTTATTCGTGTCTGGGGTCGTTCGAGTAGGAAGGCAGCCTGTGATTAAAAGCGCGCAACATTGCAAAGCTTTCTTTTATAAGTTGGAAAAAATGGCAGTATGCAATGTAGATAACATAGGGCATCGTCTGTGTTGCTTCCTTTCCCCCGCATTGTAGAGCCCATGTTAAAGTCTGTAGCTTTTGAGTTTTTACTTACTGTGCCATACGTTCTCTGCTTGCTTAAAAGGTCTTTCAATCTCTCCATAACGCTTGTTTTGGTGCTTATTTTTTTTCAGGAGCGTGAATACATGCACCCCGTGACGCGGGCGACATAGCGTACCTCGTGCAAGTGGAGCACGCTCCCGCTGAGGAAACCAGCCATGTATCCGCCCTCGGTTCCCTGAAGAGCCACAGTACTGGGAGCATTGCTTTTACAAGTTGTGCCCACGAGGCCCTAAATTAGACACTTCCGGCTTTACGAGTGAAGTACTGTTTGCTTCTATGGTATATGTTGCCCACACCATGGTGCAATAAAAGCTTGAAAGTAACATTTTCTTTGTCGCTATTAGTTTAGGTGTCCAAAACATCCCGTTACTGGTCTCTCCTCTTTTTACGTTTGCTTCCTGAATTGTCGGTCTAATGGTACAGCAGCTTCTCCAAACTGTGCACGGACAAACACATCGTCATTTTGTGTGAATGGTAATACAGAAGGAAGCAATTGCACGGATGAACCTTTAGTTTCGAAAAAATCAGTTTGTGCACAGGGAGTAATGGGAAAAATAACAATTGATCCTGAGAGGAATAACAGCTGGTTTCCTGTGGGCAAGCAAGGGACGCTTACAGTTGATCTGCAAGGGACGAACTGTTAGTCTTAACGGTGGTCCTATACTTTATTCGTGCAGGGACTAATTGTAGAGAGACTACAAGTTGACACCCTAGCCATTAGTCTATAAAAGTACTAAATGAGGGGCAAAAAAATAGTGCCCAAATAGACGAATGCCAATTCCCCGTTAGTACATTCTAAGAGTGCAGTTTTTTTGGCTCCAGCTTTCCGTGTTCATCCCTGCCTGTTTTTATAAAATATGTGTAGTCTTTGGTCATTATTTCATTTTGAAACAACGAAGATAATTGAATTTTTTGGGCATGAATACCATGCAATTACCTCATGGCAGGTAGATATTTCATGAATCTTGTTACAATAATCGTTTATGCGTGACTATTATTGTTGCAGATCGTTTGTTTTATTTTTTACGGCTTCTGCGGTAACGCATCTCTGAATAGCTGATGAGCAATAAATATCTCGTCTCTTTGTTGCCGAAAGTTGTACTCAGAAACGTCACCACAAACAACTCTACGTATTTAAATGTCACTGGTTTCAGCTGTAGACAAGTGCAAAGAATAAATATTGTTACGGGCGTCTATCATTAAAGGAGCACACACGGTAGATGGGAGATCTTTGACCCATAGGTCAAACCTTTCGGCGAAATTTATGACTGTTCACACGTCCTCATACGTTGTTTACATCATTGTGCCGTAAACGTCATGTTTATTCTTTTATAACTCACACAGTTCCAAGAAATCGCTAAAATGCCACGTAAATTGAAATTGCTCATGGGTATAAGTACAGATATCAACTTTTGCGCGTGCATTCAAAGTTGCAGGTGCTTTTACTGCCTGTACAACATTTCTTAAACAAGGGACTGAAGAAAATCACAATGAAAACGATTCTGTATGTACTCCTCGCCAGCGCTGTTGTAGCGGCTGCTTTGGCTAACAGGCCGAGGTAAGTAATAGGGTACGACTGAAATATCTTTACTTTTCACGTTATTCCCAAATTACCTTTTCAGGGTTTGTATCCTTGCTTCATGGTCATTATTATAGACAGCAGCCGTTTGTGGAAAAAAACAAAACTTTCGTTCACGAAAACTGTTTTATAGGTGTCTTAGTTTTTTCTTAATAACCTTGTTGCAGTCATAAACAGAAAAACGACTTCTCTTGACTGCTTCGAATTATGTCGAGTGCTTCGAATTAGGCCTGATAAATAAGAAGACGCAAAGTGTTTTTAATTAACGCATCTTTATGACTACAAAAACTTCAGTGGGCAGTGTTGAAGGCCTGCTTGGCCATAGTAGAATGCGTTATGAGCTCTAGCTACATCCTGGCAACAAAAATTTTGCGCATGAAGCATAGGTAGCAACGAAAGCAGGAAGAGCACCCCTAAACTTAGCGAAAACTATTAAAGGCCATTGACATCTTTATCGTCCCATAAATTTTGTAATAAAGGCGAAGATAAACAAAGTGTACAAAGTTTCTCCCGTTGTGCCAAACGTTTTCTTTGCTATAAGCACCATTTTCATGAAATGATACGATTCATATGTGGCTGCATTTTCACTAGTGCGCACAGCCCTTCAGTAATGCCGAGCGGTGGCCCATTCTGCAGGATGTTAGAGCGCTTACCTTGATCTTTATTTCGATGTACCGGCATGTGAACACGAAACTTCTCCTTTTTAGGCTTCCTCTTTTCTCAGAAATTAGCTTCCTTGTATGGCGCCACGGCATTTCCTCATTTAAACATAGGCATGGACATAATAAACCTTGCAAATATTATACGAAAAAATTCAGAACTACAGCTAGCGCGGGGAAAACTTGCACCGCAATGCAGCGGGCCTCAAACAGCAAGGGAAATAAGCTAGCGCTATGATGGGTCGCAGGCTGCCATTTTCGAGGCGACTACCGCGTATGGCGCTGCATGAACCTGTGGTACGTCGCATGCGTAATTCAATAGCACACTTACGACGCCATCGCGCGAAATATTGAAAGAAAAAAGGCGTCTGGGAAGTCACAACAGAACCTGCCTGTGTATTACAAGCAATTCATATTTTCGCAATGTTTTTAGTGTTTCAGCGTCAATTTTTGGGGGGTACTTTCTGTGATTAGCGCAGTACACAAATTAATTGACTCACTAATTATGACAAAGAATCTCTACGCGATTACGCAGGAATACCTGACTCCGACTTTGAGTGAAATAGTTACGATATACAACTTCTCGTTTAAGAAATATGTATTTAAAATAGCCAAGGCACCTCACTTTTAGTGACCCATGATGATGAACTCCAACATATTGAGAACCATCTGATGTAACCAATTTAAAAACTGGCAAAACAGGACGCAAGAAAAAAGAACATAAAAAATACTTGTAAGGCTAATGCCAGTCGTTTTCCTATGTTCAGACACTAGACATTACCATCGACAGTCGTCCCAAAACGGTGAAAAACACAACTACATTGCCTTAAAAAACCCAACAAACAAAATTGTTGTTCACTTTCTCGGGAATATTTTGCGCAAGAAGAGGCAAGAACTCAATGACGAATTCGTACCTTAATTGTTTGAAAATGAGGACGCCGTACTAATAAATAACTGCCACCAACCTACATGATTACAGATTGAATCAAAACTTGCACAAAAGAGCCAAGCTAGGCAGAAGACTAGCGCAATTTCTTACAAAATAAAGCACCTTATGCCGATACCAATGTTGTCAACAAGCGAATGATTATACTGCAAAACATACCAATTGGTATCCCGCCCTGTTTAAAAAGCGAAATATAACACCAAAACACGATTCAGCAAAGCTAATTGTAGCCAGAAAACACGTTTTTATTTTTCTTTGTACAAGATAACAAAACCTTAAGGAATGGTATCTGCTATTTACTAGATATTTCAAATGGAGGTTGGATTTTTCAGTTTCCGGAAAGGAGTGGCTCACACGAACGCGTGGTAATTGACGTTTGTGAAGAATGGATACATAGCTTTCTGGATGTGCGACATCGCTTCTTCTGTTGTATTTGAAGCTTGTAGTGTGGGGCCGCTGCGCATGACTCCTGAAGTGCATAATTCTGGATAGCATAGTTGTGAAAGAAGGGTAATATGTAAATAGCAACATATGTACGCCAGAATGTTCGCAGAAAACCCAGGATAAAACTGCGTGACAATAAAGCTCTCTATCCTTTCAACGTATTTATATGCTCTGTAAGCAAAAAATTCAAAACAAAACTACTGAAAACGCTTGAAGGCTGTTCAAAAGGTGCGGCTACCCGTTAGACATAGGGTACTTTGAGTACGATGAAATTAGGCTGGACGACTGATGCTCCTAAATAGATCAATGATTTCAAGTTGCCAGTTGTGCTTAAATATGTTGCTTTATTTCATGAAATAAACACACGAAAACTTCGTATACACCACCCCAGTGTCCCTCAGCAGTGATTATAAAGTTTCCTGGTGGTGTTAAGAAAACGTTCCGTGGATTCCTATGTAAGCAGAGCTGGTTGGACGTTTGGTGTGTTCTTTGTGACAGAGAGACAGCACTTTGTAACATCCACGTCGACAAATGCTCTATTCTTACGGACGATGAAGCAGCGAAGCTTATTTACAATCGGAATCACGACGCACCAGGAGAAGGGAATGAAAGGGTGCTCAGCGTTCACTCCTCTACCTTATCTTATTCTTGCCGATTCCTATTCTCCTGGGTGTGATTGCCCCCGTCGGCATTCAGGCAAGTGTGTACCATGTCCCTTGGCGCAGACACGTCCGGTTGGAAGAGTCAGTTTGCTTCACAGGGATGAAACGATTTCAAGCGAGCGACATGCGCAACTTGATTCTTGGTGTGACAGTGACATCGGCCACTGCGCCGGCATAGGACATAGTTTACATCACTTAACCTATTACGCACAACAAAGGGTCATCGTACTTAGCGATCAGTTTGTGACAGAGGCCGCCCTTGCGCAGAGGCGTCCTAAGGTATACCAAGTCACCCGGTTCGCAACAAATGTCCTGTGGTGGCGATCCCGACGCCGCTTTGAAGACTCTTGTGAGACCAGAATGCGGAGCGGGGCAAGTACATACATACATACATTTTATTTCCTCTTCATGACAAACAGATACAAGTGCCAGCCCGCGTAAGCAACCTCTGCTTTTATGCGGAGCAGGGCAGTCGGTTCGAGAAAAAAAAAGATAATAAAGGCACAATACATTCTGCTATCAAATCGAAATAACGTCCAAAACTTGTACTGTTATAATAAACAATATATATATATATATATATATATATATATAAATATATATATATATATATATATATATATATATATATATATATATATATACAAACATATATATATATACACACATATACATACACATATGTATCTACACATACACACATATATATATTTAGAGGGAGACAGGTACCATGCAATAACAACACACGTCTATTGCAAAAACATCAACCGTAGGGTAGAATTCCACATCTTGCACTATATGCGTAGCTGAGCCCACAGAAGCCTCAAAGTGATAATAGAGCACATGAAATAGACCTTCTAATACACACACACACACATATATATATATATATATATATATATATACATACACATACATATATGTACGCCTACTACACACATATATATGCATATACTCATATACATACGCAAATGTACGCACACATATACATATATATACGCGCACACACACAAACACAGATTCGATATTTTCTTCTGCAGTCGCGTTTATTTAGGCAATATTCTCGGAAATCCAGGCATGGATTAACGTTCGAGCGTCTTTCATAGAGACTACTTGAGCGTCATTCGGCAATTTATTAAAGTAAAATGGCAAATAAAATGCTCTAGTCCTTTTGCCATAGTTGGTGTACACTTTTGGAATTTTATACAGTTCAGTTTTGCGAAGGTTTCGGATTTTCACATTCTTTATTTTAAAGTCATTCGAGAAAAAGTTTTTTGTAAGTGTTACAGACAAAAATAGCTGCTGCACGCTGAAAACTGAGTGTGCTGCCATAAGCTTCGTTGTATCATCCGAGAATTCCCTTGTGCCATATGCTATATTTTTGGTAATCCTGCGGAGTATTTTGTTCAATATACTTAGTTTATACGGAGAAGCTAACCCATATATTGAGACACCGTACCGCAATATCGATTCCCCTAATGTTTTGTATATAATTTTACGCAATTCCCCGTCACAAACCGATCTAATTTTATATATTGATGCACAAACCTGTCTTAGTCGAGTTGCGAGGTGTTCGATATGGCTGGTCCATGAAAACGTTTCATCGAATATTAGGCCCAGGTACTTTACTTTTGTCGAAAAATTCACACTAGCACATTTGCAATTTCTACATAGATAATTATGTAAATACAAAGGGACATGGACTTCAACTTTTCTATGCGGACTGTGAAAACAAATAAGCTGGATTTTGTCTTTGTTAATATAGATGTGACTATCTTCAAACCAGGCTATTAGTTTATTAATATCTTCTTGCAACAATGCCACTCCCTCGGATACGTTTTTCCCCGCTAATACAAGGGCTGTATCGTCAGCGTACTGATAGATCTTAGAATGCAGCTTAACGTCTGAGATATCGTTAACGTACACGTTAAAAAGTAATGGTCCCAGAATACAGCCCTGAGGCACGCCATATCGCAGATGTAAGCGGTTACTATCAGTACTGTTGATTCTAACAAGTTGATAACGGTCTTCAAAGTAATCTTTAAACAAATTTGTATAAATGCCGCGAAATCCGATCAATGATAATTTGTTAATGATAATACTGTGGTCAATGGTATCGAATGCTTTTTTAAGGTCTATAAATAATCCAAGGGCTATATTATTACTATCAATTGCTTCGTTTACACCATCTGCAAAATCCTCTAATAATGTAATGGTACTTTTCCCAGTACGAAAGCCATGTTGTGCATCCGACAGAAGCTGAAACTCCTCGCAAAAAGAGATCATCCGCCTGTAAATGGCTTTCTCCAGAATACAGGCTACGCAGGACAATATAGCAATGGGCCTATAATTTTCGCATTGGTCTTTTTTGCCCTGTTTGAAGACAGGTCTAATCAATGAAGTTTTCATTCCTCTCGGAATTTTTCCTGTTTCTAGTATTTTTGAAGAAATGTACATAAGCAAGGCTTTCAGCTTTTCGAAATGCACAACCAGGTCTCTAATTCGGATTCCGTCGTAACCTGGCATTCTGTTAATAGGAAATGTTCTAATTATCTCCCATATTTCTTGCTCGGTTATATCAGGTAGATACGCTGAACGCATGTTACTTTTCGGACTGTATATCTGAGACTGTTTTATGACACTTTGACTTCTTAATTTTCTGGCGGCGTCCGCAAAACAATTGTTGAAGTCATTTGCTAATTCCTCCGCTTGTCTTTCAGGGAAGTTAATCGTAATAACCTCGTCTATGCCATCTTTTGGCTTTCTGCCCGTTAACGAGTTTACTAATTGCCATGATTTTCTCATATCCTTCCGGCAGCTATTTAGTTTGTTTTTATAGTAATTGTTCTTGGCCAGCCTTATTTTGGCGGTAAGTTTATTTCTCATTTGCCTCGATTCATGTTTTAAAATTTCATCAGCTGGGTTAGCTTTACTTCTGCGGTACAAACGTTCCTTCAGATAACTTAACTCCATTATTTCTTGAGTTAACCATGGTTTGTCTTTCTTTCTTTGTTTAATCGTTACCGTTCTTTGGCTTGACTTATATATGTGCTGCAATTTTGAAACGAGTTCATCGTACGCCTTCGTATGGTCTAGACCTATCAAACTGTCCCAGTGCTCCTCAGCTATGAACTTGTCAAACTTTACATTGTCCACAATTGAAACTTGTTTAATTTTCTTTTCGTCAGAATTATCTCCGTAATCCATGCGCACGGTAAGCGTCACAAAGTAATGGTCAGCGACTTTTTGTTTTATAATACTGGCTGATGTCTGCCCATCGTCTATTCGGGTTATAATATGGTCAATGCTTGATCTAGTTAATTTGTCTCCGAGGACCTCTTCTCTAGTTATACCAACTATTTTGTGTTCGAGCCCGAAGCCTGAAATGAGAGTTAGGTATTCCAAGACTCCCATTTTTCCAGGTGTGGATATATCTATATTAAAGTCGCCAACAAGGATAAGATTGTCATGTTTGTTTAGTTGGATTAATAGCTGCTCTAATTCATGCAAAAACATTAACACGTTCTTCCCTGGTGGCCGGTAGACGACTACAATAACGTAGGAAGCCTGCGCTTTCTAGATAGTGAGCAAAGTTACCTCTGCCTCACTAAACGAGAGTAGCGTTTGTTGACATAGCCATTCTTTCCTCACGTAAATTGCCAATCCTCCACCTTTTCTTTTTTCCCTACATAAGTGGTACTGACAAAAATCGTCTAATTGGTATTGCTTTATAGTGCTACTGTCAACACTAACCTCAGTTAATACAATTACGTCAAGGAAGGAGATACATTTAGCGGTGTAAAATCCAAGAAGATCCCAATTCTTATGCGTGCTTCTAATATTTACATGAAGCAAATCTAATGACTGGTGTTTGTTTTGCTTATTGATGCAGCTTTGCCTTTGTGTAATCCAGTCATCAAAGGTGCTGAATTCCTGATCCATGTTTACAGGAGCTTGAGCAGACTTCCTTCATTTACAATTTTCATGACAGCCATTCCTTCCTGTTTCTTCATAAACACTTTACCATTCCGTGCCCAGACAAACTTGTACGATTTTTCTTTTCCCACGCTTTTCGCCATCCAAAGAAGCCTCTTAGTGTACGCAGTCAGATTTTCATTTATGTAAATATCATCTGACTTGAGTGCAAGTCGCTTGCTGAGCCAACTGTCCCGCATTGTCGTAGTTGAAAACCGCACCAGCAAGGGTGGTGTCATGTCAGGTTTGGCTTTAATTCTATGGATGGCTTCGATCTCCTCTGGGGTAGGCGCTTTCAATCATAGCTTTACTGCCAAAGAGGAGACGATGCTCAAGGGGTTCTCATTCACTGTTTCTTCAATGCCATGAATTTCAATGTTTTTCCGCCGAGAATATTCCTCAAGGCTGTTTAAGTTCGACTTAAGCTTATCCATCTCTGACTGCTGCTCTGAGAATGCGGCGTCAAACGATGCCGATTTTTCTTCCAGTTCTTTAAGTTTGGTTTTATTTTCCTGAGTCGTTTTCAAAATTTCGTCGTAGTTGTCAGACATATGCTCTAGAGCCTGTTCCATGGCTTCAATACTTTTTTGTTGTTCTGTCAGCTTCAAAAGAGCGTCATCGTGTTTCACATTTTGCATTTCGCCGCTCCTTTCAAGCTTGTCCAGCCGGTCTAACACTTCGTGTAGCTTAGCCGACAGCGCCGTGATGCTACTCATGACATCTTTCAGCGAAGGTTCACTCGTCGCACCCTCGTCATCGCTCTTGTCAGATAGGCTATCTCGGTTTCGCCTAGACTGGCTATCGCGCTTTTTCCTCGACGATCGCGACGCGCCGCTTACACACGTGGGACACGTCCAAGAATCCGCGTCACTTTTCGACATATTCTTGAGTGCCGCTTTCGTTAAGCCGGAGCACTTTCCCTTGTGATAATCATTTTTGCAAGCAAGACACTTAATGCCTTCTGAAAGAGGCAGAGGCTTTAAGCATGAAAGACATAATGCGTCGGACATCTTAACACAAGGTGCAGTCCAGCGAAGTGCTTGTCAGAAAAAAGGACCACAAAACGGGTCGCTGTGTCTTACCTAGAAGATAAAGCAGAGCTGTAGCGCCTGTCAAGCACTCCGCCGGACTGCAACCCTCCGATCTGCCGCGACGTCTTTTAAGGCATCGATGCTCCTGTTGGCGTTCAGTGATTTGCAGCGCCAGGTGACGTCATCGGGGTAGGGGGAGGGGGGGGTCCCACTTGCTGCTCGCCACAATGTAGCCGCTCCCGCTGCGAAGCCTCCGCTGGTCGTTCGGACGTGGTGGATGCCTAGAAGATAAAGCAGAGCTGTAGCGCCTGTCAAGCACTCCGCCGCACAGCAACCCTCCGATCTGCCGCGACTTAAGGCATCGATGCTCCTGTTGGCGTTCAGTGATTTGCAGCGCCAGGTGACGTCATCGGGGTAGGGGGAGGGGGGGGGTCCCACTTGCTGCTCGCCGCAATGTAGCCGCTCCCGCTGCGAAGCCTCCGCTGGTCGTTCGGACGTGGTGGATGCCTAGAAGATAAAGCAGAGCTGTAGCGCCTGTCAAGCACTCCGCCGGACTGCAACCCTCCGATCTGCCGCGACGTCTTTTAAGGCATCGATGCTCCTGTTGGCGTTCAGTGATTTGCAGCGCCAGGTGACGTCATCGGGGTAGGGGGAGGGGGGGTCCCACTTGCTGCTCGCCGCAATGTAGCCGCTCCCGCTGCGAAGCCTCCGCTGGTCGTTCGGACGTGGTGGATGCCTAGAAGATAAAGCAGAGCTGTAGCGCCTGTCAAGCACTCCGCCGGACTGCAACCCTCCGATCTGCCGCGACGTCTTTTAAGGCATCGATGCTCCTGTTGGCGTTCAGTGATTTGCAGCGCCAGGTGACGTCATCGGGGTAGGGGGAGGGGGGGTCCCACTTGCTGCTCGCCGCAATGTAGCCGCTCCCGCTGCGAAGCCTCCGCTGGTCGTTCGGACGTGGTGGATGCCTAGAAGATAAAGCAGAGCTGTAGCGCCTGTCAAGCACTCCGCCGGACTGCCGGCGGAGTGCTTGACAGTGCTTGACAGCCGATGGGCTCTTCGGTACGGCAAAGAATGTCAGCTATATAACGGCTGGTATGGTCGTGGAAAGGAAGTATGGTATCGAGAGCGCGCCGTGTCAAACGGGCGTTGAGGAGGAAAAAAATTACATCATCCTCCCGTGGGGAACCCTGATTAGGATGCGAAGCATCCTGGCGGTTCCGTGTGGTTCCATTGTGTTGCCGTTATGTTGAGTGATCTGGTTTTTACTAGCGCCAGAGGGAATTACGCGTCCGGGTCTACACGGTGGCAAAGGCACGCAAGTGCTGTTGTGTTACGGTGAGTAGGCGGTGGTGCTCGAGGCGCCGAAACTCGTCCATCATGTTCTTGTCGATGTTGTCTCTGTGGTAGAATCAGTAGTCTCCGTCAGCTTTGGTGAGGTAAAGGTTGTTGACATTGGTGCACCAGCTGAGAGCAATGTACAGGCCCTCCTCTTCGCAGCTTTGTCTTCTCGTTCTTCTTCTTCGGCGGTTCCCGTACGGGAATATGACGACGGCGGTTGAACGCGAACCTATCTCGTGATGGTTTCTTTGGTTGGCCAATCCCTAGGGGCATCCTGCTACAATCAGCATCAGAGGCGCAGCGGACGGGGCTGGTTGAGCTGCAAGGCGCGTGGCGCTTACTGCCACAGCTTTCCCAAGGGAAATTCAGCACCCCCTCTAAGGTTTTCAGTTCGTCGTTTCCGTTGACCTTCAGCTTCGCGTGCCTTCGTTGTATCAGTAGCTTCTTGACGTAGTTTGAATGAGTGAAGGACATAAGGCGCGTTCGTAGCACTTGCTCCTGTCCCGGATTTGTAGCGTAGTGGAAAGAGCACCGCGTACCTCCCGTTGCGGCCAGAGAGTCGTGGAATCGAAACCGGGCGCCGCTATATATTTCTTTTCTTTTGTAGTGTAGTATCGCGGAGCTGTGGGTGCAAGGAGGAGAGTTGCGCATGCGCAGTGTGAGTGTGGACGGCACCGCCATCAACGACGGAGGACCAGGCGAGCCTAAGAAATGCTCCGCATTTAAAAAGGAATGTAGCGAGACGTCTAGGGCTTTACAATATTATAGGGGTAGGTGATAAACAGCAAGATAGCATCCCAGGTCCAGTGATTGCGAACGACGTACATGGAAAGCATGTTAGTGTCCGAATTGTGCGCTCGGTGAGGCAATAGGTCTGCGGGTGATAGGGGCTGTAATGTTGACCGCGGGGAGCAGACAGATGAAGCTGCTTTTCGATTATGTCCACAGTAAAGTGGCGTCCCTGGTCACTGATAATGGCCCAACGTGGTCCATGACGAGCACAATAGAACGGAGGACAAAGCTTGCTATTGCCCGAGCTGTTCCGGACGGTAAGGCAGGGGTGTCGGTGTAATGTGAGACGGGGTCGATGGCTACCATCATCCAGCGATTGCCATGCGAAGACCGGGGGAATGGGCCAGGTAGATCTATCCCGAGTTTTTCGAAAGCTGCGGTAGGTGGCCTTACGAGGTGAAGTTGAATGGCAGTAGCAGTAGTTCGACATTTGCGATGTTGGCAGATTGAGCAGCTGGGTTTATACCGTTCGGTTGTTCCACGCATCTTGGGCCAATAAAAACGCTGCTGTAAGCGATGGAGTGCCCGTACAAGTACTATATGACCAGAAGTAATATCATCATCAAGACGGGGAGGACAACGGTGCGAAGATTTTGCGGCAGCACTAGCAGTTGACGAGTGCCCTCAGAAGAGTAGCTTTTTTAAGTGCGAATGCACTTTATAAGCGACCCTGAATTCCGGTGACCGCCGTCCGTCCACATAACAACAGCTGCGGGTGCGCACGCTCCTCGTCTTCCTTGGCAACGGGGGGAGATGGGCGCGCGCTGCCTGGCCGCTGACAATGGCACATACCCACGTGGGGGATTGGCCAGGAATCGGGCGAGAGAAGGGCTAATGCACCCGCTTAAAGGAGTACTGACACAAAATTTCAAAGCTGAGATCCGCTCTAGCAATCAAGTACAACGACAACACAAATAGGTGTCTGTGCATGGCACATACCCACGTGCGGGATTAGCCAGGAATCGGGCGTGAGAAGGGCTAATGCACCCGCTTAAAGGAGTACTGACACGAAATTTCAAAGCTGAGATCCGCTCTAGCAATCAAGTACAACGACAACACAAATAGGTGTCTGTGAATAAATGCATCTTTCTTTCTTTGTAGTTGTGTGTGTGTGTGATCTCTCTTTCGCGAACATCACCGAACCGCGCAAATTCAACTCCTGCATTCGCACTTTCACATTCTTCCCCTCGGGGAAATGCGGGGAAATTTTTATAAAACAAACCATCACGGAGGCAAAGGCGTTGTCGAGACGTTGGCTCGCGTACAGATGCGAAAAAGCGTGCTAGCGTCTTATCTTTTTGTTGTTCAATTCGCAATTTATGCACGTCTGGAAATACCGGTTCTACAGAAGCAAGATACTGGTAAAAGGTACCAGTTTCACTGTCGGTCATTTCTATGGGCAGGAGAGAGAGACAATCAGCGTCGGCTTGCCTGCGACCATTCCTAGAGACATGAGTGAAGTTCAAATTTTGAACACGCAGCGCCAAGCGCGCAAGCCGACTGCATGGATCACACCGGGTGACCTACGAACATAGCGAGTGATGATCGGGGACTATTCTGAAGGCACGTCCAAAGAGGTATGCACGAAATCTCTGGGTAGCGAACAAGATGGCCAGACAATCCTGTTCGGTCACCACGTAATTACGCTCACGCTTGCTGAGAGAGCGACTGGCGTAGGCAATGACATATTCGCTGCCGCTATTGCCCTGGATGAGCATGGCACTTACGCTGCGACGACTCACATCCGCGTGAAGTTCAATTGGGGCATATGTGTCAAAGTGGCGAAGTACGGGTATGGATGTTAGGAGAGATTCTCATTGGCAAGAAGCTGAGTAACATTAGGGCATCCAGTGAAAAGGCACATCGTTTCGTATCCAAACTGTCAGTGGGGAAGCTATGTTGGCGAAACCAGGAACGAAGCAGTGAGGAAAATAAAAACATATTCCCAGGAGGCTGCGTAGTTCTTTGAGAGAATTTGGAGGCTTGAAAGATACAACGGTTTCACCTTTTTGGGGTCAGGTTGAATACCATTGTTGTTCACTAGCAGACCGAGTACAAGGGTTTCTCGCTCTCCGAAGCGGAAATTTTTAGAGTTGAGCACCAATTCCACCTTCTCTATATAGTCAAGTACCATAACCAGGTGCTCGTTATGGTAGTGCAACGTCCGACCCAGAATCACGACGTCATCCAGGTAGCACATGCACACGTTCCACTCTGTACCGCGCAAAAGGGTGTCCATAAATTGCTGGAAAGTGACAAACGTGTTACAAAGCCCTAAAGGCATTATCTTAAATTATTAAAGGCCGTCTGGCGTTAAAGGCGGTCTTTTCCTTGTCTACTGGATGAACGGTGACACCCTTTGCAAACATGTCTTGAACTTGTTCATTGATCAGATTGCGTTCGTATGAAGACACTCGGTACAACTTCTGTCGAATTGAAAGAGCACTCCCGGTGATGTTGGTGTGAGCAGTTCCAAAGAGTAGAATAGGGGACAGCTCTTCTATACTTGAGAAGAAAATACTGTTGCGTACTTAGAAATGACATTAAGCACGGCAGATCGTTCGTTTTTCAGGTGTGACAACTTCAAGTCTCCGAGGGAAGCGTGCGCTGACTGATCAGGGTGTTCGCTTAAAACATCCACTGACCTCATCACGTATTCGTCGAAGTGCGAGATTTTCAACCCACACAGTATATATGCCTCTGTCATGCGAAGAAATCACATGACCACCGGAAACATTACTCCAAGGAGAAAACACTTGTAACTCAGCAAGAAGATGACAAAGAAGACTACGTAAGGCACGCGGCGCCAAGGTCATTGCCTGGGCTACGGCGATGAGCGCTCGAGATTAGAGCACGAGCTTCCGCCGGGCGCGGGCCAATCGGAAGCGGCCAACGAGGGCGGCCGGCGGCAGAGGGGAGCGAGAGGAGAACTCCGAAGTGTGGAGAGTGACTGGGGGCTTGGCGGTCGGGCGACCGGACCCGTGCTGTGCCCCGAAACGTCCTCCACAACCGCATTCCCAAGACACCCCCGCGCACAAGTCGTCACGCCGGCCTCAGTGAAAGAACGCGACGCCCCAAGGCAACTGCGTCGGCCACTACGCCACGGGAGCTGGGAGCGCGCTTGACTACCGCCGCCACGACATCAACTGGACGTTTCAAAACCGCAACACCACTACTGGGACGTGAGGTAGGCGAAGCCCGTCCCCGCAGAGAACACATATTTTGGGACATTTCATTCCCGTACTTAGTCGTCGCCCTTGACTTCCGGACTTTGACTATTCCCCGTTTGCTTGAACTCTTTACCGTGTTCCATACCGCTTTTTCACCTTTATTCAGTATTTATTAGTTCCCGCTGTTCTTTAGTTTATCTCTGTTTGCTGTGTGTATTTGTTTGGGTTTCGGGTTACATAAACAGAAAGTCTCGTTTCCACAGTTTCTTATATTTTTATTATTGTCCCGAACCTGACAATAATTGGCGTCCGCGACAGGACGAGACCAGTTCGTTTTATAATACCCATAAAACCCACGATGGACACACGGGAGCTCATTGCCATGGGCGAACGCCTGGCCTTGAGTGGCGAGGAATTGAGGAAGTGGGTCCAGGCGGAGCAGAAGCTCTTGCGCGACGAAAGAGCGTTAGAACGCGAGCACGAGCGGGTGAAAGTCGAACAAGAGCGGGCTCGTGCAGAAGTCGAAGAACGCAATTTGCAGCTGCGGATTCGCTTGGCGGAACTCAATCCAGCTCGAGGAGATGGGGCCCAAATAGATGGCGAGGGAGAAACCACTGGTCAGGCTCAGGCTGCCACTCCGCAAAGCTTCAGCGCACGCAAATTCCTGCCGCCTTTTGAGGATGCTCGAGATGATCTCGACGCATACCTTAAACGGTTTGAATGCGTAGCCCAAAGTCAAAGCTGGCCTAAGCCGAAGTGGGCCATCGCCATCAGCACGTGTCTTACCGGAGAGGCACTGAAAGTCTACGGGCGCCTTTCCCCAGAAGAGTCGCTAGACTACGACCAGGTCAAGCTTGCTTTGCTGCAGCGCTTTCGATTCACCGCAGAAGGCTATAGGGAGCGCTTCCGTCACTCGAAGCCGGAGAAGGACGAAACCGCTAAACAATACGCCGCTCGACTGAAAGGTTATTTTGAGCGGTGGGTAGAACTCTCTAGCATTGACAAAACCTTCGACAAACTCGCTGATTTGGTAATCACTGAGCAACTTCTCTCTAACTGCCACAGAAAACTCGCGATGTTCGTACGGGAGAGGGAGTGCCAAACACTCTCTGAGACCGCGACAGCTGCTGACCGTTTTATGGATGCCCAAAAGCAGAACCACTTGTTAATTTTTGATGATAATAACGGGGAACAACGAGGAAACCCAGAGACAAGTGAACGTAACGTTGAACAGCAGGATAGTCCCGGCCCGGGTGGTGTAACGAAAGGAAAATGGAGGGTGGCTAATGCCGTCTTAGACGTCCGTGCAGGAATGGATAATATGCCTGTTTCGAAAGGCAGAGTCGAAGACAAGCCGGCCATCATTTTAAGAGACACGGGAACTAACACAGTAATCGTTCGCGAGTCTCTCGTTCCAAGAGCGGCACTTACCGGCACCTCTTGCATGTTACAGTTAGCCAATGGAACATGTGTCACTGCCCCAGAAGCGAAAGTGTTTATCGAGTCACCGTTTTTCACTAGAATTGCATTGGTAAGCTGTCTAAAATCTCCGCTGTACGATGTGGTCATTGGTAATGTTCGAGGGGCACAAGACTTTGAGGATCTGGCCCGGAGTTCAAACCCACTGAGCCCAGAAACAGGATCGCCCGGTAACTGTACCACGTCGAGACTTCGGAGAATAGACGTAGCCACAGAGCAGGTGAATACCGGTTACGCTGACGATCCAGGCGGCTGTCAATCAAGCCAGTGGTTCCCTGTGTATCCGAGCAGAGTATTTTACTCGAAACGCCGAAAGCCACCAAGTCCACTGTAACACGCCCAACAGCACTGCTATGTTGTTTTCTTGGCTTGGCGCTCATTTGGTATACGTTCAGTTTCAGGAAGTTTGACTACAGTTGGTCAGCATGTGGGTTAAGTTGTGCTTGAGTGCCGTTGGTTAGTATGATGATGCTGTTAAAGACTAGGAAGTGAGTTGGCGTGCTATATTATGAGTGTTCCGCCGACAGTTTCGTGAAGTTTTGTTGAACTGTGCGTTGTAGGAGTGCGAAAACTTTTGTAAAGTGATATTTAACTGTGCGTGGAGTGTGAACATTTTCAGTGAAAATTGCTTGAGTGGGGGGACGTGTCATGCGAAGAAATCACATGACCACCGGAAACATTACTCCAAGGAGAAAACACTTGTAACTCAGCAAGAAGATGACAAAGAAGACTACGGAAGGCACGCTGCGCCAAGGTCATTGCCTGGGCTACGGCGATGAGCGCTCGAGATTAGAGCACGAGCTTCCGCCGGGCGCGGGCCAATCGGAAGCGGCCAACGAGGGCGGCCGGCGGCAGAGGGGAGCGAGAGGAGAACTCCGAAGTGTGGAGAGTGACTGGGGGCTTGGCGGTCGGGCGACCGGACCCGTGCTGTGCCCCGAAACGTCCTCCACAACCGCATTCCCAAGACACCCCCGCGCACAAGTCGTCACGCCGGCCTCGGTGAAAGAACGCGACGCCCCAAGGCAACTGCGTCGGCCACTACGCCACGGGAGCTGGGAGCGCGCTTGACTACCGCCGCCACGACATCAACTGGACGTTTCAAAACCGCAACACCACTACTGGGACGTGAGGTAGGAGAAGCCCGTCCCCGCAGAGAACACATATTTTGGGACATTTCATTCCCGTACTTAGTCGTCGCCCTTGACTTCCGGACTTTGACTATTCCCCGTTTGCTTGAACTCTTTACCGTGTTCCATACCGCTTTTTCACCTTTATTCAGTATTTATTAGTTCCCGCTGTTCTTTAGCTTATCTCTGTTTGCTGTGTGTATTTGTTTGGGTTTCGGGTTACATAAACAGAAAGTCTCGTTTCCACAGTTTCTTATATTTTTATTATTGTCCCGAACCTGACACCTCCCGATGCAAGTAATGTATCACCCAAAGCACAGAGCGCCCTTGTCCAAAGGGAATGATGCAGCGAGGCAGCACGATGTTATTCTTAGCGCAGGACACGGCGTCAGCCTCAATAATAGCGTCCAATTTCTTAACAGCAGCTTTTGTTTCGCCTAGAGCCACAAACTCAGCACAGAGGCACAGAATAACAGTGTCTTCTGATATGGACAACGTGCCGGACCTTGCACTCTGACCTTCCTCCACAAGCGCCGACTAAAAAGCGCCATTGACGAATACCTCACCACTTCCAAAATCAACGGTTACGCCCCACCATTCTAAAAGGTCTATGCCGTATTCCACGTCATCAGCGTACCTCGGGAGCACAGTAAACAGTTTTTAATTCCTGTCCACCGAAAGCGACATTACCCGAGAAAGGACCGTGCTATCGCAAACATTCGCCCCTAACACCGCGGGAACTTACTGGATGGTTCTAGTCAAAGATCACTTTCCTTTTTAATAATTTTTGACTGCTTCCTAAAAGCTGCACTCATAGAAACCGTCGCGCCAGTGTCTACTAATGCCAATGTGGGAACACCGCCAGTAACCACTTTAAGTTTGTTCTTTAGCATCATTGCAGGTGGAGGCACATTGTGTAAGCGCTGAATGGCGGCCTCACCCCCTTCGGCCCTGCAAACTAGATTTCCGAAAGGGGATAATAGCGCCATGGCGATGGATAACGGTAGTGGAGAGGCGCTGTTACACTTCGGTCGGATGCTGCCGACCCAGTGCACCGAGCCTAAGGCCCGGAAAGATTTCTCGGAGACCGGCCCGACGACAAGCACAAATTAATGTCGTAACAGTTGTCGTTCGGGCAAGAAACCCATGTTAGCGGGTGATTAGAGTTTTGTGTTTTAGTGTTTTGTGGACGAATTGGCCTGTTCGTACGTGCGGCCCACTCTGGTATTCACGCGTTGAAGCGTGTGGTATCGCGGTAGACTGGAAACTATGGTTCTTCAAGATGAGGGCTTACCTGTGCGACAGAGGCCTCATAGTATTCGTGAAGCATGTCTCCTGTATACGGACCACTATCCCAAAACGTAGTGTCCCGAAGCCGCGACAAGTATTCGCGCCATATGCGGCGTATGGTTTCAGCCATATCGGCTTGACCATCGTAGTCACAGCTGGAGATGGTAGTCACCTTAAGAGTTCTACCACACCTTGGTGCGATGCGGCGCATCTTCAGGGCTTCGAAACGCTTACAGTGTGAATGACATCGGAAGCCGTGTTTAAATTGTCTAGACTAATCAAAAAGTTATTGGGATCTTCTGTATTGCCTTTAACCCGCTGGCCGTCTTTATCCTCATCGGACGTCTCCAAATCAACAATCCGGGACAGCTTCAAATCTTCCTAGATATACGTGGGGGCATGTTCCCCCGGGGATTTGAGCCCGCTTAAGTAATGCTTGCTCTACCCGCTTTTTCGTGGCAACGGAATAGCCAAAATGGGCCTTCATCTCTTCTACAAACTGATCCCAATTCATCAGCGCCTCTTCGTGGTTTTTAAACCACACGAATCCATTGCCATCCAACGAGAAGGCAAAGTTAAATAACTTTAGGGCGGTATACCACCGATTATAGCGACTCACCCGTTGATAGTGGGTTAGGTAGTCGTTGACGTCGGCGCCAGCTTAACTAGCAAACAGAAGGGGCTCTCTGTGATGGACTCAGCTTGCAGGAGACCGTGGTTGCTGAGACTGCTTTGTGCCGTTCATGATGGGAGGCGGCGGAGGTACCCCAGCCACCCGTTGGCTTCGGTGCAACGACTGGGCTTTTTTGCTGACGTACCCCGCACGCTACAACCAAATTACAATGGTCGACGAAGCAGCAAGGTTTGTTTACAATCGGGATGACCACACACGGGCAGAAGCAAGAGACGCTCAGCGTTCGCTACTCTATTTTCAATTCAATTCAATTCATTTATTCAGCATTCTTAACAAAGAACACAAATGCTAGGGCAAGGACAAAAAGCCGCCATGCAGGAGCTTGACAAAGGTCCTTGCCCCTGAATTTGGCAAGGTGCAGCGACAAGCATGATCGAACAAAAACACAAACACAAGCTTACATTGAACTTAATGAAAGAACAAGCGTACAACCAACACATATACATTACACATTGATACAAAGGTTCACAATGTTTCATAATAAAACAGACAGGAGACAACAACATACAATATTTCATACCTTGAATATCATTTCCAACAATCAAAATATATTGCCGAAACAGCCTTATCATAGATCAAGATATGTGAGCATAATAATATTCAAAACAGTGTTTCTATTCTCAACGTCAACATCATCATAGCTGTGAGAAATATTTATGGACTTCTTTGTATGTGAAGTTGGCTCTATTATGATGTTTATTCAAAACAGATCGAAGATTATGAGCAAACATTTGTAATTTATAATTGGTACGAAAATAAGTTATATTTTAATAAGGTATACGTGTTTGTATATTTGCACTGTGATATTGTAGATCGGCAAGGGAGGTTAAGAAATGTCTGATGCTAGCTGAAAAAAAACAATACGTCTGTATAAGGCGAAATTCATAGATGTGTACTATTTTGATTATGTTATGTATTTTAAATGCATCCTGTGTAGTATGGAGACGTTCGATATTAGCAATCAGTCGAATCATTTTCTTCTCTTTTTCTACCTTCTCTTCTTCTCATCTCTAGCCGATCCCTATCCTCCTGGATATAATTCCCATAATCGGCCTTCAGGAAAGCGTGTAAAAATATGTTGAGGCTGTGTGCGCACTGGAAGCATGGTCAGTGTGTAAATGGGAAGGCTAACCAGGTTCATCACATTCTTACAAAAAAAAGTTTCAGCTAGACTTCAACGAGTGGTACCACAGCATCCCAACTTGTTGACATCAATAGCAGTGCATGCTCCTGACACAGTGAGGCTCTGAACTGGGCAATCGTGGCAAGTGTGAAGGCAGCCACCGCTGTTGATCGGCGCGGCTAGAATACGGTAACAAGCAAAGAATACGTGCGCCATTTTACCCCAAGTAGTCATGATTACGATTATGGTAGAATAAGTGACGGCTGCGCTGGTTGGTATTGCATTTTGAAATTCCTGACGGTAGCGCACTTTCACACGGACGCTACGAAGGGAGGCGGCAGACCATAGCACTCACTCACAACTGATGTTTAATGAAACAGACACACATTCAAATACTTCATCCTAGAAACCATGTGACCATGCATGGTATATACGTCACAATCCTTCGTGTTATTTCCAAACACGACCGGCACTAACAAACTCTGGATGAAACTACGTTTTATCGTTACGATATGGAGCGGTTTAAAAATTCAGCCCTTCTTTCTTGCAAATAAATCGAATGCACACTAATGCACAACACTTTCTTTTTTCTCACATGATATATCTCGGTAATCTCGTCTGTCTTACTTGCCCATGTGCATAGTAACATGGTTTTCTAGAGCACCGGCACGCATGTCTACACTGGACAGTTCTGAGCCCCGCGCGAGAAGGTGTTTCCTCCTAATGAACGTTTATGTTCAAAGAACCTATCACTGGTACAGGTACTTGTATGTCCTATATACACATGAACACATACAAATGGTATAGGGTAGACAACACACGTTTTCACGGTACAAAAGGAGACCCATGGTTCACCCCGCAACTATTTCTGGCACCACAGGATAAGCGTTTTAGGTTTTGATACAAATATCCACAATTGTGCCCAGGGCCTTCGCATCGTGACCTCGAATAAGGGACAGTTATTTGTTGCAGCTCCGGAGGCGACCTTCGAGGAAAAGGCATGTACAGCTGTAAACAAACGTTTCAGTGTAACGGCTCCTAAAGCGTCAAAGGTGAAGGAACAAGACAAACAATCTGGAAAAGTTAGTGTCCAGTGTGAAGAAGGATAAGGCCTTGCATCTGGATGATTCTTTTAGGCAGAAACACATAAACCAGAAATCTCGTTTTGTGCGATAGTAACCGAAAAAGACACCTGGTAGAGGTCAGTTTCCAGTTACTTGCACAAGCACTTCCAAACGCTATGCATGAGTGATCTGTTTCTACGCAACTCTGATAAACTTGTCGAGTAGGTTTCCTATTGTAACCCTAATTCGCGCAATGTGTTCAGTGTTCATTTAGGTGACTTGTATGGCACTATTCTTTATGATGAAGTTATGAAAAGTTTGAAACTTTTCATCACAGAAGACAAAGACAAGCTCAAATTTTATAAAATTGATGGTATATCTACCAGTAGTTGAGAGTGTCTTTTTTACCTACACTTTATGTTTGTGGACTTGGAAGGAAGGTTCTTCTTTCAACATTCTCGTGTGTGCATTTGGTCAAAAGTTGCGCCTGTACTGAGTAATATTTTCCTAGAAAAAGTTGACAAATGCACCCAAAGTAACATCAGTGTTCTAGTCACAAACGTGTTCAGGTAGGTGGATAATTTTATTGTTACCCTTCTACCCTGTGAATTGGACAAAATTCTTGAAGATATTGTTCAGTATTTCGAAGCTTTCAATATAAGTCTAGATTTCTCATGGAAGTTGCCACAAGATAATCAGCTGCAGTTCTTTGGCATTAGGTTGGAAGAGAAACCCGACCACGTGTGTTAAATTTACCGCCATCGTTATGAGAAGCCAATCCAGAACTTTAATTCAGGACACTCGGAAGCGTTGAAGAACAACGTTGTTTTTTCTTGTTTGCGGTCAGCAGACTTTACGTCCTTTGTTAAAACGATTGTAATTGGTAGTTTTAATCAACCACGGAGGTTAAAAATAGCGGTTTTCCAACGAACGTCATTCGCCTTAGGCTACTGACGCTGATTAAACGGGTAAAGATGGACACGTGCGCAATGCGTGACTCTAGAGCACCATTGGAGGAGGTATTTTCCATAGTACCTG
The DNA here is from genome assembly GCF_048455015.1 of Haemaphysalis longicornis. Lineage (NCBI taxonomy): Eukaryota > Metazoa > Arthropoda > Arachnida > Ixodida > Ixodidae > Haemaphysalis > Haemaphysalis longicornis. Next base: position 120,819,863 of record NW_027526407.1, read on the forward strand.
CGAAGGTTCATAGATTGTTCGACGGTTTGAAGAATGTAGCGCGTGGCTTGGGTCTGAAGGTTGTCTTTGCAGCACCAAGAGACTGAGCAAAATTTGTGGATATGTGGATAGCAAGCCTAAAGGCTTGTAGCGTGGCACCAGAAAAGACTCCGGGGGGAAGAATGTATCACCATTTGCACCATGCAAAACGTGTGTTGTCTAACTTATACCATTTCAATGTGGCCATGCGTAGAAAGGTCAGACAAGTAGGTGTACTAGGGATAGGTTCTTTGGAATTAATCGTTTTTTAAGAGGAAACACCTACTCGCTCGTGGCTGAGAACTGTCCAGAGTGCAAATGCGTGCCTGCGCAACAGAAAACAGTGCTAGTAACTATGCACCGGGGTAAGTTGACAGACCAGATTAGCGAGGCATATCATGTAAGAAGAAATGGAGTGCGGTGCATTAGTGTGCACTCGATTAATTTACACGATAGAAGGTTGAATTTTTTATTTCGCTCTCTATCCTAACGATAAAACGCGCTGTTATACCGTGTTTGTTAGTGCCCGGCGTGTTTGGAATTAACACGATAATTTGTTACCTACATTAGACATGTGGTCAAATAAGTTATAGGTTGAAGTATTTAAATGTAGGTCTGTTCTCATAAAAATCATTTCTTAGTTACCGCTGTGGTTTGTAATCTCCTTTCTTAGGGTCCGTGTGTAAGTGGCCGACAATAAAGACGTTCCACACATGATCACGGTACTAATTCACCATTGCATAGAACAAATGCACGCTAAACGCAAGCTATATCAGCCCAACTTCATGAATACGATAAATTCTCGACATTTTACAGTACTCTTACAAGTGTGGAGTATCTAGGTAAGACATATTTATGAAGAACCGCCGATTTATCGATGACTTTCATATTTAAAACTTATTGTGCAACATGAAGGCAATTGTAGAAGGTGTCTTACGTTTTCACGGCCACAAATGTGAGTACAAGATGCACTAGGTAGCGTTAATAACACAATTGTAAGCCAGCTCCTCAATTATTGATACTACAAATGCCCAGTTTGGTACGTTTGCATGTTTTGCACTGTTCAGGTTATCCGATGCCGTTCACCAACATTTTCCTGGCGATGCTAAGTCGAAAAAAAATTAAAGTTCTGGTAGCCGCATCTTAGCTTATTTTTGTAGTCAAGTTTGTGGCTGCAGCGCAAAAGAATTTATGCCAGCCTTCACTAGTTTTCGCCAGCCTTCGCAAAGGGGTTTTCTGCCTAAGGTAATGTCCTGCTGATTCAGATAAGGAGTGTTCAATCGCGGTTACTTCGCATCTTTTATCTTCTCGGTAAAACGCTAGCACGTAGAAATTTAGTTGCAGTTTCAAATATCCGCTCCCACTCCCCACCAAAAAAAGAAAGACGCCGTAGTTCTGTACAGCCTGCCCCATAATCCAAGGAGCTGTGCGTCGCCTACAATCAATTAGCAAGTTTTAGCGTGTCTGCTTTGCATTCTAAAATTTCAGTTGTAGAGTGAAGAATTAAAGGTAATTTTGGCTTTTAGTTTTGTTATTTCACGTGTGCGTGAGCGTTCCCTGTCAGGCAGAGGAAGCCAATTTTGAACTTTGGCAGCTTGATGTCCTCGCCGGCCATTATGCATCTGCTAACAAATAACGTAGTGATGGCGGTCCGTAACCGCCCAGAATACACCAATCTGCTCGCACTCTTATCTTAAGCTACATAAATATATATATATATATATATATATCAGTGTGTCGAACCGACAAAAATACCGGTTCGGTTACGGTTCGGGTTCAGGCGAAATCATTTCGTTCCGGTTCAGTTCCGGTTCGACAAAATCACGTACCGAACCGGTTCGCGAACTGGTTCAGGAGCTTGAACCGGTTCGCGAACCGGTTCGATGAGTTGAATTATGACTGAAAAAAAAACATTTATTAGTTTAAAACGACAGTCAAATCAAAATACAAACAAAAATTCAAAATGCTGTTGTTCCCCAAGGTCAGTGGCGCAATTTCAAAGCAATGTTTAAACAATTACGAGATATTAGAAAAACAGATGAAGTGGCGACGATTTACCACCTACTTTCCCGCCCAGACTTTATGTTGTCCTAGAGACTATTCATAAAGCCACCACGAAGAGGTATGACGGTGGGATATATTTTCTGCCCTTTCCTTTTTTGTTGAAATCGCAATCGTCGCTATGGAATCGCCCGTCACGATAACCTTGAAGCCTTAAATTTAGGCCTGCATAAACCATTGGCGTACATTTTTTATATTTGTAACAAAACTGTAAAATCATACCACAGGCACATAAATACTACCAATGGATTAGATTATTTGGTCACCCTGAATAATTTGTTAGCTGTCACCTTATGGAATGTGTTCGCCACACTTTTGTTAAAAGTAAGCTTCAGTTAACGCTCTGTCACTGCATGATTGCTCTGACCACTGCAATTCCTTTTTCGGTAGCTATACAAGATGAGTGCATTACAAGCACTATGTCATCGTACCGCCTGACCCCCTGCCATCGTTCCGTGCGCTACATTGCGGAATCTTATAACAGATTATGCATTTACAAAAATGAAAGGAAAATTTGACGCGCGGAGCATATGAGATGGGACTTTTTTTGGCTAGACGCTCTTTAATTCGTCCACAGCAGTACTCCCCTCCGGAACGAGTAGCAGTAGAAGTAATGTAGCGAGTTGGGCAGTCGGTCCAAGTGCACCTTCGAAAAAAAGCAGATCTTAAAGAGGCAAAACTGCATCAGCAGCACGGCTTAGCCACTGAGCAGCTTCTGCGGTCACACTTGTCAAGTATTAACAATTTGCTGGTGTCGGACCTTTTAAACAAATTATGAAATGCAAAAAGTTTGCACAGATCGGGTGTGGGATTTCGCTGTTGCGCAGTGGAGCACTCCTGCAGCCTGATTGCTCCAATAAAGTCGCAGCCAGGGAAGGGCAAAGTCGCTTTTTTCCCCCTGCAAGCTGCCGAGAATGACATTTCGTTTGGTCAGCTTGCACTACGCTCGCGCTTCCAGAAGCAACAGACCATTGCTGCATTGTTGCTCATTCATTTCCCCTGTTGTTACATAAAGCGTGATAGTAGTGTTCAATTGTCTGGAGGGGAAAGTGCGCGAGCGGGTACGAAGTTTATGGTACGTAAAAGAAAAAAAAAGCGTGAATTGCATTGACTGTGCAATATCAACCGCGGAGGGTCGAACCGTTTCGGCATAAACCGGTAACCGTTATTTTTTTTTCGGTTCAGTTCCGGTTCGGGTTCAGCCTGATCAAAAAATAACGGTTTGGGTTCGGGTTCAGTTCCGGCAAAAATACCGGTTCAGTTCCGGTTTTCGGTTCGGTTCGGTTCCGGTTCGACACCCTGATATATATGTATATATATATATATATATATATATATATATATATATATATATCGAGAGAGAGAGGGAGAAAGATAACACTGACAAAGCGGCCAGCAATAGTAGAAATAAAGAGTCGCATACACAAAAAGAACAATAACAAAGAGCGTTTACTTACGTACCGGCAACGGGACTTGCCAACATCAGAGTACAGTCACAGAACATTCACGTAACTGTAACCTCATGAAGGCAAGTCCTGTTGCCGCGCTACGTAAATAAACATTCTTTCTTATTGTTCTCGCTGTGGTTTGACGCTTTCTTAAACTACACACACACACATATGTATATTTATATATATATATGTATATATATATATATATATATATATATATATATATATATATATATATATATATATTTATATATATATATATATATATATATATATATATATATATATATATATATATTTATATATATATATATATATATATATATATATATATATATATTTATATACCTATATGTATATATATATGTATATATTTTTATAACTCTATATATATAAATAGAAGTTGACTGACATGTTTCCCATTTTTGTTGCCAACAGTTTCGGAGTTAGATTAACTCCGATACTGTTGGCAACAAAAACGGGAAACGTGTCAGTCGACTTCTTTCACTATTTTTATCCTCATATAGATATATATATATATACATATATATATATATATATATATATATATATATATATATATATATATATATATATATATATATATATATATATATATATATATATATATATATATATATATATATACAGCAAGAAATGCCAGCAGTCTACAACGCCAAAGAAGGCATTGGCATATATATATATATAGATATATATATAGCGAATCAGAAATGGTAAAATAAGGGGCTCGGTGAATTAAGACAGAATAAGGGATAAGGGTTGGCAGTCAAGAAAACCTCGGAAAGCAAAGGGAGGTCATACAATCGCGGAAGGTCATACAACGCGGGAGGTCATACAATCGGGTGAAGAATTTCTTGGGTCAGAAAGAAAGTGGTGAAAAAATGCCCGCCTGGTGGGCATTGTTATTTATATATATATATTTATATATCTATATTTATATACAAGAGAAGAAAACTTCGAACAAGGTAAAAGCACGATTGTGGCCTACGTTTCAGCAAAGAGAACTTGCTTTCCTCAGGGCAATCTCTCGCCTGGCACGCACGGTTTATATAGGGGTAGGACCCCAGGTGAAAGGAGAGGGAAAGATGGAAGGGAAATTGAGCAAGCTGATTGGTTTGAGAGTGTGTCGGGGGAGAGATTGAGGGGCAAGAACGTTGTCTAGTTTAGGCCGCGAAGTAGGTCACACGAAAGTCAGCTGGTGGTTGATATTCGTGGAAATTTTGGAGTGAGTGGATGAGAGTATGTTTATTGACCCGCCGCGGGGTATAGGGAAAGGATCTCAGAACCGCCGGAAGCAGACCAGGCGGTGAGGGTGGGGTCCTTATCAGAAACTATCTGCAAGCCTTAGGTCAAAACAAAAGATAGAGACGGGGGGAAACTAACTAGGTCAAGGAAAAAAGAAAAAAAGGAGAAAAAAAAACAGGGAGGGAAACCACATAAACCCACACACAAAAGAAAAAGCGATGACCCGGCAACTGAAATGGCACGTGTCACCCACGGCAACATTCCTGGAACAGGCCTGTCCTGAAACTCAAAAACGAAAAGATAAAGTTAGAGTGACGTACGGGGCACAAGACCAGGTGGAGTAAAAAAAAAGAGAGAAATTAAAGAAATAAAATTGAATTCCAAAAGCAAAGGTTGGAGGGATGAGGGCGAGTATTAAGCTAGACGCTAAGAAATGAAAAAAAAGAAATTAGGTGACCAGGTACAGAACAGAGTGAACGGTCATAGCCTTTGAACGAGGTATGTGCACTAAAATGCCTAATGCTGTATTCCCGGTGAATATCGCAAGGATTCCAACTTGCCCTTAGACGCATTAATTCCAGCAGATTCCATGGAGTTGAATTTGTGAATTAAGTAGGATTCTCGGTAGTTCCTGTCCCTAGGAGACTTAAAATTTGACTGAAGTATATATAAGTTAAGGTCATCAAAATTGTGGCCTGGTTGGTTGAAATGCTGCGCTACAGCTATGGAGGATTTGCTAAGACTATCTGCCCGGTGACCATTAGGCCGTAGGCTCATAGGTTGGCTCGTTTCGCCTATATACTGTTTGTGGCGCATTGAGCATTCCAACATATACACAATGTTGGATGAAGTGCACCTAAAACTTGAATTAATCTTGTGGACATAATTACTGGCTGTGCTTTTTACAACGCAGTCTGTTTGCAGGTGCCTACAAGTCTTGCATCTGGGGCGGGAGCAGCTGGCTATGACTGGTTGCTTTGAAGGCCCTGTTTTAGCATGCACTAAAATATATTCTAGATTCCTGTTTCTCCGGTAGGTAACCCTTGGTGCTTCCGGGAAAGTCTTTTTAAGTCGGTCGTTACTGGCTAAAATGGGGTAGTACTTCCGCAGTATATTGTTTACGTTTGGGAGGGCATTTGAAAATTTAGTTATTAGGGCAGGTGGCCTGGCGCTTTCATTTTGCCGCTGTTTGTTAAGAACGTCATCGCTTTTGAGATTAGACACACGTTGGTACGTGTGATCGAGCGAGCTTTTGGGGTGGCTCCTGTTCATAAGGGTGGCCTTGAGTTCGTCTAGGTGCTCTACGTAGTCACTGTCATCACTGCATACTCTTCTAAGCATGGTGGCTTGTCCTACAAAGATACCGTGTTTGCAGTGTCGGGGATGATGGCGTTTCTAATCTAGGTACTGCTGCCTGTCTGTTGGCTTTCTAAAAAGCGTGGTTTTAAGTTTAACGTTGTCTAGAATGACGGTAGTATCTAGGAAGTTCCCTTCTTTTTCAGAATACTGGCAGGAGAATTTAATAGTCGGATGCGAAGAATTGAGATGGGATATAAACGTTTCTAGAGTCGCGTGACCGTGTTCCAAAATCATGAAGATGTCGTCTATGTAGCGGAGGTAACCCTGAGGTTTATGCGGAAAAGAGCTTAATAGGGTAGCTTCAAGTTGCCCCATGAAAATGTTGGCATAGGTCGGTGCGAATGGAGTACCCATGCTAGTTCCAAAAACTTGCAAAAAGTAAGAAGAGTCAAATTCAAAATAATTGAGAGTTAGAACTAGTTTTTACAAAGTTATGTACACTTCTGGTGCATGTTGGTGCAGGTTCACTGATAGCGATTTTGAAATCGCTTCAATACCTTCGGCAAACGGAATGTTTGTATTCAATGCAGCAACGTCAAGAGTAACAAGGAGGGTTCCACTGGGTATGTGCCCGCCCATATTTATCTCTTCTATTATGCGGAGGAAGTGGGGGGTGTCCTGAACGAATGAAGGAAGAAGAGCCGGAATGTCGGATAGGTGATGATTCAGAAACAGAGATAGTGCTTCGGTTGGGGTATTGTTATTCGAAACTATGGGTCTGTCAGGAATGTCAGCAGTAAACAATAATTACAAATAAGGGTTGGCAGTCGAGAAAACCTCGGAAAGCAAAGGGGAGGATGTGGTAGATCATTGAAACAGATTAAGAATTTTGGAAAGAAAGAAAGAAAGTGAAGAAGTGACTGCCAACCCTTATTTCTGTGTTATTTTCAACGAGCCCCTCATTTCCTATTCTGATTCGCTACATGCATAGCGAGGGCCTCTGTTCCGCAGTCTTGTTGCCAAAGGGAGCTTAAGAGGGTTGAAAGCTGGTCGACCACTCTGGACATGTCGTAGACACTCGAGTCACGACCCGGGGGTTAAAAAGAAGGTCCCCTTCACCCCGATTAGTCCGAATGGCGCCGGCTACCACCCCCAAGCACAGGAAACAAACATACCTAACATAAATACCCCAGAAAGTGAATGGGAAAATCGCCCCGCCGGTAGCGTAGTGGTTATCGCACCAGACCGGTATTCTGGAGGTCGTGGGTTCGGATCCCACCTGGCGGGCATTTTTTCTTCACTTTCTTTCTTTCTTTCCAAAATTCTTAATCTGTTTCAATGATCTACCACATCCTCCCCTTTGCTTTCCGAGGTTTTCTCGACTGCCAACCCTTATTTCTGTGTTATTTTCAAC